>NW_022436959.1:24173917-24295547 GCF_009761245.1 Sapajus apella | reverse complement strand
TCTTTCTTTCTTTCTCTCTCTCTCTCTTTCTTTCTTTCTTTCTTTCTTTCTTTTTCTTTCTTCTTTCTTTCCTCTTTCTTTCTTCTTTCTTTCTTTCTTCCTTCCTTCCTTCCTTTCTTTCTTTCTTTCTTTCTTTCTTTCTTTCTTTCTTTCTTTCTTTCTTTCTTTCTTTCTTTCTTTCTTTCTTTCTTTCTCTTTCTTTCCTTCTTTCTTTCCTCTCTCTCTCTTGCTTTCTTTCCTTCTTTCTTTCTGTTTCCTTCCTTCCTTCCTTCCTTCCTTCCTTCCTTCCTTCCTTCCTTCCTTCCTTCCTTCTTCCTTCTTTTTTCCTTTCTTCTTTTCTTCCTTTCTTTCGAGGGTTTCTCTCTATGTTACTCTGGCTGGTCTCAAACTCTTGTACTCAAGCGATCCTCCTGCCTCAGCCTCCAAAGTTGCTGGGATTACAGGTGTGGGCCACCTCACCTGGCCAGAAGTTGTGTTTTTTTCTAAGTCACAATTTAGTTTCTGTTTTTGCTTTTGTTTTTGTTTTTCCTTTGCTGTGGTATGTTGTTTCCATTCCAGTGGAGTCGTAATTTCTTGGAATGATGAAGAAAATATGGCATAGAGAGGGACCTTCTTTCTCTGTTTGAAGAGCATGTAGTCATGTACTTCTGAAATAGGAGAACTAGTCACAGTGATACTTATGCAAAATTGTCAGTGAGGTTACGATTTACTTAATAAACTTTACAGAGGTAATAGTTAATTTATTTTAGGACAGAGTATCTTACTCTTTAAAATTAGCTTACCCCCTGGGAATCTTTTGATCTATTAAATTAGGAAATCCAACATAGATCTTAAAAGAAAAATGCTGTAATTTGTCAAAAGTTTGAATTTTATGTATTTACATAAATGGCCTTTGAGCAGACTACTGTTCTATTTGTAGAGCTTGTGAAGGAGATTACAAGGATTTCTAAATGATATTGTTTGTAGGAATGAAATGTCATGCAGAGCCATTTCCTAGTACATTAAATTGAACAAAAGCACAATTGCAATTTTCCAAATGATATTACTTAGTGATTTACTGACTCTAGTCTTTGACTCCAATGTGAATGTCCTGTGGCAAATTGCTGGCTGCTAGTCTTTTTGGATAGGACATTTAATTATAGGGTTCACAACTTTTAAGGTCTAAATTCCATAATCACCACAATGAATATTTCCTTCAGTATGTTTTCCATGTGAAAAATGTGAAGAAATTCTATTTTTATCTTTCATGGTGTTTAGATTCTTTTGACTTAAAAAATGACTATGTCCAGATGGAATTGGAGATATCACCATTTTATTAAAAAGGGGATTTTTTTTTAAGGTTTAACGAACTTTTTTGGGCCTTTCACATTTGTACCTATTGGTACTTAACTACCCAGGCGTTACATGGGTCAGAAGAAAGAACATAGTCATCTGGAAGTTACTCAGGGTTTATGGAAAGCAAAGATGGCTTATTTATTTGTTTGATTCCTACAGAGGGCCCAATGCTGTGAATATAGAAGATTCAGTGATAGTAACTTAAGACTTGCTTTTAACAAGCTGTTACTTTCCTGTCTTTACCTAATTACATGCTGCCAATGGGTATCATAAAATATTGTTCTGGCTGCCAAAGCATTTTTAAAGCCTAGAATAAGATGATATGTAAAAGTCTTTTAGAATATAATAAGCTCTTTCCTTATGCTAGACAAGCAAAAGTGTCATTTTCATTGCATGTCATTTTAGGTAAGAGTCATAACAGATCTGACTAAAAGGTAAAAACTTTTAGTTATTTATCTTATTTCATTATCTCTTTCATAAGATCAAAGAGAAATGTGTTTTTAAGAACATGGAGACTTAATGAATCATTTTGTTTGCTTTTCAAAAGTCATTAATATTGAAGCTTCACTTGGAACTTTTGTTAATTTGGTTGTCAATGTATTGTTTTTTTTTAAGCAACACTTTTGAATTTTATTATTTCTCATTTTCTAATTTGAAATATTCAAAGCAAAGCATCAGTTTGTGATAGTATGACTCATTGAACCCATTCTTGCTTATTAAAAAAAATCAAAAGAACATTAGCCTCAATCAATATTTGTAAATAAAATAATATGTTGGACTAAGTTATTTAAGCCATGTAGTATGGGGGCAAATTCCTAGTGAGTCAGTCCTCTTACAAACATCTTTGTAATGTCATTATGATTTTAATCCCAACCAGGGTTGTAGAGCCCTTTCTATCCTCAAAACGGATCCGCATTGAGATTCTATTTTTATTACCTATACCTATTCATTTTGTCCTCCATTGGGCAGTGGAGAGGCAAGAATACAGAAACAGTAAAAACGTTTCTGTCTTTCACCTCTTTATTCCATTATTATCCTATTATTGTTATTGTTATTTTCTCATGTACACTGAGAAAATTCCGAAAATTAACAGCTTACCCTGGTATATTTTGAAGAGCAGGAGCAAGCATGGAAGAGTCAGTTGGTAAGAAGGACAGAATCATCTGCTTTGGACTTTCTAATGTTTAAGGTACTAGGACCATGGAAGGGGAACTCAGTGTATAGCTCCAGGTTCTAAATCAGACCGGAAGTTTTCATATGCATTTAAAATTTGAGGGGAAAGACAAAGTTTAGAAAAATGGGTCGGTTAAGTAGGAAAAATACATAATTTAAATTTCATAGACCCAGGAAACACTTTGTGAAATAATGTCTAATATTCCATCTTACAATTCTGAATTAATTTTCTGTTAATTAACGGAATCAACCTTCTGTAAGCATGATAATTGTTTAACTTTTATTCGCTCATTTCCTTTTTAAAAAAATTACTACTTCTATGGTCTAAATTTATCTGTGCCCTGAAAATTCATAGGCTGAAATCCTAACCCCAAAGGTGATAGTAGGAGGAGGTGGAGTCTCTGGGAGGTAATTAGATAATGAGGGCAGAGCCCTCATGAATGGGATTAATGCCCTTAAAACATAGGCCCAAGGGAGAGTTTGTTTACCCCTTCTACCAAGTGAGTGAGGACACAGCTGGAAGGTGCCGTTAATCAACCAGTGAGCCAGCCCTCATCAGACACCGGATATCCTGACACCTTGATTGTGTCCTTCTCAGTCTCTGGAACTGTGAAAAATAAGTTTCTGTTATTTTTAGGTTACCTAGTTTGTGGTATTTTGTTATAGCAGCCCAGACACACTGAGACAACTACCTAAATGTTATTTTTTTCAGTTTGATTTTTAAAAACTTATATCAGTTTACATTTCTAGAATATTCGCTTAAATAATGGCACAGATCATCTATTTTCATCAACATTTACAAATGATTATAACTATTTTGCATAGACTAGTAAAAGTATGTATCTGTGACAAGAAAAAGAGACTTACAGTTCTCCTGTGAAGGTTAACTGCAAAAGTGATGGCTTTTATATTCTTATTCCAACATAAGAACCACTTTTTAAAAGTCATTAAGTCTAATATGTAGTATCTTCAAAGGTGTATGAAGAAAGATGATATGCTATAAATGAAAATCATATTGATAAGGAAAGTTTTACAACTAAGATTTTAAAGTCATAATGGACACAAATTATTTCTAGTGAAATTCAGTGTAAGTGAAATTTACATTTCCCCAGACTTTAAGCCAGGGAATGAATCTACACAATCACTAATATCTAACTTGTTTCTGGTCTCTGCGCAGTCTTTTGACTATTGTTGCATATTCAGACTCCTCCCTCATGGAGAAGGAGAATGCACTACTTCTTCATCAAGTGCACTGTCTGGAAGGTGAAATAATATTCAGTGTTTTCTCTGTTGTCTGGGGATGGGTTTAATTCCACAAATACTTTATTAAATAGTGTACTTACTATATGTCAGACTCAGTGTTAGGTGCTGGAGATAGAGTAGTGAACGAGACAGACAGAATCACTGCCGTTGTGGTCCTTACTGGGGTCCTAGTTGGCAGCTGAACTCATCTGTGAGATAACTCGGGGCTCCTGGCACTTCCCCATTGCCCTGTTGCCATCGTGCCTGCCCAAGTATATGCACATTTGCAGGGGGGTACACAGCTTCGGTTTTTACTCTAGGACTCTTATTACATAATTTGCTGAGCTAATAATACATTTTGAATAAAGTATACTTTGAAACTGGCTTTGATTTAGCACAGTAATATCAAATTCAAGTTTTGCTAATGGGAAATGTAATCTTTATACCTTGCAGAGCAGACAGTGATCTATGTACTAGTGTAAGATGTGTTTTATAGTCATTGAGCACCATATTCACCCTGTGAGTTTGCTGAAAGGCAGATTCACAGACTCCATTTCAGGCCTGCTGTGGCTTAGAAGTGGAGTCTTATCAGAGGATGATAAGAACAGAATCTCACTCTGTCGCCCAGGCTGGAGTACAGTGGCGTGATCTCAGCTCACTGCAACCTCCATCTCCTGGGTTCAAGCAATTTTCGTGCCTCAGCCTCCTAAGTAGCTGGGATTACAGGAATGTGCCACCATGCCCAGCTAATTTTTGTATTTTTAATAGAGATAGAGTTTCACCATGTTGGCCAGGCAGGTCTCAAACTCTTGACCTCAGGGGATCCACCTGTTTCAGCCTCCCAAAATGCTGGGATTACAGTTGTGAGCCACGGTGCTTGGCTTAGAATAAATTTTTAAAAAACAAACTACAAGTAAGCTTTATTCACATATGTGAGGTAAAAATATGTTTCACTTGGCTGGTCCTGCCTATAATCCCAGCACTATGGGAGGCCAAGGAGGGCAGATTACCTGAGGTCAGGAGTTCGAGACCAGCCTGGCCAACATGGGGAAACCCCATCTCTACTAAAAATACAAAAATTAGCCAGGCATGGTGGCATGCACCTGCAATCCCAGCTACTCGGAAGGCTGAGGCAGGAGAATCGCTTGAAACCTGGGAGGTGAAGGTTGCAGTGAGCCAAATTCATGCCACTGCACTCCAGCCTGGGTGACAGAGTGAGACTCCATCTCCAAAAAAAAAAAAAAAAAAAGGATAAAAATGTTTCACTTAGAGTCTATATTTCTTAAACTTTCAATTAATTTAATTCTCATCAATTTCCTGTATTTTTAATATATGGGATATACTACCCTGAAATTTGGCATCAGGACTGCCAAGACATGTCTGAGACCAGTCCTGGGATTTGGTTAATGACCTCACAGGAATTAACTTTCTCAATTTCTCTCATCACCTTCATCTGTTACTTCTCTCCTCATCCTAATGGAAACTATTCTTCCCTGATGACATACTATCCTTTCTGCTTGGTACTTTTATATTTTCTGTTTATTCTCTTACTCTTCTTTTGTGTGTAGAATATTTCACCACACTCTATATAACATTTTTCAAGTGTAAAATTTTTCTAATGTCTATAGAAATATATTTTGTATTATTGCTCTTTCCCAAAGTTGCTATGAATTCATATTGTGACACTTGTCAAGTTGTACTATAATAACAATAATAGTTTGAATTTCTGTCTCTCCTTGTAAATAAGGAGTTTTCCCAGGACATGACTTGGATTCCTTTTCTCTTTGTATGCCCCATAGTGTCCAGCACATAGCATGGAATGAATGACTGTCATTCTACATGTGCGCCTAAATTCAGCACTAGGGATATTGTCCACAAGGGCACAATTTCATCTTCTCTTGCTTTATTCAGGAAAAAGGATCCCAGACATGTGATGTGTCATTATGAAATCATTTCTTCACTCTCCCGTTAATGGTTTAGTTAATTGTTTTATTTGACTAATGGAGAATTCTTTTGCCGCATCAATAAGCTGTTCAAAGTCAGTGTTGAGCACAGGAGGGGAAAGTCACTTCTTATACATTTCTGTGACTCATACTTTTATTTCAGATTTCTACTTGTAGAAAACTGACACTTGTGCTTAGAGAACATACTGTCCTCACACTTTAAGGAAAGCTGGATGAGCAAAACACATTGGACATCTTTCAAGACATTATAAAATATACCAAGAAATCCCCAAACTTCCAGTGAATGATACTTTATCACTGTTTATAGATGCTTAACTTAAAAGAAAAGGTTAATGTTGCTGTTGATAATTGTGATTAATCAGTTAAATATGTGACAAAAACTAAAAAGAAAAAATGCAGATGAAGCATTGCAATTTATAGCTGGAAAACATGTCTGGCCCTGTGATACATAAAGTGACTCAATAGCATGTAACTTCTCCTATTTTTTACCTGTGTATAGTGAATAATTTCAGAATCTCCCTAATGAGTGATCTCATGGAAAGCCTCTCGAAAGTTCTAACAATTTTAGATTATGTCTATGTTAAGGCTGTAGGACATTGAGATAAATTCTATATAGTATATTAGAAAGTACATGGGATTTTCAGTAGGATGCCCCTTGTTCATAGGTGTCTCTTTTTTCTTTTTCTTTTTTTTTTTTTTTTTTTTGCCAATTTCATCTTATGTGACCTTAAGTTATCTTAAGCTCCGTTTTCTTGGCTATAAACCTGGGACAAATTATAGATCACTCTTTATGAGGATATTGTGTGAATTAAATGATATGATGTACATAAACCTGTCAGGGTTACTCAGCTGCCTGATATTTGTGAAGCAGTTTTAAGGTTGGTTGATCTTTGTGTTGCTGTGGGAAGAAACCATCTTTTGGACTTAGATCTAAGAAAGGGCTGGAGTCCTATGGCCTTGAGCATTATCTGAAGAGTTTCATTGCTGTGCTGAATTTTCTTACAAATTTGATTACCATTTAGCATAACTTTTCTTCCCAAATAGAACAAATTGTTCAAAGTTAAAATGTTGAACTTCTTGTAGCTAACCATTAGCTGCGAGGGATTTGCAAGAAAGACTGCATGCTGAACCAAAGTATATTTTCCAGAAAATTGAAATTGGCAATTGGAAGAAGGCTTGCATCTGACTCTAATTAAGATTTTCTTTGTTTCATAACTGGCTCTCACAATCACAGGAATGTGAAATGTGTCTCTTAAAATAGTTTACGACTTTAAAAAGCTAGATGCAAATTCAACTGCATCCTTTTAGTAACTAATAAATGGTTGAACTTCCTCATCATGTTTATTATTCATTTTTATGGCTTAACTTAACTTAGATCTTGGTTAAATGTATTTAGTTTAATATAATTTACGATACACTTATTCAGAATAGTGAGTTAGATTAAAAGTGCTATTATGTTTCACTTAAAGCCTGTCTCTCTTAATCCTTCCATTAATTTAATCTTCTTGAATTTCATTTAGTTTGGATATTTGCCTCTACCCAAATCTCATGTTCAATTGTAATCCCTAGTGTAGGAGATGGGACCATTTGGGGGGTGTTTGGATCATGGGGTGGATCTGTCATGGCTTGGTGCTGTCTTTCAAGACAGTGAGTTCTGAGATCTGGTCACTTACAAGTACGTGGCACCTCCCTGCCCCACTCTCTTTCTCTGACTCCCACTTTCACCATATGTTGTGTCTGTTCCTTTTTTGCCTTCCACCATGACTGGAAGCTTCCTAAGGCCTCTCCAGAAGCAGATGCCAGAATGCCTCCTGTACAGCCTACTGAACCATGAGCCAATTAAATCTATTTTTTATTTTAATAAATTACCCAGTCTTAGGTTTTTTCTATAACAATGCAACAATGGCCTAATATTCATGTATTTAAAAATATAATGGCATTTCACAAAGAACTTGTGTTTTCATGCTCCTGACAATCTTATAAATTCCCAAAAAGATAGATTCACCTATTGATAGATTTAAATGACTTTTTTTAAAATTGTCAACACTCTCCCTCAAATAGTGGCAACCTCATTATGTTTTCTTTCATCTTTTTAGGATCAGAATTTCCTCCTTTCCAATATTTGCATTTTGTTCCATTTTTGAATGATGCAATTAATTACATTTTAAATAGTTAAACAGTTCTTATGTAGGGTTAAAGAGTTAAGAGGAAGATGCCAGGGAACGTAAGAAAGTTTTAACTGTTATTTTTCTTTGTAAACACTGATGTGCCTGCCAGAAATAAATCTAAATGATCTCTGCGTATTAAATGAGACAAAACAGGCAGTATCAGGAAAGCATATGGTAGCTGGGGAGTTTACTTTTTCAGGAAACCTAATATTGGGTGAAGGAAGGAAGGCTACTTCCTTTTTCTTTTTAATCTTCCGTAGCTGACTACATTTTTTCTTTATAATGGCTTGTTCGGAAAAACCAAGGGCAGAGGGAAAACCAGTCCCCTCGCAGGAGGAGCTAGATAAGGAGGAACAGCTCAGTAAGTCTGATATCATAAATGAATTAGCACCCCTCTTAGGCATACCTAATACTGGAGCAACAGATTAATTTCAGGGGGGGAAAACTATCAGAAAGATGTGATTGATAACATTTTATGTTAAAACAGTTTGAGAAGACCTGAATAATATTATAAAATTATATACAGTTTACAAAACTGTAAATAGGAGGAGCAAACCCATTAAGATGTTACTAAGATATGCCTGGGGTACCCAACTAATATTTGCAGCCTTAATTCATGTTGGATGTCCAACTGCACTGAAGGAGGTCTCCACAATATCAGAGGTAATTCTCTGACAGTGACTGGTTGCGTAACATTACTGTTGGCTTTCTGGACTATCAGAAGACAAACATCTAGCATACCTACCCATAAGCTGTTTACTCTAAGTCCTCTTTGAAAAATTAAATAAGTCACACTCCAAACTTATTGAAATGTTTGTTGAAACAGTTCCTTCTAGAATTTTTCTTGAGGATTTGTGATCGTTAAGAATTACGTCTACAATAGCTTCAAGTGATTAGAAGAAAGATAATAGTGCAGTGTAATAGCTTTCTGAGTTGGACTAGATGTGATAAGCGTGTAATGTTTTCATATCATTGGTGCGCAGTAAATTCTTTTTAGAAGAACACATTTATGTAATAGCTATAAATATTAAAATGCTCTGGAGGTGGATAAAAATGAAAAAATTCCTATATTTGGGTAGTTAAAATTTTTCAAAACAGTGTTACAAAAATAGTTTTCCCACTTTAAAAAATTAGGTCTCTTTAAAATAGATCAGAAATGTTACCGTGGCCTAATAAAAATATTAAGGCTTTGATATAATTTTTTATGGAGGTAAGTTGTGTTATGTTTAAGATTCTAAAAAAATTCTACAGGAATTACCCATGTGAAGATGCTATGATATAATTTCTTTTCTATTTGTATACTAGCTACTTTCAAAATTGGTATGAGTTGATTTATAGTAAAATATACATGTACAATAAAAGATACATATATATGAAAAGGAGACAGCAACTGTATTTTGAGGGTAGAATTAGTGTTTCTGATTGGGCTGGTAGGGAATGGGTCTGAGCTTCATGACCACCAAAGCAAAAAAGATACATGGTAGGTTTTATAATTAATTTTCAAGTAAAAAGAGAAACAATCTTTGAAAGAAATTTTCCTCATTCTACATCCTAAAACACACTATATATATCACATAAGATCTTATACAGGACACTTGCAGTGTATTAGTTATATCTCTATAAGAAATTCAGTAGCAAATGTACACTATTTTTGTGTTATTATAATCAAACTTTATCAGGAATTTTTTTTTACAAAGGGTTAAACTAATTACATTTTAATGCAACTTAATTCACGGACAGAACTCAAAAAATGTAGACAAGCACCTAGTGAGATGTCCTATCAGACAATTTCACTGTAAATGTAACTTCTCTCAGATGGTCTTATGATGACAGCCAGAGGAGAAGGGATAAGACCACGCTCTTCAGGGGCTTAAGACAGCATCTAAACTGGTTCTGTCTCTGGTGCTGAGAGGATATCCCCTCCCATGCCCACCTCTTTAGGGATCACCGCAATGGCTCCTTAACTGGCCTCCTTATACTCTCATCTGTGTCAGTTCATTTTCCACATAACTCTGAGTGCCTCAGATCCAAGTTGGATGGATGTTCATGTCCTGCTTAACATCCCTTAATGATCTTCCCTAGACTCACAAAGAAACCCTTCATGGCTCTCCCTCTGTCTCTAGTAGCACATCTCACCACTCCTCCCTATTTATCCCTTGAAGCTGGGGCTCTAGCTGCACAAAGTACTTTGTTGTTCCTAGAGAGGCATATGCTATTCCTTGTCTCCACATGTAAACTTCTTCTGCCTGGAGGTACCTTATCTTATTGGTTTCCTCAGTAGAGTCCTCCTCTTCTTTATTTCCGCAAAGACGCACACTCTTCTGGAAGATGTCTGAAATCTCTTCCACTTCTTTCCTATACAAGCCCATAACTCTCTGTATCTACTTATAATTGCAGCACATTATGTCTAACTGTAGTCAGTTACACATTATCACAGAAATCTGACTACTTGAGTCATTGCTTTGCTAACTAACATCCTAAGCTAGAATATCAATTCTCTGGATATGGACTCTTTTTTTTTTTTTTTTTTGAGACGGAATCTTACTCTGTCACCCAGGCTGGACTGCAGTGGAATGGTCTGGGCTCACTACAACCTCCTCCTCTTGGGTTCAAGATATTCTCCTGCCTTAGCCTCCCAAATAGCTGGGACTAGAGATGCCCGCCACCACTCCTGGCTAATTTTTGTGTTTTTAGTAGAGACAGGATTTCATCATGTTGACCAGGCTTATCTTAAACTCCTGACCGCAGGTGACCCGCCTGCCTCGGCCTCCCAAAGTGCTGGGATTACAGGTGTGAGCCACTGCATCCGGCCTTAGATATGGACTCTTTATCATCCCTCTGTACAGCCTGAGCCCAATCAACATCCAGCATAGTATATACTGAGTATATGTTTGACAACTTAACTAATCTTTATTGATTGAATTCCTAGGAGAGTGCTAAGAGAGTCTCTGTCACATAACACATGCTCAAAAAATAAAACACTAGTTGCAAGAATGAAGATTATTGATTGAATGAGTGAAAAGTTGCTACAGAAGTAAGTCTGATATTTGGATGTCAAAATGGAAGTTTCTAACGTATTTTCGTGACAGAACAGAGAGCTAATTAGTGAGCAGACAAGGCCCCAGATGCTTTAAAAAACTGAGTGTTCAATTGAAACACCAGAGGTCATTATAATCTGCAGGGCAAAAAAATTATTAAGTACCCCATGCACAAACGATTCCTATCCTTACCTTTACAGAATGACTTGCTTTCAGCAGCGCTGATATATGTCACATTTATAAACAGATCTTTGAACCCAATGTTAAAGAAAAACAAAATACAGGATATGTTTGGTTTTCACGCAGCACTTCTAAAATCAGGTTTTGCTGTGTTTCTTGTCCATTTAGAAATGAAAGACTGACATGTATTTGACTCCAGAAAAAATATAGTTTTTCAAGACTAGGGCTTCTTAAAGAAATGAAGCTACTTTCTGGGATGTGTCCCCAACACCAGATTATCATGTTTCTATTTGTCAACCTTTGGAGAAGCCAGAGCAATCTTGAATTTGTGCTGTACCATTATTTAAATGCCACTCATTAAATTTCACATAGATTCAACTTCCCAGATCATAAGAATCTGATTTATAAAATTGGCAAACAATGAAATTAGTTATTATATAATAAATAAAATTTTAAATACAAAAACCTTCTAGCCCAATGTTATTTTATTATTATTATTATTATTACTTTTTGTGACAGAGTTTCACTCTTGTTGCCAAGGCTAGCATTCAATGGCGCAATCTCGGCTCTTTGCAACCTCCACCTCCTGGGTTGAAGCAATTCTCCTGCCTCAGCTTTCCAAGTAGCTGAGATTGCAGGCACAAGCTATCACACCTGGCTAAGTTTTGTATTTTTAGTGGAGGCAGGGTTTCACCATGTTGGGCAAACTGGTCTAGAATTCCTGACTTCAGGTGATCCACCTGCCTTGGCCTTGCAAAGTGCTGGGATTACAGGAATAATGCCATTATTTAACTAATTTTGGAAACACCTAGGATATAAATGTAGATTACTATGTGGGTGGGAAATTGAGCAAATATACTTTTATTTTAATGTTTTTGTGCTTTAAGAAAAAATATAAAAATACAAGCTGATGTACCTGTTACAAATATATGTAATATGTTAATTGTAAGGTTAAATGTGGTTACTTCTACTTATAAAAATGTTATCGTGTACTAAAATAAATTTATTAGAAAATAATACAGAACTAGAAGATAAAACAGTTTAATTGGGAAGATCAGGCATCAAACAATAAAACCAAGATTTACTGAAATAGCATTTTGTCTTTAAAAAAAACTCCATAATTTGTATTCTTTACTTTTACAATTTAACCATATGGAAGAAATTCAAGACTAATTGCTTTTATTTTTAATCATATTAATAACTTTCTGTATATTTACATTACAGTTTCAAAAAAAGTTATTGAAATTTAAAAAGCAGCAACACTTTATCAGGCCTTGTTAAAATGGTGACATAAAGGACTTATAATAGTTTTCTGCATGATTGTGCCTTTTCCATAATAACATTTTCTTTGTTGGAAGCATGGCAGATGACTGGCTAATGGCTGGTGGGAGAAGAGGGAATGTTAAAAGTAATGCCACATGGGGAAAGGAGTATGGCAGACAGAGTTCAGCAGAAGATAGACATGATGTAAAATTTAACTTCCAGAGAATTTTTATTGTATTTGAATCATTTGTTGCTTTCTTGGGTTGCCAAACAAAATATTCACAGTTATGGGATATAGTCATCTACGTGTCTTATTTGTACTTAAAGATGAAATGATTTATTTTTGGAGCCTAGACAGATTATATCCTTTTTCTGTTATTTCTACCATGATTTATAGGATAATTTTATGAAATTTATTTCATTTTCCTTTTGTTAGCCAATTGTAAGTTTGGGGGAAGTTTTAATCATGAGACACTACAGATGCTGTATTTAAATGTATGCATATATTAAAATGATGTTACAGTGGTATGGTTTTCTTAATATGGAAACCTCAGATTTCACTTAAATTATAGATATAGGGCAGGCAGCAATTCAGAGCACACACCATAGAGTAAGTCTGCCTTGGGTGCGTGCCTAGCACTATCTGTTATAATCTAAAACCTTGGAAAATAAACTTAGTCTTTCTGGGTCTCAAATTTATTTATAACATTAGGATGATGTCAGTAGTTTCTAAACTCACAGGGCTGTTATGAAACTAGATGTACTAATGTATTCAAAGCAGCTAGAATACTGTATGGCTCATAGAGTCATACAGTCATAAATAGTTAATAATACATAGTTAATTTTTATGGTTAAATGTTAAAACTGACCTCAGCTGTGCAAAGATCATACTGGTACATTCAGACAATTTTGGGGTGGGAAAACATCCACACAAATTGCACAGCTGAGGAATTCGAGACCAGCCTGGCCAACATGGTGAAACTCCTCAAGTAAGTCCTCATTTTACTGATAACAATGATTACACAATCTGTAAGGAGTGCTATGAAATATTAAGTCAGCAGGGTAGATTTAGGTCTAGGGAATAGGAAGAGGTACTGAACAGGAAAAGAGAGAGTGGGAAGAGAAAATGAATAAAGAAATTCATGTGTCTCTTGGAAAGACGTTAAAGATGCAGTCAAGCAACTTAAAAGTATAGAGAATGAAAAAGTAGAAAATCAACAATCAGACCTGAATTTTTCATTTCTTCTTTAGTGAGAGGGTTTTGTGGGTGAAGAAGGGGGCTATACACATGGAATGTACTCCTTTTTCTGGTTGTTAGTGAAAAGGTCTTTTCTAGGAAGGCAGGAACACATGGAGAAAGACTCTACAGCATTGGGGGTTATGTTGGTGAAACTCTCTGATTTCCTCTGCTGGAGGGTGTCTATAGCTCATCAGCAGGGTGGGGAGGTGGAGGAGTGTCAAAGAACAGTTTCCCAGAATCTTGTATGTCTGCCCTGACTTGCCTTGTAGAAAGCCAAGCCCAAATACTATAACTCAGAAATAGCTGCAAGTTGACTACATTTTAGAAGAAAAACCTGATATTATAAAAGCAGGTAACCAGATAACAACCTAATTTTACAAGGTGAATGAATAATAAGCTAGTTGTGCTGTTTTGTTGAAGCTCGGTTGAGATAGATAATCTTTATTTCTGTGGCTACCAGGAAGCATGAGCAGATTTAACACATTGATTTTCTTGCATTGTGTACATAATTACAAACTATAAATGAAAAAGTGGGCTCAGCTCCAAGAGACCTTAACCACGGTGGAGAGCAGTACCAAAGTATTTATCTGGGAACGTATTAGGGACCCAGTCTTCAAAAATTAGAAATGACTATTGATGGTTAAAGCTGGGCTGTGAGGTAGGAAAGCAGCTTCATTAGTAAATCCAAATAGAAATCACCAGATTTTTAAAAAGGAAATTTAATTCTATTCCAATTTACTTCAGAATTTTTATAGAAAGGCAGTTGATGAGTTTATCAATTAAACTACAACATCTCAGAGGTGATACTGGTTCTAGAGTTACTTTTTAAAAACTCTATAGACACTGACTTTCTTTAGTCTAGACTCATGCCTTCCTTTTCTCTCTCTCTCCAATTCATCATGATTTGTTGCAGAAACTAAGGTTTCCTATAGGTAACTGCAAACTAACAGGGAGCCTATGTGAAAAGCCCTTTCCTCTCCAGAAGTAAATACCCACATCTCCTGCCATTTCAGGCATTAATTCTGTCCCTCAGTTTTTATGCAGTTGTTTAATATTTAATAAATAATCTACACCAATACAATAGTTCCTGACAATTGCTTATGTTCCATGTTGTTGCCAAGACAGGTCATCTGGAGATGCAACGTCTTCACCCAAAGAAATAATTCTAAATGGTATATTTTTTCATCCCATAGTCAGCTAGTAGAAAGAAAAGACTTATGCAGGCATGCACCTGTGATTCATTGAGTTATTCTTCTAAGTAGTTATCAACTTATCTGGGAAAAGTCTAAACTTTCCTGGACAGCTAGTACCAGCTGAAATGTGAGGTAACCACATAATTATATAATCACATAAACCAGATGTTTTTTAGAGTAAAGGAGAGATATCAATAATTATGTTGGACAACAGATTTAAACTAGGACTGTCCTAGGCAAACAAATGAAATATATGTTCACCTTCTGCTCAGATGTAAGCTAGATATTTCTCTTATTCTATCACTATGAATTCCTTTTCTATGTTATAATTTATTCCTCAAAGAATAAAAGGTTACTGCTATATTTATTTATTAATTGTGTCTCTGGGATGGAAACTATATTTGTAGAGCATACTGTGTCAAATAATTTATGATATTTTTAGAAGACCCTGTATTTCTAAACTGGGCCTATGTTTTTCTGCTTCAACACTTTTATAGTTTTATTTTACTACAAATACCTGTATACACACACACTTGATTTTATGCAGTTCAGCAGCAAAAACTGGGCCTTGGGAGTCGGACAAAAACTTGTTCAAATCGTTATTATCGCTATCTGGTTATGTAACTTTGGATAAATTACAGTGCTGAATATTTTTTAGCCTCTTTTTCTTGTAAAGCAATGGTAAAATACCTACTGTGCTATAAGGATTAGTTCAGAGCTGAAAATATATGATCTTCCATAGTAACCATTATAGCTGATAAGTAGATAGATAGATAGTAGTTTCAATTAAGATAAAGTTGTAGTAGATTGAAAAATAAATTTTACAGATACACAAACACACGCATGTTCTCACTTGTAAGTAGGAGCTGAACAATGAGAATACATGGACACATGGAGGGGAACAACACACACTGAGGCCTGTCAAGAGGGGGTGCGGGAAAGGAGAGCATCAGGAAAAATAGCTAATGGATGCTGAGCTTAATACCTAAGTGATGGGTTGATTTGTGCAGCAAATCACCATGGCACGTGTTTACTTATATAACAAACCTGCATATCCTGCACATGTACTCCAGAATAAAAATAAAATAAAATAAGTTCTAGGTTTTAATTATTTATAGCTTTAATAACTTCGCTTTGGTAGTGCCAATATGGAAAGACGTGGAGCAAGCTATACTCTTCAAAGACTTATAAACCAAGTGAAGAGCCCAACATACCAAAAATTGTAACAAATTTGAAACAGTAGTTTTTAAGAAAGTCACACTTGCTTGACAGATGGCTTTGGCATTGGCCATGTTTAAGTTTAAACAATCCAATTTCAACCTGGCAGAGTTGAAAATATAATAATAGAGCTGGCTGAGAAAATACATCATCTTCATTATATCATAAAAAACAACCCCTTTAACTAGAAAATAGACCCTTACTATTTCCTTTGAGAAAGGACAAAAAGAAGTAGAGTAGAGAACAATACGATATTTGCACATGCTTTTATTTATAATGTGAACAGTTGTCATGTGGTTTTATAATTTTGCTGATGCAGAGCATTAAAAGTGTTTCTTAAGTAAACTGGGGCAGCTGGGCAGGGAACTGCTACTTATATTTATACTTAAAGCTGGAAAACACGTGATGTTCAAAATATAACAGTGTAATTTTTCTGCCTTCCTTTGAGAAGTTTTGGGACTAATACATAAAAAATTATGTTGATGCTTTTTCTGCCTGTAGTTTTGCACTTGACCAATCCATATGATTTTAAAGAGGGAATTAATGATTTGCTGTAATCATCCTATATGCTGTGCTTACAAGAGTTTCTTAGTGATTACAGAAAAGAGTTAGCACGCTGTGCATTGGTCCTCAAACATTTGCATGCATCAGAATGATCTGTAAGGTGTATTGAAACACAATTTTTTGACACACGTTGCTAGAACCACTAAATAATGACATGCAACATAATAAGTTGTACCGTTATCTCAAATCATATACAAAAATTTTCTCAAAATGGATTAGAGATTTAAGTATATGGACCAAAACTAAAAATGTATTACATTTACAATAAACCATAGGTGTAAATATTAGTGACTGTGAGTTAGGTAATAATTTCACGGATATAACACCAAAAGCATAAGCAGCAAAAGACAAAATAGCTAAATTAAAAAAATTAAAATTTAAACATTTGTACTTCAAAGGACACTATAAATAAAGTGAAAAGATAACCAATAGAATGAGACAAGTTTTTGCAAATAATATATCTAAAGGACTTGTGCTATAATAAATAACAATTATAATTCAGTAATAAAAAGACATGTAACTCAGTTAAAAATAGGAAAATTACTTGAATAGACATTTCTCCAAAGAAGATACACAAATGGCCAATAATCATATACATGTTTGACGTTGTTAGACACCAGGGAAATGCTATTCAAAACCACAATGAGTTATCATTTTTAAACCGACAAGGATGTTGAGAATCAAAAAGTCAGATTTCAACAAGAATTGGCAGAAAGTTGGAGAAATTAGAGCTCTCATATACTGATGGTGAAAATTTCTTTGGAAACTATTATGGTGCAGTCCATGTGGAAAACAGTTTGGCATTTCCTCAAAAGGTTAAACACAGAATTATCATATGATTCAGCAATTTCATTCTTAGATACATACCCAGGAGAAATAGAAATATATGTCCACACAAAACTTGTACATAAATGCACATAGCAGCATTGCTAATAATAGCCAAAAAGTTGAAACAACCTAATCGTCCCTCAACTGATGAATGGCTAAATTAAAAATGTGGCATATCAATACAATGGAATGTTATTTGACAATTAAAAGAACTGAAGTACTGATTCATTCTGAAACATAGATGATGCTGGAAAATATTATGCTTAATGAGAAAAGTCACATATTGACTTTTTTAACCAAAAAAAAGTCATATTGACATATTAACAAAAAACCCACATATTGTATGTTTCCATTTATATTAACTGTCTAGAGTAGACAACTCTAGAGTCAGAAAGTAGATTTCTGTTTACTTAGGTATGGGTGGATCAAGAAATGGAAGGGTGATGGCGTAAGGCACTCAGAGTTTCTTTTCAAGGTAATAAAATATTCTAAAATTAACTGTGGTGGTCGTTGTACAATTTTGATAAATATACTAAAAGTCATTGAATTTTACACTTCAAGTGGAAAAAGCATATGGCATATTAAGTACATCGCAAGAAAGCTGTTAAAAAATACCCTGAGTGCTTGAGTTCCCCTCTGTTGCCTCTGCACTAGTATAGGTGAGAGGGAAATTGAGAATTCACATGTCTGGCAGGTGTTACCACAAATACTTGTCCAGAAACCATACTTTGAGGACCACCGCAGTGGTTCTTTACAGCCTTGCCTGCTTATTAGAATGACTGAAGATCTTGGAAAAAATCTGGATTCCTAGGACTGCAACCATCTTTCTGGGGTGAAGCTCACATAACTTCTAAAGCTCACCAGGTGATTCAAACTAATGTTCAATAAAGTTTGGAACTCCTGACAAGAGGTTAACACTAATAGTTACGGGAAGGGACAAGAGCCCTACCTCACAAGTAGGTGCTTTATACTTCTCAATATTCTAAGAGAATTAGCTGTTAAGTGGAAGTTAAGAAAATACTTATCTATTCCAATACCATATTGATAAAAAAAGTTGATCTCCCAATTCTCACTCAGAACATCAAAATTTCTCAAATGCTTGAGAAGCAAGATTTCTCCGAAAAAGAAATAAAGAAAAAAGTATCAAAGTCAAATGAAATCCAACACATTCTTAAAGGTTCTCCGTATTTTTTTCATTGTATCTCAGGTATTTTTAAAATAAATATTTAAGATCCTACAGAGACTTTTTCTCCCTATGTAAGTGCTCCTGTATCAGAACATTGTCTAATTTTGCTGATTTTTCCCTTCTCCTCATCATGTAAACAAATGTACATCTCCATTCTCTAATGACGACCACAAGAAACAAAGTTGTTATTAAAAGTAATGGCAAAAACCGCAATTACTTTTGAACGAACCTAATGCTATCATGGCCATTATCATAATTTTTCAGGTGTTCAACACAGGTAAGTAGCACAAAGGTTAGTTAGGGTGTACAGGCGGGGACTCGCTTGGTCTGGAAGTGGTAAGCTGGAAAGCCAGATCGGGCGTCAACAAAATTCAAGAACATGGGCCTGTGGTAGGTCTTGGTACTCAAACCTAGCATGAAGGAACACTCACGGAATGACATTTTGACATGCACACTTTGAGCGAAACTAGGGTGTGAACATTGATCCGTGGGAGATTCTGCCAGCCCTCTGCTCTGGTGTAAGAAGCCTTTCTCTTGTGGGTTACCAGGGCCAAGCAAGACTCAGCCCTGTAGTTGTAGATGAGTGCAGTAGGAGGTCAAGTGCTCTGGAGAGTCCTCTCATTTTCCCAAGCCCCTCTTAGGCCCACCTGAACCTGAAGTTTGAGTAAAAATGAGCTGGAAGAAGAGTGAAGATTAGAAAAGAGGGCCAGGGTGAGTGTGGAACATTGTATATAGTATGGTTTGGCAATAAAGGAAGATGTATAGGCAGACATGAGTCAAGAAAAAACATAGTTTATAGCAGGGATGTCCAATCTTTGGGCTTTTCTGGACCACATTAGAAGAAGAATTGCCTTGGGCCACACATAAAATACACTAATACTAATGATAGATGATCAGCTTAAAAAAATTACACACAAAAAAAATCTCTTAATGTTTTAAGAAAGTTTACGAATTTGTGTTGGGCTGCATGTAGCCCTTGGGCCATGAGTTGGATAAGCTTGGTTTATAGCGCCAAACAGAAGTCCAGTTGTCCTGAAGTTTAGAATTCAGAGAGGTGTTGGTCAGATACCCACACATGAACCTCCATTAGATAATAAAACTGAGAATTATGCTCAAGCAGTTTTCTTCCAGTCATTACATTTTATCTTAAGGGATCTATCCTTATGCCAATTTATAACACTTACTGTTTCTGTGCCATGATTTAATTGCCAATTAAATTGTGTTTTTTTTCTGATTATTTCATGTATTCTCCTTATCTCTTTAATTAACTTATAATCTAGCCAAGGATAGAAAACATTTTCATCTTTCTGCATAGAACTAATTGCAAAACTGAGCATATGAGAATTAATTAAAACATTTTTTGAGCCATCTCCTTCAGCCTGATGTAGACTATCCTCTAGTACTTCGCACTGTGACTTCCTAGCGCTCCTCTGGCTATATTTATTAAAAAAGAGATGAGCACTTAAGCAGCTTAAGCAGGTCTCTGTCTGAGGAATTGGAACTAGGACTAAGAGACAGCCAAAATTATGAATACATGTCAGGAATTGTAGCATGTCAGGTTGGGAGTATGGTATAGGCATATCTAAAGGAAAAGGGAGAAACAGTTAAAGCCCATCTATAGAGAAAGAGAAGAGAAGATGATGAACTTCTAGTTTAATTGGTTGTGTTTACAGATATACCATAACATTGAGTTAAATGCCTGCCTTGGGTCCTTGAACTGCTTCTTTAGCCTTGAAATAGACCCTGCCTCCTCACCCTCTCATACCCCATCTTAAAATTTGTTATGAAAGCCTGTAATCCCAGCACTTTGGGAGACCAAGGCGGGTGGATCACGAGGTCAAGGGATCGAGACCATCCTGGTCAACATGGTGAAACCCCCGTCTCTACTAAAAATACAAAAATTAGCTGGGCATGGTAGCGCGTGCCTGTAGTCCCAGCTACTCAGGAGGCTGAGGCAGGAGATTTGCTTGAACCCAGGAGGCAGAGGTTGCAGTGAGCTGAGATCACGCCATTGCGCTCCAGCCTGGGTAACAAGAGTGAAACTCTGTCTCAAAAAAAAAAATTGTTATGAAAAGCTGTTGATTTGGAGGTCTTAGGAAATTTTGCCATGGGAAATGAGAAAATGGGACTGGATTACCTGGATGGTGTTGGAGATCCCAGGAAGCCATAGCCCAGAATCAGTTAATAGATGGCCAAAAATGTGGATCTGAGTCACTTCTCAGACAACTTTTTGAATATTTTGTCTACATTATACAATGAGGCTCATGAAATTTTCTCATAGTGAATACATTCAAATTTCCTTTTACAGCATCAGTTGTAAGTGGAACATGGTGGGACTAATTGTTAAATCAGCTCCTTTGTTGAAGTAAGAGCTGAGTCAGATCTTGGTCATGACTTGCAAACTTCACATCCTTTGTCTTCCCGCCAACATTTATAATTTTTCCTTCCATATTTTTTCAAAAGAGAAAGTTAATATGTTATCTGTGCCTTTGTTATTGTATGTGATTTTGAAACTTTAACCTCTTATTTATTTATTTATTAACTCCCCCAACTTGCCAGGAACTGAGGGAATTCCTGGAATTTAGATTTTTCAGTTTTAAAACTAGGATAGTCCCAGAGAAATCAGGACAGCTGGTAACCCCAGGACTGGAGTAGCTGTCATCCTGTCCAGGCTTCCATTTTATAGATAAAGTAACTCACTGGTTCTAGTGCTTAAGCAATCACCGTTGAAAAACCTGGGCTGGTCTCAAGGCTCTTGATCTCTAGCTCACTGCTCCATAAATTCATTACGTTGTACTTCTCGAGACTAGATATGGACACCTTTGCAACTACTCATTGCAGCCTCTTCCTCTACCAAATGCTTCCATAATTATGCTCATTACATTGTTGTGGAATGGATGGAAGAACACTCTTTAAGTAAATAAGTAGAATATTCTACTTATACATACTAAGAGTACAACATTTAATCCATTTACTTAAAGAGTGTTCTTTCATTATAAAACATACACAAAATCTGCATATAAATGGTATATGTCCATTTAAAGGTTAAAAACAAACAGATGTAACCAGTACCAGATCCATCTAGGGTTCTTGGGCCTGCACATTGTGTAGAAGAAATTTGAGGGAAATTCTGGAAATATATCATGAATTCAGATCTAAAATATTAGAAAAGTACAGTTTAGAGTTGTAAGAGTCCTAATAAAGGCAAAGTATATAATACCCCTTTCAAAGGGTTATCCAGTTTGTTCTTCAATATTTCATTGGAAAGCTTACCTCACCAACTTCCAATGTAAAAATTCCATTTTGGGGTAATACAGTGAGACATTTATTTTATAAACTGAATTTGTTTCTCTCCCTAAAGTTTCCATCCACTGGCCCTTGAAGCAAAAGGTAATACATCTTATTTCTTCTCAGTATAAGACTTCAAATAGCTAAAACCACTAATTTTCATATTATTCTAAATTTTTAGCGTTGTTAGTATTTAATTCTAATTCATGAAATACTATTTTATTTTCCTTTCTGATTCCTATTTTCCTTTTTCAAACACATTCTGATGTACATATAATACTTTTGAAATGTGCTCCTTATACTTCATTTCACATTTACTCTCATCATTCCAGATAAAAAAATTTTTTTTTAAAACCTAGAGCTAGATAGCTTTGTTTTGTAGCCACACACATTGTCAATCTATTGAGCTTACTATAAGGTGAAAGCACTAAGGGTTTCTTTGGAAGGACGAGAATATTTATATAGACATGTTCCCTGTCTTTCTTTTCCTCCAGTTTTCCAGAGAAGATGATCTTCTCTTCTTATTCTTTTATAAGGAACAGCTTGCTTTGTTAGACAGGCCCTTCTCGTTTTGTGATGGTGAATCAGAGAGCAGTCAGGCAAGTGCCAGGGCCAGGTGGGAAGTAAGAGGAGGTTACAAAACATGGAGACAGAAGGTGGCATTTTATAGAATATAGAGGAGGAGAAGAATAAGTAAGTATTAATAGTCTTAGCAGTGGGAGTAGAGAAGTGTGTTTCAGGGACTCAACAGTGGGAACAGAGGAGTAAGCTTTAGGGAGTGAAGGTTTGGTACCAAAGCAATTGTGTGAGTGAGAACAAGTGGGTGGGGGAGGAAAAAATAATTGGATGTAAGAAGTGTTGCTGGAGAGAGTTGTTTACTTTATGACATTCAAGAAATACTACTAAAGGACTTCAGTTATATTGAAATAAATGTGGACTCTATTCTCATGACTTGGATATTACTGTAGTACTAACTCAGGTGGGTGAAGGCTTATAAGAATTGCCTATGTATTTGTTGGGCATGGTGGCTCATGCCTGAAATCTCAGTACTTTGGGAGGCTGAGGCAGGTGGATCACCTGAGGTCAGGAGTTCCAGACCAGCCTGGCCAACATGGTGAAAACCATTCTCTACTAAAAATTCAAAAATTAGCCAGGTATGGTGGTGCACACCTGTAATCCCAGCTACTCAGGAGACTGAGGCAGCAGAATCACCTGAACTTGAGAGGCCGAGGTTGCAATAAGCCAAGATCACACAACTGTGCTACAGCCTAGGTGACAGAACAAGACTCAGCCTTAAAAAAGAAAAAAAGAAAAAACAAAGAATTACCTATGTATTTGAAGAATCCATGTTTTACAAAGCTATAAATGTTTATATGTGTATTTTGCACAGAGAGGTTAGATTACTTGCCCAAGCTTACACAGCCTCGCCGTACCTTCAGAGCAACTCAGTGTGTGAGAATATGCGGTCCTGATAGTGGAGAAACTGTGCCCTGTGAATGATACCAGGAGCATAAGTCTGGGCCCATTTCTGAGCACAGGAGCTGGCCTAGGAGGAAGCTGGGGGACCTCTGATGGGGCCCTCTTCTCTTTTACCTTGGTTAGCCTTCTAATATGGGCTCTGTGTGAAAACAGACATGTTGACATTCTCTCTGCTGTAGGATCTTGAGACTCTTAGTAAACCTATATTTTGAAAGATACATAAAAGAATGGAAAATATCCTGTCAAATATGATTATCTTAAGAAATTATTAATATTTGGAATCTTTTATCTGTGAAGACCATCCTCTTTCCTTTCTTCCTTTCCCTTTTCAAATCCTCTTGAAGTTGATGAGAATTCAAAGCTATGGTTTATACATAGAATAAGCATGAAATATGTTATATGTGAATAAATGTGAAATGTTATATGTTATATACATAGAATAAGCATGAAATACGTTATAGGTATAAAGATGTGAACTAGGTATAAAGATGTTATATGTGAAATAGATATAAAGGTGATATACACCACATGACATGTAAATTAGTAAAATGATGAGTACAGTGGTTTTCATCAAGTGCTTGAAGGCATTTCTCTGAAAGGAAGGGGGAAAATTGGCAAGCTGGTTTCATCTTGAAAAAGCTTTCTAAGAAGGTTTACTCACAGAGATGTGAAGAGATTCCAGAACTACATGAACTTTGTCTGACCTCACGTTTCATTACTGCTTAAGTCCCTGACTCTTGGTTGAC
Organism: Sapajus apella; assembly: GCF_009761245.1. Lineage (NCBI taxonomy): Eukaryota > Metazoa > Chordata > Mammalia > Primates > Cebidae > Sapajus > Sapajus apella. The sequence goes on along the minus strand of NW_022436959.1, from coordinate 24,271,442 downwards.
CAGTGGTTCACTATGGGAGAAGAAAAACACTGACGAAAGGGTCAGAGGGCCTTCTTCTGATATTTTACTTGCATGCTAAATTAATGTCTAAACTGACTTTGCACAGGAACACAGTAGGGTCAGCTGAACTCTCTGTTCGTAAGTTCTTCTTAATTTAGAACCCTTGTTTTGCAAAAGTATTGTGGAATAATTTTTTTGTGTGTGTGCTGTTCCCTATATTTGTTATATTGGTTGTTTGTAAAGAAAGAAATTATTTTATCTAGTGAAGTTATTTTTAAATGAATATTAGAAGACATGAAAACAGTGAGGTGTGGATGTGTGTGGGAAGTTCACTTTTTAAATGAAGGGAACAGAGAAAACAAAAATAGTGTAAGAAGACCTCTATTTATGGTTGGTATTTGTTGTTGTTGTTGTTTATTTTTCAGAAGCAGAGGCCTGTTCTCGGACTGGGAGAGGTGGAAGGATTTTCTTTTTCTGATTTTGAGGTTGAATAAATAATAATGCAAATAAATAATACTGATTCAGGGATTTTGAGGGAATGAGGCAATTAAGGCTTCAGGGGTAGTGTTCCAAACGGACTCAAGAAATAGATAATTAGAAAGTTTTGCTGACAAAGGAACATCAAATTAGAGAGCATTTGTCTGGCCTTCATACATTCACTCATTCATTCATCTATTTAGCTCTTTTTAAAAGCCAGTGCTGGTCAAACCTTCCTTATTCTACACAGGAGGAAATCAAGTTACTAAGAAGTCAACTATAAGCATAATGCATATACATTTAAAGTTTAAAAAAACTGTCCATTTTTGACTCTTTTACAGTTTTGAATTCATTTATGTATTGGTATAATCTCAGATTTAAAGAGGAAGAAACCACTGTTCACAGGCTAGTAAGTTAACCGAAATAATGCAACTGTCAAGAAAAGCTGAGATTAAATTTAGAATCGATGACACCATTCATTTCTTTATCATTTATTAACTTTTTATTGTGGATTTACTACATGTCAAAGCACGGAACATACAAAGATGAGTAAAATGCATTTTCTACCTTCAAGAAGCTAAAGGGAGACAAGGACCAGTTAATAGTCAATATAACTTAGTGTGATAAATTGTCCCGCTGAGCCAGGCAGTGCTTTGGAGGGCAAAGGATGGATGGCTACGTTTCATCAAGAGGCCAAAAAAGGATTCCCAGAAATGGAAGTGACAACTGTGCCAAGAAGTGAAGGTTGGGCAGGAGTTACCTAGTTTGCATGTGAAGGGAGGGATGCGGAATATCTGTGGGTGGCTGTTGGACAGTGTTTAGGCAGAAGGGATAGCACATGGAAAGGGCTGGAAGCAAGTGAGAACAAGGCCCATTCTGTGAGGAAAAGAGAGACGTAGGACAATTTAATATGGCTGGACATAGAGGTGGAGGTGAGAAGATTTAAAAGATATTGCTTAAGGTAATTAGAATCCTTGAATTTTATTGAGAACCTAACCCATGTTAGAAAGTTTTGACATTATTCTATATTCAGATGGTTAAAAACGAAAACATTTTAAGCAGGGAGTGATATGACGAGAATATATTACTGAGATGTCTTGTGATGCAGCACTGAAAATTGATCATGTAGCTGGTTATCGCAGAACCTAAGCTGGATCACAACATAGTTGTGGGAATCGGAAAACTGGAGAAATATAAAAGAAAATTAGATTATCAAAATGGCATGACTGTAAGATTGATCCGATATGGAAAGCAAAGGAGAAGAATCCAGGACAACAGTTTTCTGAGAAGGAGAACCAAATATTTTCTGAATTGCTCTATCTCTTCATGCCTATGTGCCCTCCTGATCCAAGCCACCACCACCCATCTCTGGACTCCTGTAGGAGTAGCTTCCTGTTTGGTCTCCTTATACCACTTTTCCTTCTGTTTAATCTTCTTACTTTAGCTGGAGTGGCCTTTTAAAAGCATCTGATCGGCCAGGCGTGGTGGCTCCTGCGTGTAATCCCAGCACTTGGGAAGCCAAGGCCCAGGGATCATGAGGTCAGAAAATCAAGACCATCCTGGCCAGTATGGTGAAACCCTGTCTCTACTAAAATACAAAAAATTAGCCAGTGTGGTGGTGGGCGCCTGTAGTACCAGTTGCTTGGGAGGCTGAGGCACGGGAATAGCTTGAACCGGGGAGGTGGAAATTGCAGCAGTGAGCTGAGATTGCGCCGCTGCACTCTAGTCTGGGCAACAAAAGTGAAACTCCATGTCAAAAAAAAAAAAAAAGTGAAGCTACATGTCAAAAAAAAAAAAAAAAAAAAAAAAAAAGAACATTTGATCATGCCAGTAACTATTCATAACTCTTCGATGAGTTTCTTTTGCTCTTAAAGACCAAACTCTTTAAAAGGCTTGCAAGGTTAAGCACAGTATCTCCAGATGAAATATCAATTTTCTCCTTCTCTCTCTGTCACTTGATATGCTTTAGCCAAAAACACTCTCCTTCAGTTGCTAAAATATGCCACAGGTCGTCCAAACATAATCTAGTTCTAGCAGTACAGTTTGGAAGGAAAACATTATCAGTGGCGCTTGGCCTTTGAGCCTTCAATTCTTGCGAGTCTTCATTCAAATCTCTGCCAAACTGATGTTTACTTGGTTCGGGCTTTTGTGTGACACTCTTGAAAGTTTAGATTTTTAAAAACTGTTGGCTTCCTGGTAAGAAGTAAGATGGCAGGACCTCAGACGATGTCATGCACTACAGCAGTAGAGAAACCATTAAATGATATTCATCTAACTTAAAGACGAAGATTGAGGCTCTTTAACTTGTTCATCGTATTTGAGAAGTTTCAAGATTCTTCAAATCATAGGGAAGCTGCTTGTCGCTCTTCATAAAATCAAGCTATGAAATCTGTGAAAAACAAAAATTCAGTTTTGGTTATCCTCAAAATGGTTTTTGAAGTAATAAACACATATTCTTCTCCAATCAATCACCCTTTTTCCTCTCTTTGTACACTTACTAATACTTCTTGCTCAGAGGTCTAGTTTTTCTATAACAAGTATCAGTATATAAAACATTGGATTCCTAACCAGAGAAAGAATAAAAGGATAAAAACATCAGGGTCCATATTTTGGCATTATGTGGGGAAGTACAGTTATCTGACTATATACTCGGTGGATTGGTTCCAGTAGACCTGCATGTACCCAAATTCTCCCATACTCAAGTCGCCCTGTGGGTCCTGTGGAACCCACTTATTGGAATGTTGGACCTCTGTATATGTGGGTTTCTTATCCCAATTACTGTATTTTTGATGCACTTTTGGTTGAAAAAAAATTTGTATATAAGTGGACCCTTACAGTTCAAACCTGTGTTGTTCGAGGGTCAACTGTATCTGATTAGTTACCTAATGTTATCATATATAGCCATTTTTAAAAATGTATAATTTTATTACCAATTTAAAAACTTTTTAGCAGTCGCATTGACTCTAAGTGTATGTATGTATTTGAGGTGTTTAGTAATGTTTCTGGGTTGCCTCTAGGAAAATTGTAACAATTCATTTTTCTTGAATAAAAGGTATCCTTATCAATGCTATAATTGTCATCCATGCATATATATGTGTAGATATATATTGTATTAGCTAATTTAATGCATAGAAAATAATACTTTTTAAATTATTTCAGATAAAATGTGTTTTTAAATTGCTTTATCATATACTTTGGCTATTTTACCGATTGAATTAGAGTAACATATTACAGTTTATACTGACACATATACTATCTACCAAATTCATACAGAAAATAGTTCAACTTTTATAGTTTGTTGGGTTCTAGAATAATTCAGAGCTTATTTTAAAAGTATCTAATTAAATCACATGGAGGTGCAAATTATAAAAAACCTTCCTGGTTAATACAATAATAGCTAGGTTATATTAACCAGAAATAACACTTCTGAATAAGAAATGGAAAATCTCCTGAAATAACACTAGCATATATCTTCACGAAAATAGTTTCAATTTTGGCTTCCTTATGTAATCCTATTTTGACTAAATGGACATATCTAGTCAACTTGCATCCATGTAGTAATAGCCTTAATATTTATGGAAACTTTCACTGAATCCAAAAATACTAGATTGACAATATAAAGAACAAGGCATCCTTTTGTACCACAGAAAAAATATGTGGCTTTAGGGAAAGAAAAATCTTTTAAATTTTATGCTGTGCTTTAAGATAGCAAATAGAAAGTAATATTTTTAGAATAAAAATCCTTAAAAGTAAAAGAAAAAAATCACAGAAAGCATCTTATTTGCCAATATTCCTTGGAAAATTTGATAATCTGAGTTAGTAGTAACTCTCCAGAAACAGTTTATTTTTCATTAAATCTTGTTTTCCTTCTGGCCATGTACAGTATTAAATAGCATCTCCATGCTATTATTATGTATTTAGTCTGCTGATTTCAGAACCAAAATTTTAAAAATATCTTTTCTTAGCAATTTTTTCCCTAAAGTTTATTATTTCTTCTCTCTTCCACCTTTCTTCATTTATGTATTTTTCCTTGGCTTGGCTTCCTGGCAAATTCCTTTTCCTTGCTTTTTGCCTCCTCTTACCTTATTTGAGGTAAAATAATAGTCCTCATGGAACAAATTGTAAAATTGTATTTAGGTGTAGGATTTGGACAAAAACCTACAAAATAAACCTACCACATAATAATAGCAAAGGGACATACAACACATTTATTTTCCATGATGAGTGCTTTGTTATTCTATTTTTATCTGTTCACTAATCTGTGACGATAAATAGGGTAATTTTACTAAAATTACCACTCCTTGGAAGTACTCTCTCTGCTCAACCTCACCACCTCACTTCCTCACCCATTGCTTTTTTTTTCCAAAAGACTCCTGATAGAGTTCAGATTACTTAGAAGCACATTATTTAGCTTTAAGGAAATAGATAGAAAGTGATTGAGAATCTCTATGTCTCTCCCAATTTAGAAGCATCACACACTCACTACATGAAGTGATATTGGTTAGACTCCTGTGTTATACTAATGAGGAAAAAAAGAGAAAATTCAATATGAAACTTTCTGGGTAAACTACTGTGATGTAATAAGCATGGAATTTTCCCAAGTTCATCCTCCAAGGATCGCACGGCGAAGGTGGCATGGAGACGTGAGGATGCTCATATAGGATTTATTCCTTCTGAACATGCTCATACCCTTGCCTTTGTGGCTATCACCCTTCCCCACACACTCATCTTGGGTTTTTGTTGGTAAATTACTTCTTTTTTTAAAAGTACCTATTGTTTAATTTTTTGAAATATTCTTTTAAAAAAATCTTTTATTTTTGATTTGAGGTACATGTGCATATTTGTCATGCAGTTAAACTTGTGTCACAGGGGTTTGTTGTACAAATTATTTCATCACCATGGTACAAGACCTAGTATCCAATAGTTACTTATCCTGCACTTCTCCCTCCTCCCACCCTCCGCCCTCAAGTAGGCCACAGTGTCCATTTATCCCTTCTTTGTGTTCATGTATTGTCATCACTTAGCTCCCACTTATCAGTGAAAACATGCAGTATTTGTTTTTTTTTTTTTCTGTGTTAGTTTACTTAGGATAATGGCCTCCAGCTCTTTTCATGTTTGTGCAAAGGACATAATCTTGTTCTTTTTTGTGGCTGCATAGTATTCCATGGTTTATATGTACCTCATTTTCTTCACCCAGTCTACCGTTAATGGGCATTTAGGTTGATTTCATGTCTTTGCTATTGTGAAGGGTGCTGAAATGAACACACAAGTTCATGTGTCTTTATGATACAACAACTTACATTCTTTTGGGTAGATACCCAGTAATGGGATTACTGGATCAAACGGTCATTCTGTTTTTAGCTCTTTGAGGAAATGCCACACTGCTTTCCAGAATGGCTGAACTAGGTAAGTTCTTTCTTTGTCTTCAAGAGTTCTGTGGTTTGAATGTTCCTCCAAAACTCATGTTGAAATTTAATCGCCATTGTAAGAGTTTTAGGTGATGGGAACTTTAAAAGGTGATTAAGTCATGGGGGAATCTGTGCCCACGAATAGATTAATGCTGTTATCTTGGGAGTGAGTTTGTTATAAAAACAAGCTCTTCTGCATGCATTCTCTTTCCATGTGATGTCCTCTGCCAGGTCCTGATTCAGAAAGATCTTCACATGATTCTGGAAACTTGATATTGAACTTCCCAGCCTCCAGAACTGTAAAAAATAAATTTCTTTTACTTGTAAATTACCGCATCTGCTATAGCAGTGGAAAGTGGCTAAGACAGAGAAGTACATCAAAAACTTCAGAGATGCCTTCTCTGGCAACTTCCTTTCAATCTAAGCAGGCACCCCTACTGGATGTATTTTATCCTTACTGTCATACCATGTTGTGCATATTTGATTACTGCTTTTACTCATTGCTTTTCTTGCCTGACTTCTGAGTTCTAATTTGTGCTTAAAATTATGTTGACTAAATGGATGATGAAGTATATACTTATATTGGAAGGCATAAAGAAGAGAAGCTTCACTTAAAAGCTATTTCTAAATTGTTTGACAAAGAGTATTATTTGACATAATGGTACTAACAGGTATGTTTTACATATGTGTTATTTTTTAAAAACATTTGAAAATTGATATGTTATGTAGATTATATTGTATTTTTTTTTGGAAGGAGTGTTAAGACAGTGTAAGTAAAAGAAACAATAAATTTTATAAAATAAAGTCTAGGGATTAGCAACATGCCTCAATACGGTATTGCTACCGTGCCTTTGGCTTTTGAAACCATCTTTCCAGCCATTTGATTCTAAGATACTTTAAATTCACGATCTCATGTATAGCAAGGTTCTTTTTTCAGAGAGTTTTATATACTTCCAATTGACCTCCACTGTCCACAGTGGAGGAAAACTGAGGTCAGGGATACATAATAGTCCAATTCCAATGAGATGGGTCATAATTTAGCCTGGAGAGCCTGGTCCTGGTGTCTTCTCAGTGTTAGTGGCTGTGGGTATTATGTGTAACTGTGTCATGATAAAAACAGAACTGTGACACCATTGAATTAATTAGATGAGAGTATAATTAGAAATGAAAGCTCTTCAGCTTTGTTAACTGCTAATGGTAGAAAATGAAGTACAATATATATACACCAAGCTTTGATGAGCTTTGCTTTTGATTCATTAACAGATTTTAAAGTCTTCTATAATGTGACAGCTATTCCATTGATCCCCTTAATTAAGAATCATGAAAGTAAAAGGGATTCTTCTTCACTTTCATGACTGAATCCCTTTGAATTGTCCAAACTGCTCTGATGGCTGCACTGAACAATATTGGCAATGTTACATGTGCTATTCAATATGTCTATATATATTCATGTGAGGTATGCTTACTCAAATTTTTATTTTACTTTTATTTGGATATTAGGCAGAGAAAAATAGGATAAAATTACTGGGAAGGGGCAATTACTTTAAACCTACTCTAAATACTCCATCAAATGCCATGCAAAGAGTAGATTTAATTATTTACTACTATTGACAACCCATTTGACATATCACATTTATTCACTGAATGCTTATTCCAGCATGAGGCACTATGAAGAAAACTGACATGTTGTATTAAAATTTGCAACAGCTGAGAAACCATGCGTTGTGACTATGTGATATTTCTCAAGCAAACCTGTGCTGTAATAAGATTTCACATAATTGTATTTACCCTTTTTGCCTCAGTTACAAGACATAGAGAAATAATAAAATAAAACACACGGCGAGTCATGAGTGAACCTTATATGAACGTCAGGGTCTGTCTTTTCGCAAAGGTAACCACAACAGATGCTAGAAAAAAGTGATGAGGAAAAAAAAGATGCCTAGCTGGGAGAGTTCTCAACCAAACGTGTGATCTGTTCTACGTGAAGAGAGATCTGGGCCTCAGCCTGCCATGTGGTGTTTATTATCCTTAGGCAGGGACACCAGAAGTTCTGTAATTATTCCATTTTGGAAAGGTGGGACTCGGGGTAGAAATCGGTGTTCAAAGTGATGGGCAGCGACCAGTGTCTGTGTCTTCCCATAAACCACTGGATAACTTTCTTTCCTCCCTCCCTTCCTCCCTCCCTCCCTTCCCTCCCTCCCTCCTTGCCTCCCTCCTTCCATGCCTCACTTTTTCTTTCACTTCCTTTACTCTATCTTTTGTTCTTTCTTTGTGTCTCTCTTAATTCTTTTTTTCCTTTTCCTGTCTTGTGCTCAGTCATGTTAGCTGGTGTCCTTGCGAAACCACATTAAAATGTTGCAATACAGAGAATGATAAAATGGCATAAGAGAGTATAATATTAAATTCAAGCATTTTAGAAATGGAGACATCTGTGGATTGGTTTAAATTTTATAAAGGAAACATTAAATGAAGTCTGATTACCCTTCAGTGGTTGAATGCTTATTTTTCATAAAGTAAGTGTTATCTTGGTGAAAGCAAATAAATTATTCATAGTGGTTGTTCTAATTCTTCTGAAAACGTCATGGGCAATTTGAGGTTTGTATAACTGTAAATACTCCATTTGTTACTTTAAAGACTTCAGAAAGTGTTTGCCTAGCAGTTGTGACATAGCAGAAATTATTAATTCAGCTTCTGCTTGACACCTACTTGGGAGTAAATAACATTTTACTCTCTTCAGTGAATAATATTTTCTCATATATATGTTTAAACATATAAATGAAATGCCAACCTGCTTTGAATCAGTGGCAAAGAAATTTTAGGTACAGAGTTTTTTAAAAAGTTCTAACATTTGGTAAGTCGGTTGAAGGAAAATATAAATTCCCTCTTTTAAAATAAAGTATCACCAGTTTATGTAGACAATATGGAATTTAACACAGTTTTCAATACAGTAGATTCTTCAAATTTTAGACAGAGAAAACATGGTAAACTGTAAAAATATATGACCTTTCCTTTCTTTTCTTCTTTTTTGTTGCTCAAAATTAAAAACATATCATTAAAGTGGGGTCAGGGCCATATTAATTACTAATTTGTATCCTCCTATGGTTAAGCTGTGCAATTTTACAGAAACTACATACCAGGAATAAAATATCATATGCTGTTAACCACAGTATAAGGATACAATACCTTCAGTGTACACAGTACACAGTTAGAAATTTCTCAAGACTACACATAATAACGTTTGGTACTATTTAAACTATGAAAACTGAAGAAAAAAGTCAAGTTTTGTTAAAAAAAAAAAGCAACCTAGTCTCCTTTGAAAAACAGTTTTCATTTGTAAAAATTCACTTTTCTCTCTTCTTTAACGATTATTTCTATGGCAAGAATTCTGAACATTGTAAATATGGTTCTTTTGAATATTTATTTGAAACTACAGTCTAAATGAAGACAATGTACTCTAAATTATTGCTGATGACATCTTTTCCCCAGTTGGAGGGACTTTATTCAGAGAAATTGCAAATGCTTTTTGAAACTCACACTCTATTTCTAAGTCGAGCAACTAAGCAGAACAAAGCACAGAGGCGAAGCCATCAGTCACTGGGACCCAGGGCACTGGCTCTGTCCCGGAGGAGCATCTGCTTCTTTATGCTCTAGGATCTCCTCTTCTGCAGCCACACCCTCAGACCATTTTCGAGAAAGCCAGGATGCTAGTGTGACCTCCACCTTTGTCCCTATCCTGACCCTTTTCCCCTTCTTTCTTCCCCTGCAGTTTTGAGAGGGATTGTGCTTATGACCTGATTTCCTCCTCCCCCTTCTCTCACTACTCCTCCTCCTTCTATTCCTCTTCCTCCTTCCTCTTCCTCCCTCCTCTTCATCCTTCTCTTCCCTCTTCTTCCTCCTCCTCCCTCCTCCTTCTCTTCTTCTTCCTCTTTGCTGTGTCCTCTACTTCATCATGGCAAGCAGCCCAGGTCTTGGGGAGTTGGGGCTTTTGCCTCTCTTTGAGATTCTGGACTTAGATTTCTGACAGCTGCCCTACTACCCCACCCCAGCATATATAAGTTAGAGTTGTCCTTTCTTTTTTTTCATCTTACCTCTGTGTGGTGAGGAGAAGGTAGCTGTTGTGACTCCACTGCCTAGGTGTTAATTGACAGAGTAAATTTTTTTTTTTAAATGAAAGCAGAAAAACTTTTGGAGGAGGAGACTTTATATGGATATGAATTTGGACAGTGTTTCTGAGCACCACCACCTTCTCCCAGAGCACAGTGTTTAATAATCCATAGTCTCTACATTTCCAGGGAGCCCTAAGTTAGGTATGTGGTAGACTCAGATGATTCTTCCTCTGATCTTTAGTCTATTAAAATTGACAACAGCCAGAATCATGTTTCTGAACTTCAAAGCAATGATAAAAGAGAATAATTTGGGTTTACAACTCTTCTTGTTCCATATGAGATTAATGTTACTATTTTTTCATATCGTGAGAATATGTAGACAATATACCTGTTCAGTTAATTTCTAAGCAAGACCCTTGAGAAAGGTTTACTGTCTGTCCTTGCTAGTGGAGGCCCAGGACATCTGAGGCACCTTAAGCCGGATGGGTCCTACTAACTTAGCCCATTGATCAGCTTTACTTTAGTGAAGGGATCATCTCTGCCAGCTAGTGCTTTGCACGTATGTAACAGGTTTTGGGAGTGGCTTACATGGTGTATATGTGGGTCAGTCTCCTAATACCTGAATTTTGTGTTGCAAATACAGTTCATGTTGTTTTAGAATTCTGAATGTAGGAAAGATAAAAGTGAATTTGTCTAAGGCTGATCTCCGGCAATCTGATCTCTTAGAAAGAACTGCTTCTTGCAAAGTACCAAGGAAAGCAGTTATGACTTTATGTTTCTGGTACTAGCAAGCCACCGAACTTGGTACACAGCTTCTCCATCATGCCAAGGCAGTGGCTAGTGCAGTCCTGACCAGAATCTTGGTATGGTGAATCCTACTACAAGCCTCCTATGCCTTGTAGTTGAAATTTTAAGGCTTGAATGCCTGATTATATGAAGGCCTGCCTAGTATTCAGCCCCAAAGAGCTGGACACAAGATTTTGCCATGTAACACAAGTCTTAAAACCCCTCAGCACCACACATCTTGGGGGCATCTGGCTTCCAGAGTCAGGTGCCTGGTCCTGTGAGATGGCTGTGCATTGCTCTGGAATGTGATGGGGCCAGAGTGATGGGGTTCCCTGCTACTGACCCTGAATCCATAAGCTTTCTCCAGTGAACACTGCTCCGGAAGTTAGATATATGCCCTGTTTGGCTGATTCCCTTCTTGCACAATGATATTCAGGTTGCTTCACAACTTTGTTGTGTAGGATGTTGCTGAGATAAATTCAAATGGTTAATAGTTTCTTGAAAATGAAGCGGTTTGTTCAGTTCTTTCTCCAGGTGGTTGAGTCCCATTAAACTCAACCTATATGATACAGAATGGACTAGGTTTCTCTAAGGTAATAACAGATCTTGCTTTTAGTCTTGGAGGGAAAATATGACCTATTACCTAATGATAATAATGAAAATTGTATGGAGAAAGGGAAGTATATATGAAGTAAGGGAAAATCTAAAAGGTCTTATGAGAGTCATAGAGGGAAAAGAAATTACATTTATTAGCAGATTCTAATGAGGCTTTTTGAATGCTTTAAGGATGAATACAATTTAGGTTCTTAAAGACCAACTAAATTTCCTTCTACCTGGGAGTAAGAAAGCAGAGGGAAATAAAGTAGAAAATGAGCTTGGCTGGAGTGGATGCTTATGGGACACATAGTAGAAAATTGACTTTGTAAGACAAGTAGCATGAAGACCATAGATTGCCTTGAATGACCAGCTAAATAATTTAAATTTTATTAGAATTAGTCTCCAGGAAGATTAATCTGGCAGTAATGTGGAAAAGATTTTGGCTTAGGAAGATATGTTCCAAGGCTGACACAATTCAGGTGAAAGGTAGCAACTTGTCAAGCCTCTTGTTTTGAACAGAAGAAAGCACTAACAGGAATATAAAGGAAGGATATGAGAGGCATTGTTTGACATAGTGAGGAAAATATATGACTAGATTTTACCAGGACAGTATAATAGTGGACATTATCAGAGTTATTTCTACAAGGAGTATGAATACACTGCACACAAACAGTGTGCCTTGGAGAGCCATCCTGACTTTGTGTGTATACAACTTGAATTTGTGGTATTGAAAATTTACATAAATAAATGGGTCAACAGATTGGACCCCCACTCCCACTGTAGCCCCAATGCATAGGCACTCATCACAAAAGACATTTGCCTTTGCAATTTTACTTATTATTATGAATCTAGTTGCTTCCACAAAGAATTTGATGTACTTATGATTAAAGACAAACATATTAAAATCAGGTAAAGGCTCAGAGTCACTGTGATTCAGAGCACAGTTTCTCTCTGTGTTTTCAGGTAGCCGAGACAAACATTGCTATGATAAATTACAGATTTTTTAACAAACTGTTGGATAAAATTTTTTTCTGGCCCTGAGTGCTATGGGATCTATACAGCAGGTTAAAAAGGCTTATTTGAACAAAAATGGACAGTACTGTCAATCTAAGTTTCCCTAGCATGTAAAAAGGCTTTTCATGAAATTACTCCACCTAATAACCCTTAACGAAAATCAGGGAAGAAAAGTGAATTATAATTCTGCAAAGCCACTTCTGTGAGAAATTAGAGTAAATAATTCATATATAAATTTTCTGGTGGCAAGATTTGGTAAAATAATGAGGCTTAAGGATATTAGCAATGCTTGCCAAAATGTGATTCTCACTAGCATTGCTTATAACACATGATGAAAATAAGGACTTCAGTCCTATTGAATTTGACTCTCTGAAATCTCACATATACACATTTTCAGTATGACCTCCAGTGATGTGTGTGTGTACGTGTGTGTGTTTTGCATATTGACATTTAAGAGCCGCTAATCTTGAGAAATAATTGAACAAGTTGTCTCTTAATGTCTCTTGAATATCTATTCTTTCAACTGAGATTTTGACAGAGGCTATGAAATAGTGGGTCTGTCAAAAGCCAACAAGTTTTTAGAATTCAGGCGCTCTCCATTGTCCACCAGAAGGAGATCTCGGTGCTTTGGGTGTCAGATATAGAGACGGCAAAGCTGGTCTGCTTTGTTTGCTTGCTCATATGCATGCCATCTTTTCACTACTGACCATTGACCTCTGGGATATCTTACTATAACATCTCAGACTCCTCAGCTAGAGATGCTATGGAAATAAATGTGTCTTACCTTCAATTACTGCATTATTGAAATGTGGGAGCACATGAAGTTTCAAAGTGAAGAAGAAAGAAAACTTTAAATTATTTTCAAGAAAAAGAGAGGCTTTACATTTGAAATGTTATTTTCTTATGACAAATATAGTAGTTGGCAGCATGAGCAATGTCACGTACACATTACTGATAGATAATTCAGTCCTTTTCAAAAAAATCTGTAGATAAGTTTCTTGACAAATATTAAATATTTAAAGTATTTTAAAATGAAATTTGCATAGAAGGTTTTTTATTTTCCTGCTGATTTTAGCCTCTTATTAGACTACTGCTCTACTTTCCTGCCCTGGGTAGCTAGGCCAACCTGGCAATAACTTTGCATGAAACCCAAAGACAAAGCAGCCTTTGCCAGATTCCCTGCTGCCTGCATTCAAAAGTTATCAGCTTTCCAGAAGAGTTAAGGGCATTGAATTCCCCTACTCTGAAAACCATGTTATGGCTGAGGTCAGCTTTAACTTGTTCCCGGCTGAGAGAGAACAAGAGGCTTTCATCACACCATCCTGGATTTTACAGACAGGAAATGTTTAGAAGTATTAGAGACTTGTATTTTCTGCTACAATTAGGGACAATATTTAGCTCTGCTTATTTTCTTGCCATTTCGGTTCAACTTGGTTTCTCATATGTCTAGACACTTATCAAAATCACTGTTTATTGTTTGAACAGAAACGTCTTAACATTTCTCACAAAAGTTAGCTTTGCTTGAACTGTCTAGTGATTCTGAATATAAGGATGCCTTCTTATTTCTTTGCAAAAAGCATTATTTAAATGAGCACAGGATTTAGGAAATCTGTATATAATTTCTGACTTGCTCAGAGACTTGCATGCAAGGAAACTGTATTTCGTTTCCCTAGTAACACAAAGATAACATTTTAGCGGTCAAACTAATTATTGATACAACAGAGAGCAATTAACTCTTTGGCATAAATAGTATCTGGCTCAATAAATGTTATGAAATAGTGTTTTTCTTACATGGATTACAATTCATCAGATATGTCAACCTTCTCACTTTTATACATGCAGGTAGCAGCAGTATGTAAGATATTTTTACTTTTTTTTTTTTTTTTTTTGCATGATGTAGTATTTCTTTTTTCTAAGAATGATGGGAGCTGTCATTTATTTTCTTTGGTATTCATTCTAAAGTCCTCCCTCGTGCTCACATATTTTCATGCTAAATACAGGGGTTTAAAGGCTGCACTGTCTCTATTTTAAAGTTTAAATTTATTTTGTAGTCATATATAATTGACAATACTTTTTTTTTGTAAAGTATAAAGAAAATAAACCTCAGATTAAACAGACAAGAAAGACAAAAATGTTAAAATCATTAAACAATTTTAGAAACCCAGTTCAATGTAGAATACATTGAGTTCAAAGCCATGTAGCCTCCAACAGGCATTAGGCACTTGGACTGGTGGGAAAACACTTTCGCCTATGGCATTTTACAGCAGTCAGAATGATTTTCTCTAGATTATGTCATTTGACTCTCCTGATATTTTTTTTTTTAAGCCCAATAAAATTGACCTTGAGGAACAAAGGCTAAGATGGTTAAGGATCCTGGTAGACAAACAGGCAATTAAAAGTGCAGGGCCTACAAGCTGAACCCGGGCCATGACTTAATAGTTTCATGACCTTGGGGAAAGTTGTTTAACTACACTGTGTTGCTGCTTCTTCATTTAAGAAATTGAAGCATAAGACTGTGAGAAGTAAAAAAGATGTTCTATGCATATTTGCAAATAAAGAAAAGAGTCTGGATTCAAGGGAGGAAAAGGATGGAATCCATGGCTCACATAAGCAACTGCAGGAAGGAGAGATTTGAGCTAGCTTTAGGGAGCCCTAGAAGTAAGGGCCACTTAAACATACAACCCTGGTGGATTCCTGCTCTGTTTTATTTCCCTGCTTCTCTCTTTGTGTATGTGTGTCTGTGAGATAATTACAGTGGTTTACATACCAAACATCACATTTTTACAGTTTTGCTATTAGAGTGGAAAAAGTCTCCTTTCTTCTAGCAAGACTGAAAAACAAGAGTGCTCTTAACTTCCACCCTCCCTCCCTCCTTCTGTCCCTCCCTCCCTCTCCCCCCTCCCTCCCTCCCTCCCTCCCTCCCTCCCTCCTTCTCTCCCTCCCTCCTTCCCTCCTTCCCTCCTTCCCTCCTTCCCTCCTTCCCTCCTTCCCTCCTTCCCTCCTTCCCTCCTTCCTTCCTTCCTTCCTTCCTTCCTTCCTCTCTCTCATGGTGAGGAGCATACATCACCAAGGTTTGCCTAGTGTATAGTTCAATGACATTTCTGCAGGGTCCCAGAGTTCCAAGACTGGGACACCCACACAGAAAAATGATTAGAGAAGCATTTTTCAGAAGGAAGGCTAGGAGACAGGGAGGAGTCAGTCGAATATTATAAATAAATTAATAAATAAAAACCAGTAGAGATGGTGAAGAGGTAGTGCCTGGCCTATGGAAAGCCCTCCTTTGTTGCTTGGTTGTCATTACTGTCACTAATAGCATTGTGTTCTGTGTCCTTTCTGAAATGTATTTACTGTCCTTTCTACTACAGCCCTCTGACATCAGAACAGTGGCTGCCAACACCTAGCAAAACTGCTAGGTAGGTAAAGTTTGTCTTCTCCAGCTTCTCTTTGTGATCTATCTGTCAAGGATCACTCGCCTGAACCTGCCTTCCTTCAACTATCAAACGCTGCGAAGTTACTTCTTCCCCTATGGTAGCTGATAAAACCAATAACATTTAAATATGATTGATTCTACCAGCCCTTCTTAAGACTATTGTCTATTCAAAAGAGAAGACTACAAATCTTGATGAATCTTTGCTGAGGTTATGGGTCTGAATTGGAAACATCAGTCCTGGGCTTGGTAATTCTCCAGGTCTTTTGCCCAAAGGGCACACTGCCTCCTCCCCACAGCACTGTCCATTCCTCTCCCCACATCATGTCTTCCTTGCCCCAGTCCTCCTTCTCCCGTACCCTCAAAGCATCAGTAACTGGTAACTCACTTTCTGAAAGGCAAACATGTATTACATACAAAATATATCTTTTCTGGAGCTCTGGAGAGACATTTGAAAGATAAACAAGCCCTATGGAAATAAATAATGTATATTAAGTCCAAACTACCTAAGCATGAGGAGGTAGTAGGGCAAAATCTCACATATCATAATGGGGAAATGAGACTAAGAGCAAATCATTTCTCTCTCCATAGTTGGCTGTATGTTCTGTGTAGCAATATTGTACTTCTGGAGTTACAAAGACTTCACAACTATGGAATCCATCCTCAAGGAGATAATAACTTTAGGAGGGAAGACAAAAATACGATAGAGATGAAGCTAGAACAATTCTCTAGCCCTTCAAAAAGAGAGGAAAGAACACTGGGGGTAGAATAAGGATTACAGCCAGGGAAGGCTTTATTTAAGAAGTATGTCAGTTATGAAGCACTGGAGAAAAATTAGGAATATTGTCACAAAACAGAAATCTGAAACAAGTTCCCCGCTCTTCTTTTGTGTATTGATAAGGAACATTAAGTTTCTATACTCAATGGAATTCTTGCTTCTAAAAATTGCCAGGAGTGTTTTCCATTATTTAACTTACTTATCAGTATTTCTTCACTGTTTTTTAAAATTTCCCTATGCTTTACTAATACATTATTAACTTAAAGTGAGCTGAGTCACTGATCTCTAGTGACAAGATACCTATGGCTGAAGCGAGATTATTTGTTCAAATGCATTATCTCATAAAGTACTATCTCATAGTCTTCTGGAGGCTTCTGATAACACTATATATAAATATGTCTTGTATGAACAAGCAAAACCTGCCTGTAGGTCAAAAGCTATTTTAAGCTTTTTTCACTTTGAATTAAAGATTAGATTGTTGAAAGACCTGTAACCTATAGGCTCTCACAGCTGGCTTTGGATAGAAACAGGACCTGCAAGAAGATTAGTAGGAGAATTGACTATCTCTGATGCCAACAAGAGCCTGCTTTTAAATGCTCCTTTTTTTCTTTCTTTTTTTTTTTTAAGTGAAATCACCACATTGTCAGGTCTAGAGAGATCAGCCCTTATAAGGGAAAGTTTGAGGATTCAGAGAACAAAAGCAGCCAAGCCCCATTTTCATGAATTTTTCCAGCTTGGATGTCCTTGATCATGTCCTTTAGCTACAAAATTTGATACACCCGTCTCTTTCTCACTCTTTCTTGTTTTTGAGTTGTGATGTTGTTGTTTTGTTTGACTTATGTTAACTTCCAGCTCCACCTAAGTAGACACTGTCTAATATTCATTGAGGAATGTATCACAGAAATATCATTTCTTGTCTCAGGAGACTTCATCTTTTGGATGAAATTTAAATTAATTCATTTGTGCTTTTTGCGGTGATGGACATGATAGGGAGACTTGCATGTTGAGGAGTAAAGAGATAACTATTTTTCTTCCACATGTTGATGATCACCAGGTTTATAAACCCTGATATTTATATGGAAATCCACAGTTTCCAACCACTTTCATATATATTCTTATTTGATCCCCATTCTGGTCTCCATTCCTATTTGATGTCTTACTCTTTTCTCTCTTTGTTAGGAAAGAAGGGAAAAAACAGCAGAACATAGATTGAATAACATAAAAATGCTTTGTAGTTTCTTTGACAGAAATTCTCCCAGACATAAGGACAGTGGATTTACTTCACAAGACTCTGTTGCAATCCAGCATCAAAGACTTTAATAACTCACATACACACATACACACACACAAAGAAAAGAATAATGTGACTCAGCTGCTTGCTGGTTATCAGAGGACTGTATCAAAAGTTGATGTGATGAATATACTTTACAGTATCTTTCAAGAAGTCTTCAATAAAGTATGTTTATCTCTTATGTGCAAAATTTCCTGTATATAAGCATGTCTGTAGATAACATATCCCACTTAGTTCATATGCTTCAAGACAGGAAATGATCCTTAAATTTACAGTTTGGATAGAAGGGCTTGAGAATTTAGGATATGGTTTTATTTCTCATCGTGTTTTTAAAATAGATTATGGTGAATACTTTTGTAGATAATTCTGGTCCTTACAATGAAGAAATGAAACAGGGATCAATATACCAATTTGAGTGATCAGAAATTTAGTTGATGATTTGCTTATGTTTGTATATAGTTTAAGGTGAAAGAGAAAAAACAGGCTGGGTGCCATGGCTCACACCTGTAAGCTCAGCACTTTGAGGGGCCGAGGCGGGTGATTCACCTGAGGTCAGGTGTTCCAGTTCAGCCTGGCCAACGTGGTGAAACCCCGTCTCTACATTAGCTGGGCCTGGTGGCGGGCACGTGTAATCCCAGCCACTCAAGAGGCTGAGGCAGGAGAATTGCTTGAACCTGGGAGGCGGAGGTTGCAGTGAGCCGATATGGTAACATTGCTCTCCAGCCTGAGCAACAGAATGAGACTTTGTCTCAAAAACAAGCCAAAACAAAGATTTTGAGGTATACGGATCTGTTGAGCTTTCACTAGTCTTTAGAATGAAGGCAGGGTTGGGAAGATGTTCTATATTTAAAGATCAAGAGCAGGGCGTAATGAAACATGGATTGTGTATGGATTGTACACACAGAGTGGAAAAGGGAGCTCTGGTTGGGTTATTCAGAGGAAGTCATTAAAACTGTCTACCTCTTGCTTTCTTTGTGTACAAAATGAAGATAATTTTAAATCCAAAATTTCTTAACATCTTTTGTCTTACTGCTAAGATGCAAGTACACAGAAGATCAAACTAACACTCAAAAGAAAGGGTGAGGGCAACTGAAGCCCTAGGCAAAACCTTTGCAAGAAGAGAGCTTAGCAGGTGTATGCTTTAGGTGCCACATGTCGTTTGGCTGTGTCCCCACCCAAATTGCAACTTGAACTGTATCTCCCAGAATTCCCATGTGTTGCGAGAGGGACCCAGGTGGAGGTAATTGAATCACAGGGCCAGTCTTTCCCCTGCTATTCTCGCATGATAGTGAATAACGCTCAGGAGATCTGACGGGCTTATCAGGGGTTTCCGCTTTTGCTTCTTTTCACATTTTCTCTTGCTGCCGTGTTGTAAGAAGTGTCTTTCTCCTCCCACCAGGATTCTGAGGCCTCCCCAGCCATGCGGAACTGTAAGTCCAATTAAACTCTCTTTCTTCCCTAGTCTCGGGTACGTCTTTACCAGCAGCTTGAAAACGCACTAATATAGTAAATTGTTACCAGTTGAGTAGGGTGTTGCTGAAAATATACCTGAAAATGGGAAAGCGACTTTGGAACTGGGTAATAGGCAGAGGTGGAAACAGTTTGGAGGGAGGGGTCAGAGGAAGACAGGAAAATGTGGGTAGTTTGGAACTTTAGAGACTTGCTGAATGGCTTTATCCAAAATGCTGACAGTGATATGGTCAATAAAGTCCAGGCTGTTGTTGCTTTGAAATTTGAGGTCATGAGATTTGGAGGCGCTGGGGGCGGTGCCCTTGGCAATAGCTTGCTTTGTTATGCCCTGTTGTATTGCTCTAGAAAAATTAAATGAAAACAGATTTTTTATGTCTGCATTATTGTAATTCCAATACAGTTTCTTTATTTTATAACAATATTATCATTAAGAAATAACAAGCACTTACTTTGATATGGAAAGCTTTAAAAATACTACAGGAAAGTGTCTTAAAAAAACTTTATACATTTACATGACTATATATAATGATATATATTACTCTAGTGTATTACCACAATGAACCAGAGTATATTAGATGACAAGGCATGTTTTCTGCTTGTTATTTTGGATTTTATTTTGAAAAAAAACCTCAGGTACTGAAAAAATTAGAACATAAAAAATGGAAGTTTATGAAATTTGTATGACATACTAATCTATAGCACTACTATTTTAAAAATATGGAATGACAAAAATATCTTGCATTGTTGACAATGTGAAATACTAAATGTCTTCATTTTTAATTTTCTCCTAAAATACTGTCTGTGGCCAAGATTTCTACTGCAAAGCAATCTGACACATAGATGTGGTTCAATCCTGAGGCTTTTTTTTTTTAATTGAGAGGTATTGTTACTTATGCAGGACTATGGTACTGTGTTCCTCATCTCTTGTGAAAATTAAATTGAAGACTGTCTATGCAATATGGCCAGTAGCCTATTTGCAGAGGTGAGTGGGCTGCATGTATAAAGATTATTTTCTGTTTGTGTCAGAACATTGGAAAGATACCTGAAAATGCAAGTGCACAGAATTTTAAATCAAGATGTATTTAACACAAAGAAAAAATTTAAAATATTATATGCAGTTATGCATGAATTTGGTTTTGAGGACAAACTAGTAATAATGGTAAAAATAGCTTGACTCATCAAGATGCTTTCTCAGAAGTTTGTTTTAAAACATTTTTAAAAATCTCAATAAACAGTCTAAAAATTGGTGTCAAAAAACATGAGAGTGTGTGTGTCTGTGTGTTTGTGTATGCTCACACACATTACTTTGAAGGATAAATTGAATAAGACCATTTGTTTTCAATAGGAAGAAGTTGGGCAGAAATATTGTCGGACATAGAGGCTTGGTTTCATGGTTAGGTACATGGTGTAGTGGCCATGAGTGATAGTTTTACCTTGTTCTCCAAAGCATCTCTTCTCAGTGGTGGGTGTTTATAACTATTATATTAAATTTTATGTGATTTCAGAGCAAAGTGCCTGCTAGTTTATGTGTTATTTTCAATTTTGCATGGAAAAAGCTGACGCAGTTGTCTTCATCAACCCTAAACAGTTGAAGAAGTAAAAACTGCAGAAAGTGTTTTAGTTTCTTAAAAGTAAGTAGGAGCTCTTGGAATACTTGTCTGTCCTATCAGTCTTAAATATTAAGTTTGTAACAGGCTTACAAAGGAACCTCATCTTGCTGATAAAATATTTACAAGGAAGGATACACATTGTGCAATATTTAGTATATATGTGATATAGGAAGAGAGGAGTGCTAAAAAGTATGTGGACTATAGAAAATAAGATTACTGAAATGTATGTTCTTATATATATAAAATATTCAACTGTACAATATTTTGTATAATAGGATATAAATCATTCTTGTAAAGTAGTTCTCCAGTATCATGTGAAGGTTGGATGCCTGGGGAGATTTCTTAGTAAGAAAAAATGACCTCAGGAAATAAAAAAATGAGGCAGGCATGGGCTGAAGTTATATCTGAAGGTATGTATTGAGAGGTATCATTTGGTCTGTCAACACTGCTGTTTCAAAAGCCCTTAAGAACTGAGATTAACAGTAGCACTGTATCTGCACGTGAACTAAAACATATGGCTATTTTTCAAACTAAGTAATTTACCTGCAAAAATAGAGAAAACATTTAAATGTAGGTCATCACACTTCCTTTTGCTCCACCAAAGTTAATGTTCACACAGAAAGAGAGGAATACAACTTGCAAGAATAATCCAAATGATTCAAGCAAATAACCAAATGGACAAAACTCTTTATTTATTAGATGTGGCAACAACAAAAAAAATAAGGTATTTCTGTGGGCGTTGGTTCTAAGGTTTAATGTCATAGAGATTTCTCTTACTTTGGCTAATTTTTCCAGGATTTAATTTATACAACATAGCGTGCATATAGATAACATTATTACATTTTAAATTTCTAACAATTTCTAGTAGAATTCTGATCACAAAAATCTAACCGATAAAGTGGAATTATTAGTCTCCAAGACTGAAAGTGGTCGTGTAAAATGCATCAATTCTTGGTCTTTGGCAACTACTATACAGGCATCTAACTTTTCTGTTAAGCAAAATGGAATGGTATTTAATGTCTGCACTTTTTATCCTTTTATGCAACAGATAATAAATATCTGACCCTTGCATATTTTTGTATCAAAATTTTAACATTGAGAGATACTGCTTTACAGTTATAATCAGAAAAATGTATGTTAAAAGCATTGTTTCTTATAAGTCAAATTGGTGAAAAAGTTTTTTCAGTCAAACCTTTTTTGAGGAGTATATGGAACAAAGGGACTACTCATGCACCTTATATATAAATATAAATTGATAACCTTTGGAGTAAAATGTGACTGTCTTTAGCAAAGCTGAACATATACACATCCTATGTCCCAACTTGCTCCATGTGTGGATTCTAAAGAAATATTTAAACAATAAAGAAGGGTGTGTATGTGAATTTGATAGCACCATTTATTTCAATGGTAAACATTGGAACCACCTAGATATATGTATGCATATATACATACGTGTGTGCACGCATACATAAACAATGGAATACTATTCAGCAGTGACAATAAATAAGCCTTAGCTACATTGTTTAACACAGATGAAACTAGCAAGTATAATTTTGAATGAGAAAGAAAAAAGCTGTAAAAGAATATAGGTTGTTTAATGCCATTAATCTAAGTTAAATATACGAAAATATGCATTTTTAGTGATAATACTATTCTACAAATGTAAAGAAATGTACAAGAATGAGTAACCATTGTTTCATAAGAGCACTTACCTTTGGGATGGAGGATTGGATGGGGAAATGGCATCCACAGGGTTTCAAATATCTTGATTGTGTTTCATTGCTTAAGCAAAGGGGTCAGGACACAAGGATTTGCTACTTTGTAAAAATATATTTTCATACATTCTAAATATTAATACAGTTGTTTTAATTTTTAATTATTATTTTTTTTGAGAAGGAGTCTTGCTCCATCATCCAGGCTGGAGTGTATTGGCATGATCTTGGCTCACTGCAACCTCTGCTCCCTGGTTCAAGCAATTCTCCTGTCTCAGCCTCCTGAGCAGCTGGGACTACAGGCTCCTGCCACCACGCCTGGCTAATTTTTGTATTTTTAGTAGAGAAGGGGTTTCACCTTGTTGGCCAGCCTTGTCTCCAGCTTCTGACCTGAGTTGATCCACTTGCCTCAGCCTCCCAAAGTGCTGGGATTACAGGTATGAGCCACCACACTCAGCCAATTGTTTTAAAATTTTAAAGAAAGTATTGCGTAGAAGTTTGCAGTCAATATGTGCAGATTCTTTATCACTCCTGGAGGTTAGCAACTACATTAAATTCCTAAGTATTTAATAGTTCATGAAAACAGGAACATTAGATAGAGGGATACCTTAAATTGTTGATAGTGTTTTTTTCCAGGAAATCAGAGGTTTATAGTAATGTAAAGTGATTTTTCATGTTTTCTTCTGCATACCTGAGTTATGTGATTCTTTTATGATAATACATTCATGTGTTACATAAACAATAAAAGGATAAGAGAGAGGATAAAGTATTCTTACCATTTACCATATCTAGACTACATTTGTTTTTCTCAGATATATAAGATAAAAACATTAATTATGCCAGGAAAAATTATTTTTTTAATTTAAGGAGATGTGTGATATATACATACATATGGGTGTGTGTCTGTGGTGTGTGTGTGTGTGTGTTTGTGTGTGTGTATATAATATGATTGTTTTTAAGTTAAAAGCTTCATATTTTGGTGTGATGAATAAAGCATTTTGGAATAATGGATTAATTTTGAGCTTCACTGTATTTCTGTAGTCTTTGAGTTGTTTTAATCATAAAGGGAGCACTTCATTTGCCTCTGAAAAGTGCTACTATATTTTCTTATAAAATAAAATGGAAATGATTATTGACATTCTACATATTGATCTGGCATATTTAAGTTTGAACTGTACATACTTCTGTCCAAACAATGTAACCAGCATCAAGAATATAAACACCAAGAGTATGTGTCATTTATTTTTGTTAAGATCTTAGATGCATTTAAAAATATTCATTTTAACATTAGCCATCTTGTTTGTTTTATTTTTATTTTTAATTTTTGGGTACATAGAAGGTGAATATATTTATGGAGTAAATATGAGACAGTTTGATACAGGCATGCAATGTGAAATAAGTACACCATGAAGAAGGGGGTATCCATTCTCTCAACCATTTATTCTTTGTGTTACTATCCAATTACGCTGGTTTAGTTATTTTTAAAAGCCAGTTAAGTTATTATTGACTATCGTCACTCTGCTGTGCTATCAAATAGTAGGTCTTATTCATTTTTTCGAACTTTTTGTACCCTTTAACCATCTCCATCTCCCCCGTACCCTCCACTAACTACCCTGACTTAGCCTCTGGTAACCATCCTTCTGCTGTCTATGTCCATGAGTTCATATTAGCCGTCTTGTAAGTAAAGAGTTGAGTTATGAAGCAAAACACTTAAAAATACTACAAGTTAGATTTTCAGATAATCACATTTTGAATTCAGTAGATATTTTGTAATAGATAAAGTAATAAGATTTGAAATGTTCTTACTATTCATATTTTTTAAAATAAAAATTACAGATCATATTGATATGTCAAAACTAGAGGAATATTACATTATAAGATTTTTCACTCTTGAGTTGCAGATCCTCGTATGCCACTGTGGCTTTATGAGCTATAAAGAAACTATGCCTAAAAGGTCAATATAATACTTGGAGGCCCATGAATTGTACAGACATGTACAGACTTGGGAATCAAGCAGAGCAAGGAAAGATTAATCCACAGCTCCTTTCTTTCCATAGACTCTGGTGTGGTGGAGTAGGGAGAATGGGGAAAGGTGATCAGTGCTGCTCAAGCCATACGTCATTGGTCTGCAATCCAGATACAGATTGGAGAGGAACACCTCACCCATTTAGGTGAGCTAAAGTGGCATCCATCTAAAGTGTAGTTGGGCCCTATTTAGGGCCCTGGATATGATTCTCTCCAAAGAGGGCTCCTGCTCTCTTTAGCAAATCAAATAATCGTATGTTAAAAATATCATCTTGCTTAGCCAAAATCTGCTTCACTGTTTAAAGGATGAAGTACAGCTCTTTTTTTTTTTTTTCCCCAAAATGCAATAGATTTCTGTACTGGGCTTGCCCATATTATCCTGTTTTTAATAATTATAGCTTAACACTGGGCAAATTCATTTGAATATCTCAAAACAAATTTCAAAAACAATATGCCCTCAATTGAATTAATCTTCCTCCTCCCCAGACTAGTTTATCATTTTTGTTTTCCCTTCTAGAATGGCCCAGGCATTTGCCCAAGCCATTATCTTTAATAAGGGGAGTATTACCCATAATTTTTTCTTTCTTTCTCTATTCTGTTAGTTACAAGTACTAATGAATCTTTACTTTAGGTATCTCTTAAATCTGTCCAACCCAATGCACAGCCCTAGCTAAGTGTCAGTTTTCTTCATCTGGACCAATGCAACCACTTTATCACTTACACGCCTGTAGTCTTGCTCCTCTTATCCAATCTCTTCATTGCAAATCTTTCTCTAATGAGAATTTGAATATTTAATGTCTTTATATAAAGTCCTAAAACTCTCATGATGAAACCTAACTCCTTAACATGGTTTAGATGCCTCTCAACATTTCTTTCTCCTTCTCACTCTGCATTCCTTACCCCTCAATTATCTGAGTAAGTCTGGCCCATCACTGAAGGTTTCAGTCATTTGCGTTTTTCTGTTAGATCTGTGAGGATAGGAATTGTATTTGCACTCTGTTCATCAGTCCATCGCAGGTGCCTGGCACTAGGCAGATGCTCAGTAAATATTTGCTCAATTAATATAGAAGTGATCTGGCACAGCTACATTTCTAGCCATTTCTGTTGCCTGCATCCCCTCAACTTAAACTTTATGATCCAGTTATACTGAATCTACTTTCGGTTTTCTAAAGTCATGTTCTCTCTTGTCTCTCGTTCTTTACACATGCTTTTCCAGTGCCACGAAAGCTTTGAACTCTGCCAACATGCACTTAGCAAACCGAACGAAAAGCTCTAATGCACAAGTCTTTACTTTCCATGGGCGTGTTCTCCATGAGCATAAGAAGTACACCTTTCCTTGTTAAATCTCCAACATCTAGCATAAGTACTTGTCTGTGTTAGGTGCCTAATATACATTTCTGAGTACAATAAATGAAAGAGTAAGGAAACAAATTTATATATGGAAGAAATGCATATAAGATGAAAAAATATTATAATATGAAAATGATGAAATATTTGCATAGAAAAAAACATGAAAAGAAAAAGTTCTAAAATGTCAGCAGGACCAGGTGAGTGATTAGACTGGGGTAATTTATTTTTCTAGCTATATGTCTAAGTTTCTTTAATGTACATCATTCGTTTTATAATATTTCAAAATATTTGGAAAACTGAAGAAAAGCACAATATAAATATAACTGGTGAATGCACCAATATCATTAAATATGTTGATGCTTTTAATGAATAGACATATTTATAATTGCCTTGACAATTTTGGTTAAATAAAAGAGCATCGTAGAGTTATCTGTAAAGAAAAACAATATAGGAAATCAACCTCTACATATGTAGATTTCAGTTTTATTTTCTTTTTCTGCTAGGTGTATGAATTTGAGATTATATCTGTCCTTCACTTGTGTGAACAGGCAGAGTTAGACAACAAACAACCTCCTTGTCAAACAGAAAGGCATAAACACACTAAATTGCACAAGCAAAACCTGACTTCCCTTCAGGCTGATCCATGTACTTAATGAAGGACAAGTGAAAACTCAGCCAGGAGCTCAACAAGTCTTTACAGTTCATCCTATGGGAACCTGACTTAAATATCTTTGTAGACCTCGATGAGTTATTTGCCTATGGGCTCTTCTAAGAACAAACTGAAAATAAGAGTTGTCTACTCATGTACAATCCACCAAAACCTTGACATCTTGAGATGTCCTGTTTTATTCCTGCAGGGATATTCAGAAGCCAGAAGGACTTTATCTGCTCAAGAACATGGATAATATCAATGAGACAGAAAGAGCCAGATAAAGGTTTTCAGGCTGTTACACAGTGTGCCTCCTTCTCAAAATATGTAGATATTTTAGAAAATATGTTTATAAACATGTCATCTAGGATATGAGTTCTTATCCAATTTGATTCAAAATTGAGTTAAATGAAATTTTCACTCTTTTGTTCTCTTAGGGTTTTATAACTCAGTGCCAATTATTGGCTGGGATCCAAATCTTTCTGCCTATATCATGTGCTAGACAAGTTTGTTAAGTGTATACAAACATAAAATACCCCTCTCTTTTAAAAGTGAGCCTCCAGCCACACTTTTATAACCATCACACACATTAATAACCATTTGTTAGTAAACACTAAGTGGTTTTTGACAAAAAAGCTATTTTAACCACTTTAAATATTTTGAAATGAATTACTTCTCCAATAGAGGAATGTAGAAGTTTAAGTGAACTTAAAAAGGAAAGTGGCATTTTAAATAGGTACATTCTTTCTTTCATGATTTAGGTGGCCTTTAGATAGAATGTTGGTCACAATAGTAAAAAACACTGCATTTTAATTAAACAATAATTAAGTTCTAGCCTTCCTCCTAACTTGACCTTGAACAAGTCACTTAATACAGAGTCTACTGTGTTTACCTTTAAAATGGGACAGTGACATCTATTTTTCTCACTTCAAAGGATGAGTGCAAGGATAAGTGTATTATTGTAGGTGAAAGTGCTTGGCAAGTAGTTAAGCCCTATATAAATTTCAAGGCAGACATGATGTTAGCTATGTCAACAATAGCTTGTTTGGATTTCTTCATCTGGATTTTTTGCTTTGCCAGGTTGTTCTGACTCAAGCAATAATTAACCTAGACCTTCAAAAGAGAGTTGGACTTGGAATAAAGGCCACAAAACAGATAAGCATATATGTATTCCAAGTGTTTAATGATCAGAAATAGCTGCCACCTGGGTATTTCCAAGACATTTATGACCCCATCTTGGACATGGCAGGAAACAGGTTACCTTATATTCTCATTCACCCACTGTGTTTGTGGGGGATATAATGAAGAATTCTTTTCCTTTTTTTTTGTTTTTTTGAGATGGAGTCTCTCTCTGTCACCAGGCTGGAGTACAGTGGTGCAGTGTCAGCTCACTGCAACCTCCGCCTCCCAGGTTCAAGCAATTCTCCTGCCTCAGTCTCCCAAGTAGCTGGGACTACAGGCACGTGCCACCATGCCCAGCTAATTTTTGTATTTTTAGTGTAGACGGGCTTTCACCATGTTGGCCTCGATCTCTTGACCCCGTGATCCACCTGCCTCAGCCTGGCGTGAGCTACCACGCCCAGCCAGAATAAAAAAATCTGTATGTGTTCTGTATACTAGATACCAAGCAGCCTTACAAAAATTGCTTAGGGTTTTATATATGATACATGATACTGTTTGGCTCTGTGTTCCCATCTAAATCTCATCCCAAATTATAATCTCCACATGTCAAAAGAGGGACCTGTGTAATCTCCACACGTGGAGCTGGGGAAGTGATTGGATTATGGGGCAGTTTTCCCCATGCTATTCTGGTAATAGTGAGAGAATTCTCATGAGATCTGATGGTTTTATAAATGGCAGTTTTTCCTGCACGCTCACACTATGTCTTGCCTGCCAACATGTACGTTGGGCCTTTGCTTTTCCTCTCCTTCCACCATGATTGTAAGTTTCCTGAGGCCTCTCCAGCCATGCAGAACTGTGAGTAAATTGAACCTCCTTCCTTTACTAATTATCTAGTCTTGGGTATCTCTTTATAGTAGTGAGAATGGACTAATATAGCATATCTATCTATCTGTCTATCTCCTGAACCTTACATTCTGTTAGATACTCACATTCTATTAGAAATATGTGATAGATGTTATACCCATTTTATCAGTAAGGAAATCTAGACACAGAAAAGTGACTGCTCTAAGACACCAAGTCAATTGTTTATTTTTGTTGTAGATGATCTTGGATAAAATAGAGGGAGGATTAGACTTCAAACTCCAAATTAAAATAAATTTTCTTATCTCACACTGCATTATAGCTTTATGATTTTGTAATATTTTCACACGTTTTTTACTGTGGCTGTACCCTCTATCTGTTTTATCTAACTCCCTTCCTTATCTAATACCTCATTTCTAGCAGGAGGAACATTATTTTCTCAGAGAAACATTCCTACCTGCGGTTAGGCCTCCTACCTGCACTCATCCTTCTAATGAAAGGAAGCCTTGATCATATACCATTGTTCCTTGGTTTACTTCTGACTCACCCAGTGGTCTGTGAAAGCCTTGATCATTCACAGAGCAAAATGCATAGTGCATAAATAAATGAAATTTCCATGTTACAGGTAACAATGTGGATTTGATTCTAAAGACCTAGCTATAGTTTCTGCTAAATTACCAACACTGGTTAGCTCTTATTTTTCCAACATCTATGGATAGTCCCAAATTTTTACATACTCACTGTTGTCTTCAGTAATAATCTAAACAGGCAGGAGGGGTTTTCAAGGAGTGTTAGCCAGATTATCTGTATTTTACCTTTACCTTGGTCATTTAGAGTGGTTCCCAAATTATGATTGGGCAGGGATTTTTCTGTTTGTTTTCTTGAGGCTCAGTCCCCAACTTCAATATTGCACCCAAATTTTTACTTCTGTATGCCTGTCCCAGAACCTTGCTCTTGGCATGCCAATTTTTTCTCACTGTATTCTCTCTGATAAACTTTCTTCAATATTCTAAAATTCTTGCAGGGATGTCTTCACTTTTGTATAATAATTTTCTCCTCTCACTCAAGCCTAGTGGATATGGGCTTTGCTTTCTAAGAAAATATTTTTCTAATACTGATTGCATCTCTTCATTTAGGTGTTTTAAAATCTAATTTATACATGCATTCTTTGTCATCAGTTTTCTCTTGTCTAATTTGTATTGAACTTCTTGGATGTATACCCTTCTATTCTACCCATTAGCTTTTTGCCTAGACTATCGTTGGTCAGTGAATGAAAATAACTACACTGATCTTTAAAGCCAAAACTCAAAGTTAATCTTCCCAGGAATGTTTCACCATTTACGCACTGACTTTAACTATATCCTTTGTCCTCATGAATTTAATTATTCCACCTAAATCCTTGGACTTGGCCTGGCAAGTTAGCCTACTTCTAAATTCTCCCCTCTCCGACCATAACACATTCATATGCAGCAGTACATCCACTTAAGGAACATGCATAGAACTAGTAGCCTACTTATAACAGTGAGAGAGAAATAACATAAAAATGTAGGATAGATTTTTTTCCCAGAGAATTCTCTTCATTTTTAAGTATATCTGAGATCAAATAATTAATCTCATCAAATAATTACTCTCATCAGTATGATTCGCAACATTCATAAAAGTAATACTTCATTGGACAATTTAGGTCAATCATATGCAAATTGATGTCTTTCAATTATTCAAATAGTGTAAATGTACTATGAAAATTATCAGAAGAAAGTTTAATAGTTTGACTTATTAGATTCAAGAAAATAAATTGTTGATATGACATTAAAATAAACATCTAAAATAATTATTTGATATTAAAATGTATTCTGTACCTACATCAGTGAAGCAAATGAGTTCACATAATCTTCTCAATCACAAACATACATTTTTGCATATGTAAATACCCCTTTTGAGTCATTTTAGAGAAACCAAATGTAATTTTTGTGGTTAAATTTATATTTCTATTTTAGGAATTTATTTAATTCTATAAGCATTCTACAGTTTTTCTTCTTAACTAAGACTAAGGTTTTCTGGGTAGTTCAGAATTCTAATATAAAAATTGGAGATTTATTCTCAATAGTTACCACAATTTAATTTTCATTTCCAAGAACAGAGTGGTAGTTTTCTTCTAGGATAACTGTGAGATAATGAAGAAAAACACTTTAAAAAAAATCCAATTTAATGGTATAACAATAGACTTTTTAAATATGTATCATATACTTTCAAATGGTCTTTGTGGTCATTCCCTTTCACAATAATATTTTCTCTTGCCAAGAGAAATGGTAGTAAACCTAATATTATGCAAAATAATGTGCCTGCTTTGCCTCTGGATTTGTGGCAAAAAGCCAGTTTTTGTTTATTTGATTTTTCTTCTTAATGGGTAGATAATACCCGAAACCACATAAGTAAGATAATGTAAAAATTATGTTTATTTACTCCTAGTATGATTCTTTAGTTTGTTTTTAAAATTCCTTTGGAAGACCAGTAGCCTTGGGAAAGTTAAAACTCAGAAGTAGTGAAACCTGTAAACAAGCAATTGTACAGGCATCCCTAAATAATTTTGTGTTTCTTATAAAAAAAATGAGCCAGGCATGGTGGTGGGTACCTGTAATCCCAGCTACTCAGGAAGCTGAGACAGGGGAATCGCTTGAACCTGGGAGGCGGATGTTGCAGTGAGCCATGATCGCACCATTGCTCTCCAGCCTGGGTGACAAGAGTAAGACTCAGCCTCAAATCATCATCATCATCATCATCATCATCATCTTATGTTTCTATAAGATTCTCCAATCACTTACCAATTAAAGCATTTAAGGATTATTTTAAATTTAAGAACTCTTATATTTTTGCTTTATCTTGAATAATTTTCTTTGCCTTTTTATTTTCTTGTAGGGTACAGATATTTAAAATATTAACTTATTTTAATCTCAGTGATGTCTTCATACAGCTTTTTCTTTTGCTGACAAAATATTTGTTTCCAGATATGATAAACATTATATTAGTTTCTCTGACCTTCAAAATTTTTCTTAAACCTTTGACTCTAGCTGGGGTGTATTTGTTTTGATTTTCCGGATACGTTTTTAAGTTTTCTTTCCAAATTGCTATTTAGTTACTCTGTTTCCATTAGTTATTATCTTTAAAATAATCCTTTTAACTCCCTTGTTTTGCAAGCATAGGGATGTTATTACGGTTTATATTTCTGGAAATTAAAGATGGCTTACATACACAATAATAAATGTTGTACATGTAAGTATGTACAATACTACTAATCCAAAATCCTGTTTAAGGAAGCTTTGAAGAGATGGATATATTTGTCTTTAATCTCTCCACCCTACCACTATCCTCCAGAAGTTAATCATCCTCTTATTCATTTCCTTGTCTGTGGACATTTGCTTTGTTTCAGGATTTTGTGTTCACATAATGTTGCTATGAACACTGTCTCACCAATAAAGTTTTTAGATGTGTCGAACTCTTTCTTGGCGTTTGATTGATTCAAATATTCATATTTTTATGTTAAGTTTATATTGAATACCAAGAGGCATTTTGAAGACAACTAGAGGAGTTTAAATTCTGTTTTTATAACCTATATGACCATTATGTTAAATTCCATTTAAAACCCTAGCATTACAAGTGTTGTATCTGGTGGGAAATACAAAGGAATTTTGTTTATTGAGAGAAAAATAAACTATATGCTAGAACGAAAAGCTCTATAAAATATTTAAAGAAAAATTCTGAAATAATTTTATGTAACTTTTTTTAAACAATTGGGTTTATCTTTTCTGTTTTCTTTCTTTTTTGGGGGGGTGGCATGGGAACAGGATCTTGCTTTGTTACCTGGGCTGGTTTAGTCTCAAGCTCTTGGCTTCCAGCCATCCTCCTGCCTTGGCTCTCAATGTGTTAGGATTACAGGCATGAACCACCATGCCCAACCTGTTTTATCTTTTCTGAATTGATAGCTGGGTGCCAATAATAGCTTAGAGTACAAATCTCTGATGAAAATCAAGGCTTGATTATCAGTTTTTTATTCCTTGCTTTTTTTTCTTACAGACTTTTAATAGCTTGAGATATCCACCTCCCAAAGTCCTCAGTAATGCAATAACTCTTTAAAATCATTTTCGTCTTTGCAGTGTCATGTTATTTTCCTAGGAGACCTTCCATTAGTGAAGTTAAGTAGCTCACTCCATAACAAAGATAAGAGTGAGGCAGAGTGATTTTTCCATGGCTAAATAGTAAATCTGCAGTATAGTTTGGAATAATGTTTATATTTTTGAAGCTAAATTTTAAGTAACAGATTATTGTTATTGGAATGTGAAGGAAAAAGCAGATTGGCATATTTATTGCATACCATTTCTCAATGGAAATAAAGTATAGATTCATAATATAGCATAATCAGTAAATAAGTAGACAAATGTTAGAACAGACAGTGTGTATATAGGAAATGATTGTATGCACAGCACAATCTGTAGGTTAAGAGAATGAATTTTGGCTAGTTTTATCTGAGATGAGCCCTGAGTCTCTGCTTACAGACTCTGAAAGTAGGGCAAATTATGAAGCCACTCTGCACTAAGATTCTTCAGCTATGAAATGGGAAACCTAATTCATGTAGTTGTCCTAGGATTAAGCGAGATTTTATCCCCAAATGCTCATTGTTATGTCTGAAATCTGTTAAGTAGTAAATACATGTTAACTTTTATTAAGAGGAATTCCAGGAAAAATACCGTCCCCTTGTGAAGTGTAGTGAAAATAGGACACTCCTATATCCCTGTCAGTGAAAACTGATCCATTCCTTTTGGAAAAATCATGGAATTAACTTTCAAAAGACATAATTGTTAAGTGGTCCTTTTTTTTTTTTTTTTCTGCCCTGAAACAATACCTCTAGACAATAGCTCTACAGATAACATCAGCTGCATGCAAATTTTCCAGTGTTAAGATCTGGCAATTTAAAGCTGTCTCCTTATCATAGTGCCAGATGTAAACTGAAAGAGCCAATAATAAATCTATTTAACTGGATAAAATCATTTGTAACAATTAAACAATGACTATGAAGACAAGAAGACATAAAAATGCTTACTGCAGAAGTGAGAAAATCAGGTAAGAAATGTGTGTGTGTGTGTGTGTGTGTGTGAGAGAGAGAGAGAGAGAGAAAGAGAGAGAGAGAGAGAGAGAGAGAACGATTTAATAATGATGCACTAGAAGGGACCCTGGTGTCCTGTTGACATAGTGACTGTGAATAACCATTGATAGGGTATTATAGTGGCAGCCCACTGACTTAATTCAAAGCATTCTTTGCATCTAACAAAAGCAAGTGCAGTACCTCGCATCACCTCCTGTGAGTTTCTTATTACTTTTAGGAGTAGCAAGTCAACATTTCCCAAGGGCCTAATTTAGTTCACATTAACTCGGTTTTAACTCTTTTCATAGCTATCCTAGTCAACGCTCATTCTCTATGTATTTATCTATATGTTTCATCAAGAATGTGGCAGTAACAAGTTAAATATAAAGTCCTCCAAGAAAAAAATAAAGAGATGTCAATGTTTAAAGTGTCCCTACTGAGCACAGCTTCATAATTGTACACTGAGTATAAAGAGATTCTGTCTTGTCTTTAAACTGTTCAGCAGCCAGACAAACTTGTTTTTATATAACAGGATTAATGGTAGGACTACAAGTATAAACCCAGTTTTTGGGTCCAAACAAGCTATGAGTTTGCAAAGACGCAAGGACATGAGAATGAGCTTGCTGTTGATATTCAGAATATAGCAATAAATTGACAGATGATATTACCTGTAGTTAGGATCCCCACCCCCCAAAACTGCAAACTTATTTTTGCTCCATAGAAAATAAAGGTTTATAAGGAATGTAATTTGTGAGAAATATGTATGTATATGTGTGTGTACATGTGAGTATATACACATATGTACACAAACATATGTAGATATACATGCACTACATATGTATGTAAATGCATGTAAATATAATATGAAGCCTGTATGGACTTGTTTAATCTTCTAATTCAGACTTTCCTACTTTCTCCACCAAATAGTATAGGTCACTAGTATGAATTATATATACTGAATGACTTTTCAGTGTCTAAAGATACTATTCAATTACACAATAAACCCTTATACTTTAATAGTGCTGTATTCTGTGATTACACAAAAGTGGACAGAATATGGAATGGTACACAGGTAATACCTTCTGATGTAATGAAGAATTCTAAATATTATCAGCTAAAGATGTAAAGATGGGATTGATAGCAGAAGTCAGTTTTTATTTCACTTAAAAAATAAAATCAAATGTATATCATTGCAGTTAAATATTTGCTATTTGTATATGATAGCTACTGTAATATATAAAATGGTTCATGACACCAAGAGAAAAAGTATTGCATTGTAATTTGTTCTTGTCATTCTTCCTGTTTGCAAATACGGTCCCATTTACTTAACACAGTGTAGAATATTGAGGAATCTGAAATAGGTACTAAAAAGAGTCAAATACTGCTAATGAAAAAGCATTGACACCAAGTGTGTAAGGATAATGCCCAGCAGAGCCATGGACTATATTTATAAAGAAACCATTTGAAGATTCTGCCACAACAGGTCCCCAAAGCAACAGGAAAATTGGTCATCTTTAGTTCTACTTTTGAGTGCTTGTTTTTAAGAGATTTACGGTAGCAGAAAATAATAGGAAATAACCGACCACATATTCTTTCAGTTCATTCACATGGCATTTGTACTTATAAAGTAAAAACAATTTAAAATTGCTAAATCATTATTTTATCTAAAAACTTTATTAAAGGAAGTTGGTTTCAATATACTGTCAAAATATGTCAAAAGACTGTCAAATTTATTTATTTGTCCAATATGCATTGAGACCTATTTCGTGCTTGGCACTGGTCTGAGACCTAGGGTTAAATGAAAATAAGAAACTACCTATTTCTTCAGAAACTTACAGGCTACTATGACTTTACCAAATATAACTCTATATTAAAGAATTTATCTTCTAATTAATTTAGCAAATATTTTTAAAGAATGGTATTTTAGCTTCTTTCTGTTTTTCTCTCCACAAAGAATCACATTTCTCTTGGCGCTCATTCATACCATATGTTGAGAAGATGACTGGGTAAGAAAGTGAGTCATTTAAACAAACCAAGCTTCAGTTTTCAATCCCAAATGTCAAGTCAAGAAGGTAATTTTGAGAAGAGTTAAAGTCTAAAGAGGAAGAACTGCAAGAAGAAATCAGTTTTCTTGATTTTTTGATTATTTGAGATATGGCCCAGGTCATGAAAATAAATCCAGAGTTGGCAAGGCAACAAATGAAAGCACATTATTTCTAGTAACATTAGAGTTCAAAGTAAAATAGCAACGTGTAAATAGCAACTTAGATGACCCCAGCTGGTATGTGGGAATAACCCATATACATGCACAAATGTGACATTCTCTGAATATTATAAGGGCATGTATATTTTTGAAGACATACATGTTATCCCTATTACTAAATTTTGGCAGTTAGACTCCAAATTATAATTGCAGCTGCTGCTCACCAACAGCTCAAATAGGGGAGAGCTACACAAAACATACTGCTTATTCAACCGCAATTTACCCATCTTGCCGTGTCTTATTGGTGTTGTCTTTTTAAATAAAAAGAACAATATTTACAGGTAACATGCCAACATTCTCACTTGGTATAAGTCTTATCTTTTGTGTTGATGAAAATTTAATGTAGGTATGATTATTTTAGTGCTTTGCTTATGCATGTGAGGTATGGGAAATTATTACATATACCTTTACCTATGGTTTAGAATAGTTTTATCAGATGAGACCAAATATAGAAGGAACAATTTGAAATAAATGAGATCATTGTCATTAGATACATTCAATGTTGTGGCCTTGTATTCTCTTTCCCCCACTTTTCCTCAGAAATCTTGATTTATCATGAAGAATCCATATATTTCTGGAAAAGCTGACTTACATCCTTGTTCTGAGATTAGGAGCACATGATCAAGGCTTCACCAACAGGCGACTCAACCCCTGTCCCACATCAGGTGGTTCTTGAGTGAGCATGTGATTTAAAGTAGCATATCCTAGCAACTCTGGGCCTTTGCTTGGGTTGTCAGGACGAAGCTTCTCCTGTAAGGGAAGAAGGTGGCATGTAACCCTGGGGGCTGTTTGCTCTTTTCTAACCTTGAGAGGGGTTGCCTTTAGGAGGATTTAACACCATGAAGGACCAAATAAAGGCATGGATAGAAGGTAAACCATGGTGGCCTTTTTTTGCCATTCAGTTAAGACTTCCTTGAAGTTGAATCTACTTCTGAACTTAGCATTGTGAACCAATAAATTACTTTTCTTATTTAAGTTAACTGGAGTTGAGTTTCTCTTAGGTGCACCAAAAAAGCACTTTAATGGATACATTCAAACATATGCTGGATAACATAGTGAAAGTCATGTTAGCAAAGAGATTCAGACTGTAGACTAGTAGTTGAACTGGATGATCTTTAAGAATACTTTCAACCCTACAATTTTAATATGAGGTGAACCTAGGTTTCTGTACTCCATGATCTCTTCATGGGTCTAACCATGTTGATAAGATCTAAATCCATCTATTTTGCTATAAACAATGTGTATTTCAGTACACAAACTTTAGGACTATACAGTTCTCAGTTTTGTTTTTGTGAAATACCATTTCATTGTTCACATTAAACTTAAGAGAGCCCTTAACTAATTCTAATTAGGACATATTTTTCTGAGCATGATTTTTCTGTAAAACAGTATTTAAAGCAAAAAAGCAAGATTTGGCAGAGACCCAACATGAGATGTAGGCAACAAAGGGTTTAGCCAAGTTTTTGCCTTTATATGTTTCTCCTTATTTGTTGAAGAAGAAGACTGGATATATCATTTTTGATCTAATAATAAATGTCTCTGCTAAACAGGAACACATCTTTCTCTTTGGAATAAAATTTTGGATTGAAGCTTATTGCAATCTAACTTGTATCTTCAAATAGTGTCCTACATTGAAATTTATGAACGCCTCTGGGAATCTTACAGAATATAGTGATACATGAAGACCACCTCCAGCATTGACTGAAGTCACATCTCTGTGTTGTCATGAGCCAAATTGACTGCTTTCTCTCTGAAAAAAAGATTCAGCTAGATCCTGGAGATAACCAGGGTAGGGAGCACAGTGGTGCCTTCTTAGTCTGTTGCCATCCAATAGGAGGTTGGATCATTCCTGGCCTTTAAAACAAAAAGTCTAATTCTAGGAGGAGGTCATCACCTGAGCTTGTCTGGATGATTTCCAGAGCAGGATACATGTCTTACAAAGAACGTCTATTATCTTCTCCCTGGAAGAAGTGCTTTGGAGGTTCACATTCTTGGCAAATGTGCCTCCATTCCCTTTGAGCACATGTACTTTTCTTCTGTGGATGGTGGCATTTTTCTCCCATTAATTGTATGTTTATTTTCAATCTTCCAAAGCAGAAGGAATTACCTAAAACCAAATTCAGTATTTACATGTCAGTAAGCTCCTTAGTGCTTTTTAAAAGATTTTAAACCTCTTTTAGATATGGAATATTTTGTCTAGTTTTTGTGCCTGATTAGTATGAATCATGAGCAGTAAGGGCTAAATTTGGGGAGGTGAGTTAATAAATTTCATATTGCCAACAATGCCAGGCCTGAATTCTCAAAAGTAGAGTTTTACATAGTTCTTAAGAGTGTTCTATCCTGACAACTCCAAAAATCATTTAAAATAATTTCTCAACATCTCTTTTTATTTAGTACTTTATTCATTTTCCTTTTCTGTAAATAGTGTAAAGACATTTAGGATTTACTGTTGTTATTTTATGTTGTTTTATATACACATTGAGAGAACAGAATGGGATCTTATTTGAAGTTAAAATTCAGTCTACAGGCAAGGGCTTCTACTTCTGTATGAAATACACTGGAAAATTTAACCTGAGGAAATTGCTTATGTCAGCAGCTGTCACAAAATGTGTGGCCTGCTTTGGAATCTGGAGCAACTGACATACTGAAATACTATTTCTTTTTTTTATGAGGAAATAAGAATTTCAGTGTAACCTGTTTTCTCTGAAGTGCTTCAACCATTTTATTTTTAATTTCAGATGTCAACAGTCTGTTTGGAATGACTAAATGAGGCAGAGAATATTCCACTGAGCTCTTAATATCTGGGGTATTCCCCAGGTATGTTTTAAGCATAGCTGGGTGGGGAATATCCATTCATTATGCCAGATGCCGTAGTGTTCACAGGGAAAACATGCTCCAGGCATCTGTGATGGTTATGTAGGTTTTCCACAAATGATTTACTGGCATTTCCTGAAAGGAATGTGGACTTTTCACTCCATCACCTGACACCTTATACCATTTTCCCCAACCTACACCCTGAGCAAGACTATACCTGCTCAGGTTTCTCGATGTGTTATTTTCTCCCATTACTCAAATAGCTTGAGAATCTTCATTTCTGAAAGAAGGCTTTCTTGATTAAGAATGGTTTAGTATGCAAGGGATATTTTCCTGCAAATGAGGAGGCCTAGACTTCCTACGTGTACCTGTAGTTTTGTTTTTACATAATAGATTTGTTTTAACTTGTATGTCTCTTTAAATTATTGACCATGCATGTATACTTTACATAGCTGGTCATCTTGTGTGTCTTCTGAATTAAAAAATAACAGTGCAATGAGATGAACATTGGGATGGAAATTAGAGGATAACCTGGCTTTTGATTCACTTCATGTCCTAAGCTCATAGCAGTGACCCATAGTAGGCTGTGTTTTGACAGATCTAGAAGGGTCTGATATGGCAACTGCTAAGAATACAAGTTTATTAAAACCATATACAAAATATACAAAAAGTTAGTAACTTCAGTTATGTTTCTTACACATCACCCTACTTTCCTGATCTGTAAACCGGGTATGGGATGATGGCTTCTTCATAGGATTGTTGTGAGGTTAAATGGAAACAGTGCACATAAGGTACGTAGCATGATGTTGAATATTATTAATAAAATTACCCAACCTCAGGTCAGTGAAAAAAATGTCAAACCACATCATGTTCATTAGTATAAGAAAGTAAATATCATGAGGTTGCAGGAAAGATAAAAAAAGCAATGACATGAACAAATGTCACTTTTGTTAGAAAAAAACTTAAAATGTTTGGAGTAGGTTGGGCATGGTGGCTCATGCCTGTAATCCTAGCACTTTGGTAGGCTGAGGTAGGCAGATCTGTTTAGCCCAGGAGTTCAAGGCCAGCCTGGCCAACTTGGCAAAACTCCCTCTCTACAAAAAAATATAAAAATTAGTCGAGCTTGGTGGCAGGTGCCTGTAGTCCTAGCTACTTGCAGGGGCTGAGGCACGAGAATCACTTGAACCTGCGAGGTTGAAGCTGCAGTGAGCAGAAATCATGCCACTGCACTCCAACCTGGGTGACAGAAGGAGTCCATCTGAGAATAAAAAGAAAAATGTGTGGAGTAGGTACACATACATGCATCTATATCTGTGATTGCTATGTGATAAATCAATATTTTTAAAGCATGATGATCCATATGAAAATACTTTGTAAAATATGAAATGATGTACAAATATTTAGTGTTGTTTTTACTATTCTCAAATTCACCATTACCGTTCCCAACAAAAAGAAACCTATGATGTGGGGTAAGAAGATCAGGAACAATAAAAGATGGAATCCAAAGAAGGAGGGTTTCAAAAAATAAAAGCAGTTATTTAATATTGTCAGAGATATGAAGTAATCTGAGAACAAAAACACTGATTTCATTATGAACGTATTTGCTCAGTTTTATGAGACTTTTGAATAGTCTCTATAAGATAAAGTATTCTTAAATATTGTGGGTAAAATGAGATGTGAGGAATTGTTTCAAATGATAAAATAGTATTGAAAATTTAGATGGCAAGTAAAAAAGAAAACATAAAAATCTGTGAAAATAATTCCTCAAAGCTTTGTTATTT
Organism: Sapajus apella; assembly: GCF_009761245.1. Taxonomy (NCBI): domain Eukaryota; kingdom Metazoa; phylum Chordata; class Mammalia; order Primates; family Cebidae; genus Sapajus; species Sapajus apella. The sequence continues at coordinate 24,230,764 of NW_022436959.1, read as the reverse complement.
TAGAAAGAAGAAAGGGATTTTTTTTTTCCTCCAAGTATTCTTGATCATATATCGTTTGTACTTGATCATCTGTCGTCTGTATTCTAAAACAGGGCAAGAAAGGTGAGATGGAAATTAGAATAATAAGTGATGTAAAAGATATTTACTGTCCTTAGGGAGCCTATACATAAAAATCTGAGAAGTTTTTTAAAAGGATTTTTTTTAAAAAGTGGATGTTGGGAAGAAGAAAGAAAGGAAAAATGGTGAATGTGAGGGAGGAAGAAGGAAAGTTAGAACGAATAATGGAATCAAACCTTGCAGTGTTGCGTAAAAAACAAATTTGATGAAGCTACCATAGGAATTTGAAAGGGAGGATAGGCTGTTTCCTTTATAAAATGAAATAGGAAATGGCTGAAGTAGATGCTCATATAAGCAATGTCAGTATTCCGCTTGCCTTCTCAGACTCAAAATTCCCTTTATAGTATAAAAATCTCTAAATATATTTTACTGTCTACATGCAAGAACATTGGTTATTTTCACACTTTATCTGAGAAAGGTTCATATCTTTCATGGCATCAGTTAATTTGCAGTTGAACATTTTAATTCAGTAATCATTTCTTATAGTTGTTATGCACCAAGCACTGTTCAAGACAATCATACACTGACTGATAAGAAATAAAACAGAAGATTGACACCATCTGCCTGGTCTTGTGCAGCCTAAGTGTCTAGGGGAAGGGCCGGGGTGTGGACTACTGATTCCATGATGGGGAGGGTGTGATAAATGCCATCACAGCAGCACGAGCTGGAGTAATAAAAGCACAGAACAAGAGTAATTCTGCCTGCTCATGAGTTTTTCAGCAAAGGCTCCTTGTGAAACTATACCAAACTCATTTTTCTTCCAGGACAGAATTTCAATCACCTGGAGCTGAGAGTATAGCTTTGGTTCAGAATGCATTCCCCACACCTTTTTTTTTTTTTTTTAAATAGAGGTGCTCTGCTGCTAAAGACTATTTTTTATGCAGATGTTCTGTATCCCCAGCTTTTAGACTTGAATTAAGAAACACTTGTAAAGATGATCTGTTTGAAGCAAAATGAAATCTAAGTATCCAACCACTCATTCTTCAGTTATTTCCACTTGAATTGATTGAACTGATTAAGATTGCCCCAGTCACTGCACATAAGTGAAGGTAGTGCAGAGGTTTTCAAGATTTTCTTTTTTCTTTTTAATTGTCATAAATAACACTTATTCCTATTACTATAGTATTACCATTTTTCACAGAGGTCACTCAGCCTGTTTAGATCCAGAGTGGCAACAAATTAATGAATTCCATGGTGATTCATAAAATGAAAGTGCATCTCACAACCAAAGGTGCCATGAATTTGATGACATAGGTGTTTTTAATCCTCCATCCAGAGAAATGGGATCTGAAAGGCCAAGACCCCCACAACAAGATTTCTGTGGGTGAGAGGACTGGGGCCAGAGAAGGGGTTCCTGCAAAGGCTTAGAGAAGTGCCCTGGGGTCTCAGGCTCCACAGTGTTGGGAAGGACTCTATAATCTGGTTCTGTGCTGACCTAGCCTGGCCTGGGTTTGATGCTTGCTATGACCCTCAAAGCCTGAATCACCTCCAAGCAGATGAGGCAGCATCCTTAATGAGATTCGTGGGGACTCCAGGGCACTTGAGGTGTGAGTCTCAGCTCCAACAGAGACCTGGAGTGTGGACCTGGGGCAAGTAGCTTGATCTCTCCCAGCCTCAGTGGGCTGACCCATAACTTAGGTGTCATTTGTAAGTGACAGTATGTGGTATTTGATTTTCCATTCCTGAGTTGCTTCACTTAGCATAATGGCCTCCAGATTCATCCAAGTTGCTGAAAATACATTATTTCATTCTTTTTTATGGCTGAGTAATATTTCATGTGTATATATACTACATTTTCTTTATCCACTCACTCATTGATCAGTGGCACTGAGGTTGTTTCTGTATCTTTGCCATTGTGAATTGTGCTGCGATAAACATATACGTGCAGGTGTCTTTTTGATATAATGACTTATTTTTCTACTAGATACCTAGAAGTGGGATTGCTGGATTGAATGGTAGATCTACATTTATTTCTGTAAGAAATCTCCATACTGTTTCCTGTAGAGGTTGTAATAATACGCATTCCCTCCTACAGTGTATAAGCATTCCCTTTTCATGACATCCACTCCAACATCTATTATTTTTGACTTTTAAATAATAGCCACTCTGGCTTGGTAAGGTGGCATCTCATTGTGATTTTAATTTGTATTTCTCTAATGATTAGTAATGTTGAGCATTTTTTCATATGTTTATTAGCAATTTGATATCTTCTTTAAAGAAATGTCAATTCATGGAATTTGCCCACTTTTTGATAAGATTTTTTTTTCCTTGCTAATTTGTTTGAGTTCCTTGTAGATTCTGGATATTAGTTCTTTGTCAGATACATAGTTTGCAGATATTTTCTCTCATTCTGTGAGGTGTCTGTTTACTCTGCTGATTATTCTTTTGTAGTGCAGAAGCTTTTTAGTTTAATTAGGTCCCATTTATTTATTTATACTTTGGCTGCATTTGCTTTTAGGGTCTTAGACCTAAATTCCTTTTTCCTAAATTTTCATAAAGTTGTTATGGCTTCAAGTCTTATATTTAAGTCTTAATCCACCTTAAGTTGATTTTTGTATAAGGTTAGAGATAAGGATCCGGTTTTATTCTTCTACATGTAGCTATCCAGTTTTCCCAGAACTGTGTATTGAATAGGGTGTCCTTTTCTCAATTTATGTCATTGTATGCTTTGTCAAAGATTAGTTTGTTGTTAAGTATTTGGCTTTATTTCTGTTTCGTTGGTATATGTATCTACTTTTATGCCAGTATTCCTCCTGTTTGGTGTATGTACTCAAAGAAAAGCATTTTTGGTTCATTGAAATATAGGGCATAATTTATAATTTCATGTGATATTCTCTTCTTTGAATCTTCAGTGACCTATATTTGCCTCAAGCAATATTGTAGACATAACATTCCTACATATTTATTGTATTTTGGGTGAATAGTTATTATACAGGGAGAATGTTAAAGAAATCATTATAGTGGCCGGGCGCGGTGGCTCAAGCCTGTAATCCCAGCACTGTGGGAGGCCGAGGCGGGTGGATCACGAGGCCAAGAGATCGAGACCATCCTGGTCAACATGGTGAAACCCCGTCTCTACTAAAAATACAAAAAATTAGCTGGGCATGGTGGCGCGTGCCTGTAGTCCCGGCTACTCGGGAAGCTGAGGCAGGAGAATTGCCTGAACCCGGGAGGCGGAGGTTGCGGTGAGCCGAGATCGCGCCATTGCACTCCAGCCTGGGTAACAAGAGCGAAACTCCGTCTCAAAAAAAAAAAAAAAAAAAAAAAAAAAGAAATCATTATATAAAACATGGTATAACTTTTCAAGAACCATTATAATGAAAAATTGAAAACTGACTAGTTATCATGTGTATGTCTATTTATACATCTATACATGTACCTATGTTTGTATAAACTGTGATGCAGAATGTAGCATACAAAATCCATGTTCACATGAAAACTATAAAATAACAAACTTCAAGCTTTATAATAGTTTGCTTCAGCATGGACCATTCAGTGCCCCGTGGTGCATTTAATCTCCTCTACAGAACTTTAGAATATTCTACTGTGATAAAAATTTTTGAGAAAAGTTGTACAGCATAATGCTTGCTTCTGCCACCTTAGAGAGAGCTTCACTTCCACACTTCACATTTTCTCTAACTTTTCTGACATCTTCTGTGTCTAGAGAAAATAGATGAGACACGGGGAGAGAAAAGAACAGAGAGAAGATTAAAGTTGTTTGCTGGATCCTATCTTATGTTTTGAGAATCTGACACCAAAGAAACCTGAGAACATACCTAAAAACAAAACAAAATTAATTAACAAACATTCTACAACCAAAATCCCTACTATGTTTCATTGATTAAAAATGAGTGCTTTTCTAAGAAAAAAATCCATTCTCATATAATTGGCAAGAAATATTTTATATGTAAGAAAGATTGAAAAAGTGATTACTATTCCCTGTTTTAAGGGCTTTCCTTAGGATGAACACCTTCTTTTAATCGACTTATTGATAGGGAAAGCTTTTCTAGTTGAAAAAAGTTTCTGGATTTCAAATTCCATGCACTATGCCTTGCAGACTAATAGGGAACCAGACAGGCACTGTAAGCAGAAAACAGACAAAAGAAAGAATCACAACTAAGGAACAGTAGCGCCCACAATTCTTGGAGTAAGCATTTTATACATTTTTACTTCAGATAAAAGGGCAAGGGAGCCTATTAATAACACTTACAGATTATTGGTAATGTTGTTGGTTATCAGCTAAAATAATGGTTTTACATAATTATGTGGTTTTAGTTATCTTTAAAAAGAAAACTTGCACTCAAAACACATATGGTAATGAAGAAATTATGGAGATAAAGCTCATTTCCATATTGCTTACTATATTTAAACCCACAGAAGCACAATGGGATAATCAGTTAATTTACAGTTTCATTAAACATCTATAAACTCTATTTGAATGGTTAAAAATTTATTTTGAAACAGCACAGTTCTCAAGACTTTCTCAAGGTATTTGTTTTGATATTAGTCTTTGTTTGGCTAACCTGAAAACAAAGCCAAATAAAAACACTAATGGCAAATTGTTATGCATTATTGTTACACTGAAATATCATACATACCAATTAGTTTATATTTATTCACTACAATGTAAAAAAGACCAGCACAGTTAACTTAATAATGACACTTTTTTGATTCTGTAGGTATAGATAAACACTTTAGGATCTTCTGACTTAAAAATGTTTCGAAATTATATCAGAGTATGCTTATTATTGAGGTTTCTGAAACAATTGAATTGAACATGGGTATTTTATCTTTTCAAATCACAGATTTGCAAAGCATACCATTTATAAGATTCCTAAATAAATAGGGTAAGAGTCAGAGCGAAATGTTTAACCATAGTTTTAGGTGCAGCTAATACAGGAAAGGAAAAGTACTTAAAAGAGAGAGGAGAGAAAACCTTCCCATTATAGCTGGTGGAAAGAATATTTGCTTATCTTTGTCCCACATATCTAGGCTTAGCCATGTGCTCTGCCCAAGGCAGCTTAATCACTTTCACTGCAGGTAAACTGGCGGCAGGCTGGCCTTCGAGGAGTTAGTTCTAAGAGCTTCCCCTCACAGAAACCAGAGGATTAAAAAAAAAGGATATCATTTAATAATTAAGAATCCAAGGAACATGCCAGCCTGAATTTCTAACACATCAAATTGCCTTTATTTTAATCCACTGATTCATTCACACAACATATAATGCTAATGGCTACTAATATTAGTGTTAGATAATGTCCTTAATTTTTTGAGAAGAGGAAGATCTGAGGCAGACAGATCATTTAGAAAGCTGTTTCTGTGCCATGTTTGGGTTTGCAGATATAGGGAAGTTGTGGAAATACTATAAGGTAGTAACTGTAAAAATGTGATGATAAAATTTCTCTTCTGGATTCTTTGATGGTAGTCACTGGAATAGCATTCGGGTAGAAATATGCCTGGTAACAAACCTCAGGAGAAAGAGTAAACATGGAGAGAAAGTTTGAAATTGTGTATCATGTTTAATATTGATATTTATATGAGTAAAATTTAATATACTATTTATATATAATGTTTATGGAGTTTTTACTATGTTATAAGCTTATGATAAACACTTTATATGAATGCTATGAATACTCTTTGGGGAATGTGTTGTCTTTCTGGGTCCACAAGGGGGCGTAGTTTTAAGGGTCCCATCTCTCTTCATCTGGGAGATTTAACCGTTTATGCTTAAATTTCTGGGGCGTGGGAAGAAACTAAGAGTCAGTCACTCTAGCGGAAGTTCTAAGGAACTCCTTTCATTGGCCAGAGGTCTTAGAGAAGGTGGGGATTCCTCCCAGGTTAAAAATCCCCTTCTTCCACACTCCTTTGGACTCCATGTTTGGGTCCCCTTCCACAAACATTCCCTTCATGGAAGGCAACTTTCTCTGTCTTGGATTTCCCCTCTGGAGTCCCCTTCCACACTCTCTCATAGAAGCCTGTCTTCTGCTCCTAAATTCCATCTCTCTCTCTATTCTCTTTCACTCAGTGTGGAAGCTGCTTTCCTCTCCTGGATTCCATATTTCTGGATTCTCTCACTCAGTGTAAGAATTAGGTGTTTCTCTCTCCTTCTCTGATTTCTCTCTCTCTCTAAATAAATCACTTTCTACAAACACTTTTGAGTCTGGCATTTGCTGTGCACTGTGTCGTGGTCCCCTCTCTCATTCTTAAGAGGGCAGGAGACGAAGAACCTGGAGAAATGTCCTCTCAGGGGAGCTCAGGGCACCCTGAACCCCAATATTACACTCTCACTTAACCCTTGTAAGCGGAAGAGGTCTGTGAGTTATTTACTTTTCTCATCCTTCTTTTATAAATGTGATCTTCCAGCTAGCAAAGAGATTCTGAACCAGGTTGGACTTTCCAGTTTCAACATCTGTGTTTGAATCTCAAATGCTAGATGGTACCCTGTCTTTGCATTCTCAGTGTCTAACATCTATATCTGCTTAGTGAATGAGTGATGGCATGTTAACATTTGTTTATCAGGACAGCCTGAAAGTGTAAATGGCATGTCTAAAGAAAGAAAAGCACATGGAGCCAATGGATGTAACATTTTAATTGTTGGAAAAAAAAAAAACAACTCTGAAATTATAAAGAGGGAGAAGTTTTTAAAAATGACTTAGTAATAGAAGATTTAGAATGATTCAGTAATTTCTGGGGCAATAGGAAAGTGGGGGAGAGAGAGGCCATAAATTTTATGAAGGTTTCTATTTCTGGCCTGAATTGTATACATTTGTACAGGTAAGATAATTCAATAGGTTTGGAATTCATTTCATGTTTCCATGGATAAATTGTTCTCATTTGAAGAACATCAAGGTATTTGCAACTAATTTTTTTGTGTGTGCAAATAGTAATTTCTACTCACAGTTAATACTGTTGAACATCCGGTCTGTGCAAGATGGTGTAACACATTCCATAGAAAGTGTAAAGTTCATTTGTACAACAGTTTTCTACTCAAGAAACTATCTGGGCTCTGGGGAGGCAGGATGGAGACATCAGTACCTCCAAGACCTACCAGTATCTTGCCCCCCACTGTCCCAGTTTCCTCCCCACTTCCCTCACCTTGCCCCACTCACACTGACATCTTGAAGACATTACACATACTTGCCTCTGAGGCTCTTTTTCTTGGCAAAGGGATGGTTGGGGGTGATTGTATTTGTTCTTTCTCTTCTCAGGTTTCTCCTTTCATCACTGTACCTCACTCCCTACTTCCCTCAGGGTTCTGCTCAACTATCAAGAAATTAGTAGAGGCTCCTTTGACTCCATAATATAAAATATTCATAGACCCCATTCCACTTAACTTATTTTTATTTTTCTCTATGGTACTTATCATCAATTTATACATACTTACACAACTTATGCATCTGACATACTGTATTATGTATTATTCATTGTTTACCAGCTGCTTCTTTTCCTTTTTTTTTATTCTTTTATTTGATTGGAGACGGAGTCTCGATTTTGGCTCACTGCAACCTCTGACTCCAAGGGTCAAGCAATTCTCCTGCCTCAGCCTCCCTAGTAGTTGCGACTACAGATGCACACTGCCATACCTGACTAATTTTTTGTATTTTTAGTAGAAACAGGGTTTCACTGTGTTGCCCAGGCTGGTCTCAAACTCCTGAGCTCAGGCAGTCCACCCATCTCAGCCTCCCAAAGTGCTAGGATTACAGGTGTGAGCCACCATGCCTGGCCATTTACCAGCTGTTTCTATCCACTAGCCTGTGAGTTACCTGAGAGGAAGAACATTGTCCATTTTGTTTATGGCTGTATCCTCAGCAGCTAGAACAATGCTAGACATGTGAAAGGGACTTCATAAATAGCTACTAAATAAATGAAACAAGGAACCAATTAATGAAAATACATATAATTGGATAAGAGCCAAATTGTTGATACAGATAATAATCACTAGAGAAATTCATAGGAAATTCTTGGGTATATACATTTTCCCAAATTTTACAGTGTAAAAACTATTCAAGGAGAGATATTCTGTCTCTTAAATATTATATCTATTAGGAGTGCTGTGCTTGGAAGACTACTTAATATATTGTAAGTTTTGATACATATTTTTGGAGAAGCTATATTCCCAAGAGGAGATGTATATCAGGATTTTAAAAATTAGGATTTATATGAATGGCAAGTAGAAGAGATGGGATTAACCTCCCACGTGCAGTTTTCTTTGACATGGTGTCGGAGGAAGCTGGCAAGAGCTGAAACTTAAGGTAAAAAAGTAGACATTTGGGAATCCACAAAACACAGTTGATGTGCTAATATTGCCAGAGTTTTTAAATTCATTTATATCTCAAATATTTATTGGGCACATACTGTTTGCTAAGAATTCTTCTAGGACAGAAGACACAGCAGTGACTAAATGGAATAAACCTCTGCCCTTATGTAGCTTGCATTCTAGTTGGAGGAAGTGAAATATATGGCATATTCTATCTATGGAAAATAATTGCTGTGGAGGAAAGTAAATCAAGTGAGCAAAACCTCAAGGAGATGTGGATGTCAGGCATGCTAGCAACTGAGGGGACTGTGTAGAGGAATCAGGAAAATGAATGCCCTGCTCTTGCTCCACATGTTGCATGAGGAACAAGGAGGCCAGCGTGACACCAGGGAGGAAAATGGAGCAGAGCAGACAGTGAAGGCGAGCAGTGAACCAGGAGGAGAAGATCCTGTAGCATCTCCGGGTTGGGTTCACTCTGAGTAAGAATGGAAGCTAGTGATAATTTGGGGCAGAGAAAATACATGATGTGACTTGTATTTTAAATGAGTCCTCTGGTTGCTCTGTTGATACAGAGCTGTGAATCATCTGGAATGGCAATGGGCTTATTGCCTCTAGTTGGAGGCATTTTTGGGTAGACAAAATAACTTCACATTTCACTTTTGGAAAATATTCTTTGAATTCTCCAAAAAGGGTTTTTTTGTTTGTTTGTTTGTTTGATTTTTATTTATTTATTTTTTTTAATTAAGCATCTTTCATTTCCATGTAAGCACATCTTTTAAAGTCTTCGGCATGTCTGTCATCCTCACTGCTACCATGAGAAATTCACCTTCGGAAATTTCTGGGTTAGATAAAGGATAAGTGGCCAATGAATTATCTCTTTCATTGACTGTTCTCAAGTGCAGATTACATTGATCTGCTTGGATTCGAACTCACTTTTCCTTCCTTGATATGTTCTTTCTATTAAAGACTAAGGTAAAATGGATTTGAAAGAGAAATCTGTTACAGATTTCGTATACTATCCTTTGTATTCCATTATATTTTGAATTATATATCTCTTAAGATATAACACCCATTAAATTATGAAAACCTTTGCTGTATATTATTGAAAATTGCATATTACTGCTTTGTCATTTAATAACAAACTCTAGAAAATTTCAAGCAGGTCTTTAACCTACCCTGGTAGGTCTGAAACTTTTTGAGGTACATTTTATATTTATATTAGTCTCATAAATATCTAGACTTCTGACCTAAATTTAGCTTAGCTATAGCAAGTAATTATGAACAGATTGGTACTTAGAATCCAAGTTGAGGGTTTTCTTGCTTAAAACCTATTTCAGCATGGGGCCTTGAAATCTGTATGACATTTATAAACTGACATATCTGTTCATCACTTCTTAATAAGGTTAGTGTTTTCAGAGTATATTGCCATGATTGCTGTGCCATTTAAGAGAGGCTGTGTACTGGTTCAGCATTCATAGAGTATTATGAAAATATTACATAATGCCCCACTAAAGATGAAGTGAATTCAGCATACCTGGGAATGAGTCACAATTTTCTTTGATCTCTGATAAATAATTATTTTAAGAATCTGACAGTTGTTTTCTTTTTAACTTTTAATTCAAGTAGCTTAGTCAATAAACTAAACTTAATAAATAAACAAGATAAAATAAAATTTGCAATCTGTTATATCAGCTCCTTGGCTGAGGTTATGCCAAATCACCACATAATGCATGGTTATATAATCATGTGTTGTATGATACAATCAACCAAGATTAATATAATTTAATTAACTAAATTGAAGTGAGGCAACCACTCTGAACATTCTTGAAATTATTAATCTTAAGGAAAATTAAGGGTTTAATTGAAATAGTTCAGGGATAGCTTTTACTATTATCTTCTATTTGAAACAAACTCTAAGATCTATTGAGTATTTGACCTGGTACATTGAGGTCTCCTTCTACATAAATTTGTACAACTATAATCATAATCAATCACATTTTTGTGGAGTACTTTTCTAAAATCACCAACCTCCTTAAATAAACTAAAACAGACTATAATTTCTTAAGGCTGTGAACTGGCTGGAATATTTTCTTTTCATTGCTGCCATACTTAGATAAAGAAAAATGAAAATGCTTGGATTCTCACAAAAAATGCACACATAAAAGGCATACCAATTTGGGTCTGTTTACTCACAATATTACCATCCCTTATGCCCACTGTTTAAGACTCCTTTGAACAGGTAAAAATTCAAATCCAGTTATGCCCTACTGCTCTGAGTCAGGTGTGTGAGACTCACAAAATTTCTGAAATGATAAACACAGGTATCTCAAAGAGTATGGCTTGGTATATTAAAAAAATAGAGAGTTGGAGAAAATACTGAAATTTTAGAGAGAGACATTTTTCTGATGGAATTTTCTATGAAGGCAATGAGGAAATGGTTCATCTTCCTTCCAAGGAAATAGGATCCCAGGTCTATTCTAACACTCTCCCATGATAATACTGCAGAGATAGGAAATAGATTGAATTTATTTTCTGGTTTCACTATATCTGTCATTTATAATTGCATAGTTACTCTCATTACCTAAGCCAACTTTCCCTAGTTATCTTTTTCAGTTTTGATGTGCTACCTTCCATGTGCATGTCTAGGAAAATATATGTATAGGTGTGTATGTGTGTTATGTATTTATTTTATAAAAATCCTTTGTTGAGTAAATCAGAAAACTGGTAGAGAATGTCTTTTGGTCAACAGGTCATGGATTTGAAAGCTTTGCTTCTCAAAGAATTTGTTGAAATTTTCTGACTGTTATGGGAAAATGGGCATTCAGCCTTACACAGATCGCTGAGAAAATAAAACAGATTCAAGACCTCAGCTATAAAAGTCACAGAGAGCATAAAATGTTGTTTGGGGGGTTTTATTGTAGTGACTCACAGCTGCATAATAATCACCTTTGCAGAAAACAGAGGCATTCAGGTACTCAAAGAATGACTCTCATTTTGGAGATTCAAAAGGCTTTACTTTTTCATTAGAAATAGGCCCTGTATAACCATAGGACATACAATTATTGCATCATTATGTCTATTATTCAGTATGTTTTCAATGAATATTTATTACTTTGTAAGTTGATAAAAAGTTGATAAATGAAAAAATACAATTTTTTGATTTACCTTTTTTGGCAACACAAGACAGTTATTTGGAAATTAAACATTATTTAATAAGTGAATTATTTGTTTATTCATTCATCAGATATTCATTGCCTTCACCTTACCAATGCCAGTTACTTAGGAGAGAGCAGTGAATCAGATGGACATCATCTCTGACCTCATCCTGTTTATAATCTAATGAGTTATGCTATTAGGATTAAACTTGTAGATTACAGATACACAGTCTGAAATTTTCTTAAACTAGCATCTTTACTAAATTTGTATTCAATGGATGTTTTCTGGTCAATTAGTGCCTTACTGAGCATGCTGTCCATTTTGAAGTTCATTTATACGTTAGTGGTATCCACGGAATTGGTACATACAGATTTACAGACCCTAAACCAGACCTACTGAATCAGAATCTCTAAAATTGAGACCTAGAAGTCTGAATATTTAAGGAACTCTGTGGGTTTGTCTGATAAAGCTAAGCTGGCATTCAGAAATCAGTATTCCGGGATAGATAGAAATCTGAAATCGGTGTTTGGATAAAGTTTTATGTTCGTGCCAAAATGAAAGTAAATATCAATGGACTATTGTTCTGTGTCAGATCATTTCATGTGAAGGGGTCTCAAAGTAGGCTCAGTCATTGGCCTTACCCCATTATACCTAATATTACAATCTGTCTCCCAAGGCTTTGCCGTTAATGCATGGATTTTACTCCCTCGAGCTTTCAGTTACTGAATAGCATCCCCAGATAGTGAATCTCATCATATTTCCTTGTCATCACTCTTTTTCCTGTAGCCAAAACCGACTTTGGACATACTTTCCCAATAGAAACTTGGAGGGTTTATTTCACTGGCATCAATAACTTTCACTGTAACCTAAACAATGTTGCCTTCTCTTACTGTTCTTATTGTTTAATCCTCACCTGTATAACAATGTGATTACTCATGTGCATAGTAAAAAAGATTCAATTTTTGATTTTCCATGCATAAGGAATTTTGAAAGTTCCTCATAATTCTCAATCTCGATGGTCTTATTGCTTTCATTCTTTGATATTTAACTCTCAAAGGACTATCTCTATGAAGCTAACTTTAAAGTGGGGTTGTCCACTTTAAAAGCTGTACTATTGTAAATAGTGTTGCAATAAACATTGGTGTGCGTGTATGTGGCACATATACACCATGGAATACTATGCAGCCATAAAAAACGATGAGTTCGTGTCCTTTGTAGGGACATGGATGAACCTGGAAACCATCATTCTCAGCAAAATGACACAACAAAATCAAACACCATATGTTCTCACTCATAGGCGAGTGTTGAACAATGAGAACACATGGACACAGGGAGGGGAGCATCACACACTGAGGTCTGCAGGGGGGAACTAGGGGATGGACAGAGGGGGTGGGGAGTTATAGAAGGATAACATGGAAAGAAATGCCAGATATAGGTGGTGGGGAGGAAAGCAGCAAAGCACATTGCCATGTAAGTACTTATGCAACAATCCTGCATGTTCTTCACATGTACCCCAGAACCTAAAACGCAGTAAAATATATATATGTAAAGTTGTAGTAAGTCATCACTTAATGTCATTAATGGCTTCTTGGAAGTGGCAACTTTAAGCAAAACAATGTGTAGGAAAACCACTTTTTTCCTTCTCATCAACATTAAAACAAAAACATGTTGAACAAAATGACATTATTTGAGGTGTCATTTTAATTAAAATTGTGGTTTCCAAGAACCTATTAATGACATTAAATGAGGATTTACTGTACTGGATTCTGATACCAGCTGGGCAAAAGGTCAGAACTGAGAAACAACTAGATTTCATCAAATGCTTGCATTGTTATCCAGGAATTAGTTACTTTAGAAGTCATGGCCTTCAGAAAACTGCAAGCTATTGTAACCAGCAACAAGTGGACCTGGCTATGGTTCTGAAGAGAGGGTAAGAGACACTGAACCAACATGCTTCCCCCTAGAATGGGGTAAGGAGTGCCTTGTTTCATCCTGTTTGCAGTCAGAGATCGGCTTCACTGCCTTAGAACTGCAGCTTTTGCTTGTGGTACTCAATGCAGAGAATTAAAGACTCTCAACAAAGAGATTAAAAAAGAGAGCCAGCCTGACACAGTGGCTCATTCATGTAATCCCAGCACTTTGGGAGGCCAACATGGGTGGATCATGAGGTCAGGAAATCGAGACCATGCTGGCGAACATGGCGAAACCCTGTCCCTACTAAAATGCAAAACATTAGCCTGGAGTGGTGGTGTGTGCCTATAATCCCAGCTACTCGGGAGACTGAGGTAGGGGAATCGCTTGAGCCCAGGAGGTGAAGATTCCAGTGAGCCGAATTCGCACCACTGTACTCCAGCCTGGCAACAGAGCTAGACTTTGTCTTGCGGAGAAAAAATCAGAGTCTATCCAGTCAGATAACTTCTCCTGAATAGAGGGAATCTGACTTTGCATATATTCTCCTTCTTGTGTAGCGATGAAGGACCATAAGCATCTTTATGCATCAAGAAAGAACCACTAGTGGTTTTTATTTTTCAGGTTTTGTTTTTTAAAGGTAAGGAAAGAATTAGTTTCTCTTTAGTGAAGCATATCAATTATTAACTTAAAAAAACCTGTGTTGTATTTATTTAGCCCCAATCACTGTCCTACTGCAAAAGCATCAGAGACCCCAAGTTAGAACCACTGGATTGAACCCATCAACCCTTAAAACCATGATTGTTGACTGTTGTTTTATAGCATGAGTTTAGGTGATTTGCTCAACATCAGAAGATAATCTTTCTCTTTCTCTGCTTTGCAATTTTTTGATGATGTTATTGTTGAAGGAAATCAGGTTGCTTTTCCTTTAGCATCTCTTACCTTCTAGGTATTGAGAATTGTGCCCGCACCCCTGCCCATATTTTTTTAACATGTTCCTGTGTTGTATGGTTCATTTTTGAAAAGAAGACCCATGTGTAGTTGTGTTGACAATGACAAAAAATATCTAAAATTTGGAAGTGTGAACCCCAAATCATCAACTGTGGTTAATTGCTGCATAGTGAATAATTTAATTGAAGTACTTTTGTTTCTTTGCTTCCCAGTTTTTGTACAGCTGTTTAGAAGAAAAATTATAATAGTTCTTGTTTTTGCAATTTATATTTAACAATGAAAACATAATATAAGAGTAGTAAAATATTCCTGGAATATTTTAAGAAATTTCTAGGCATTATTAGAAGAAAAGCTAAGCATTAAGAAATAGTGAAAGTTTATTAATTTTTCAGTCTTGAAAAGCTCTGTTTAGTGAAAACTTTTAAAGGATGATACATATTTTGGTCTATGTCCACCAAGGAAAAATACATATAAATCTCTTCATCTTTCAGGTTAGTCTTTCACATTGACCTTAATCTAATGAATCTCTTGATATTTATCTCATTTTTAGAACCTGAGGTAATTATGCAGTTGCTTTTTAAAATGCTATGGGTTGTGAATTCTGTTCTCGTTCACATTTTATAAGGCTTAGTCTAACCTATATACAAAGAGAATACCATTAAAAAAATCTAAGCAAGTAGCAAAGGGGCATGCAAGTTTAAATTAATGAATGTGGGAGTTAAATGAGTGAGAAAGATGATTTTTCCTTTATTTGGTTTATTAACATAATTTGAAATCAACCTAAACAAAGGCTTCTGTTTCAGTATTCTTGAATTTTGCAGTATTTTCAGCATCCTCCTGAAGGCTGACACCCATCAGGCAATTAGTTTTTGATTTTCTTGCTTGAATTGCCATTGTTTTCATAAATACTTGAGCTAAGCAAAAAAGTATTTTCACAAATACTTGAGCCTGTATGAGGTTCCTTCTCTAAAACCCTCTTTTATACACATTTTAAATCACATTTATAGAAGAGACTATCAGCATGTTAAGATGGAAGTTTATTAAGCCATTGGAATGCTCATACTGACTGGACCAGTAATGCAGAAAATTGCAGCAGTGTTTCTCGACCAAATCTTTGGCTGACGCTAATGCTTGGCGTTTATTTAATTGAGGTGAATACAAAGCTGATGTAGAATGCCAGATATTTTTGTTATTTGAGTAGCCTACATTCTTAATAATCTAATTTCCATTGTGTGATGGCTCAGGGCAAAGTGCCTTCTTGGAGAAGAGCATTTTGTGAACACAGATGGGCTTGAATTGAAATAGCCAGATCTGACTCCTGTGACCTCCCTGAGGTTCCCTTGTCTACCTGAGAGACCCCAATTGCAGCTTAGCGTAACTATGTCTTAACCTCTTCTCACTTTTTCTTCTCACTGTCCTAAATTCTTCTCTAAATAAGTCTTCATGACTACTTAAGAATAAGTGCTGTGTCTTTATTATCACACAGTGAACATTTAATTTTAACTCTAGTATAAGTCATCCCTGAAAGAAAATCTGGTCTCTAACACTTAAAATCTTTAATCTCAAAATCATTACCTGACTCAGGCCAATTCCCTCATCCCTTCTTCTTTTTTTTTGCTTGTTTATTAGTTTATTATACTTAGTAGCAATATTGATTATTGCTTTAGGTATCTACTATGTGTCAAAAAACACACTGGGTTCATTAAGTCTAATTTCCTACAACCCAGCTTTCTAGGCATTATTATCTCTGTTTTGCTGGTGAGGGAACACAGGCTATGCCCTAAATCCCAAAGCTAGAAAGTGACAGAGTCAGATTCAAATTTAATTCATCCTGGGTGCTCTTCACTGTTCTGTGTGGTTGTAGCCAAATTCCTTTTTGTTCCAAAGTAGGTCTTAGTATCAAGGAAAAACCATACTTCCAGTATTAATAAATAGTTGCCATGACTTTGAGCTCCCAGGCTAAATGAGCTATCCTCTCTGTACCACAACTGCATTTGAACATCGATATGTGTGGCTTTCCCATTAGCTAGGCTGTGAGCTCTTTAACACAAATACTACATTAATCTTGGTATCTGTAGTGTCTGACACACAGTAATTATTCAGTAAATGAGATGTCCTTCCCTGGATGAGGAAGTTTACTTTTTGCCCCACCTGCCATCAATTCCTAATCCTCCTCCATTGAATTTTAGATAAAAGTGGAGTGAATACATAGAAGACTTTATTAGAACGAAAAAATAATTGAAAAGCTGGCTATTGAATAAAAGGGTGGAGTACATTTACTATAATGTAACAATAAACAAATAATACTGTATTTCATATGTTATTCTACTGATCTCTACAAGCACTTGGTTTCTAAACATTGCCCTACAATGTTTAGATTCTGAGTTTCCAGCAGAAAATTTCAAAAAGTACAAAGGTAGGATTTTCACTGACAACATCTTTGATGGATGATTGACTAGATATTGATAAGGAAGGAAACCTTAATATACAGTAAGATGAGATTCAGCATGAATAAGTATAGAGACTTACATTTTAATAATAAAAATCAATCATATATGTCAAGGAGAGAATAATACAAGCTTGACAAAATTCATATGCAACAGTTTGGGAGGCTGAGGTTGCAGATCAGAAGGTCAGGAGTTAGCAACCAGCCTGGACAACATGGTTAAACCCTGTCTCTGTAGAGAACATTTATAAGAAGAAAGTGCTCAGTTGATTAAATGAAAGAAAGGTCTAGTAATTAGCAGACTTGAAAGGAACAATTTGGGAAATATTAACTTTAATGTACCAGAAGTATTCTAGTAATCTGTTGAGGATGGTATAGAATAGTGCTTCTCAAATTTTATTACACGTAAGAACCACTTGAGGATCTTGTTAAAATGCAGATTCTGATTCAGTAGATCTGGGGACTGTGATACCACATTTCTGACAAGCTCGCATAAAACTGTCTTCACAACTACCACCCAAGTCAAGAAACAAAACATTGTCAAGCTGTTCCAGCATCACCTCCATGTGCCTTATCATATTCATAACCCTCTACTTCCCTAAAGAGTATTCACTATTCTGATGTTTATGGTAACCACTTTCTTGTTTTTGTATTTCTTTATGTATTTATTATCCAAATATGAATTTCTAGAATCTAGTGTAGTCTTGGCCAACTTTTAACTTGATGCATCTTTTGGTCTCTTTTAGATATACATAAATATATATAAATATATGTAACATATATATAAATATAATATATGATATGACATGTAACATATAATATGTTACATATATTATATATATATATATATATATTTATTTATTTATTTCCATAGGATTTTGGGGAACAGGTGGTATTTGGTTACACGAGTAAGTTCTTTAGTGCTGATTTGTGAGATTTGGTGCACCTATCACCCGAAAAGTATACACTGAACCCAATTTGTAGTCTTTTATCCCTCACCCTGCTCCCACCCTTTCCTCCAAGTCCCCAAAGTCTGCTGTATCATTCTTATGCCTTTGCATCCTCATAACTTAGCTCCTACTAATGAGTGAGAACATGCAATGTTTGGCTTTCCAATCCTGAGTTACTTCAATTAGAATAAAAGTCTCCAGTTCCATCCAGGTTGCTGTGAATGCCATTAATTCATTGCTTTTTATGTTTGAGTAGTATTCCATTTTATATATATGTATAAATATATGTGTGTGTATATATATATATACATATATATACATGTGTATATATATACACGTATATATACACATATATATACACATATATATATACACATATATATATATATATATACACACATGTATATATATATATACATGCACACATTACATACCACAATTTATTTTTCCACTGGTTGATTGATGGGCATTTGGGCTGGTTCCATATTTTTGCAATTCCAGTTATGGTGGTATAAACATGCATGTGCAAGTATCTTTTTCATATAATGACTTTTTTTCTGAGTAGATAGCCAGTAGTGGCATTGCTGGATCAAATGGTATTTCTACTTTCAGTTCATATTCTATCACTGTCCTTTTTCTTTTCCTCACAATTTATCTGTTGAACAACCTGGGACATTTTACCTGTAGTTTCCTGCATCTGGATTTTGTTGTTGACTAATGGTGCAATTAGACAAGTTCCCCTGCCTTCTGCATTTTCTGGAAATTGGCAACCTTATTCAGAAATCTGATGAGACTCAGTTTTGATCCCGTTGCAAAGACTGTATATAGATAGTAATGTGTCTTTCATCAGAAAGTGGGTAATGCCTGATTGTCCTTCTTTTTTGAGTTACCAGCCATTAATTCTCAATATCTGGTCCATTAATTACTTCAGGGAGACAAAACAGTGATATGGTTATTTTTTATCATTTCTTTTACATTTCTTAACTTAGGTGATTTTTATAAGGAGATGCTTCCTTTCAATCTACTATGATAATGCCATGTTATACAGAAAAGGAAAAATACATTTTTAATATTTTTATTTGTCCATTTTTAAGATTATGAATTAAGTTCCTGTCATCACCTTGAGGAGATAGCCAGTTTTTAAAAAATTATACGCCATTATGAACTGATGAACTGAACATTTCTTTATATTCAATCCATTGTAATTCTTATTTTTATTGTAACTCAAATTCAAATTGTCCCATTTTTTGGCTAGTGGGAATCTGTTCAGGTTGGCTCCTGAGTTTTTTTTTTAGCATAGTAGTCTACGAAAGCTTGCTAGGTGTCTGGTATGTCAAAATGTTCCAGGCTCATTCAGAGTATTTCCTGACCCAGGCCTGGGATCAGCCATGTATCCAAGAAGCTCTGGTTTCTTTTAATAAGAAATAGTTTTTTGGACAACTCTCTGGAGTAAGTTGCTACTAAGTTGTTAGTGTTTCTAGAATGTCTCAGATAAAGAAAGGATATGATGTATTTAGAGATGAAGTAATTTGTGCATAATTTTGATGTTGTCAATTCAAACTGAGGATTAAGAAGCTTTTCACTAAACTCTTCTATACTACATTTTTATTTTCTCTCTTCCACTCTGAGAATCCTGGTTCCTAAGAACACAGAAATGAAACTATCCCACAATTGTTCATTTATTAAAATCCCTGCATTATCCATATGCGTTCATACCAATAATTACTACTTTTTTCTAAATTTTTTAAATTAAAAAATTGCATATGTTTGTGGTATACAATATTGTGCTTGATGTATGTATAATTGCCAAATGGCCAAATCAAGCTTATATAGCATGTGGATTATCTCACATAATTATTTTTTGTGGTGAGAATACAAAATCTCCTCTTAGAAATTTTCAACTATAAAACATATCGTTATTAACCATAGGCACAATGATATGCAGTAAATCTCTTGAACTTATTTCCTGTTTCTAACTGAAATATTGTATCCTTTGATGAATATCTCCCTAATGTCTCCATCCTCCAGCCTTGGTTACCACTAGTTTTGATAATTCCTCATTATGAGGTCCTATCTTGCAAGACAGTCCTTTCAGAATAGTTTGGGGACACACAGAGATTAGATTACTCTAGACCCTTCACAACATTTTATTGTGGGCCTCTGACAGTCACCCTTATTACAAAAGGATAATGCCCCTTCCATTTTCACAAGTTATTTTTAAATTGTGCTATCTCTTTACAGTGAGTACCTACTGGCTTATAGAAATTTTTGGTTCTAAAATCAGTCAGATTTGATGGGGTGGAGTGGCTCACCTCTGTAATACCAGCACTTTGGGAGGCCAAGGCAGGTACATCATGAGGTCAGGCGTTCTGGAGGAGCCTGACCAACATGGTGAAACCCCATCTCTACTAAAAATACAAAAATTAGCTGGGCGTGGTGGTGTGCACCTGTAATCCCAGCTACTCAGGAGGCTGAGGTAGGAGAATCACTTGAACCTGGGAGTCAGAGGTTGCAGTGAGCTGAGATCATGCCACTGCACTCCAGCCTGGGTGACAGAGCAAGACTCTGTCTCCAAAAAAATAAAAATTAAATAAAATAAATAAATAAAATGTGTTAGATTCTCTGTTGCTTCCCATGCTTTCTCCTGCACGGATGCTAACTTACAGATCTTACTACTGTTGGTGGATTGTCTCTCTACCTGTTGTATTTTTTAAATCCATGTTATTGAAAAACAATTTATATACAATGAAATGCATTAATTTCAAGGGAACAAATTTATGAGTTTTGACAATCAGCATAGAGGAAAATCTCAATTATCCCAAAACTTCCCTGTGCTCTTTGATTTTCATGCCATATACCTCAGCCCTTAGGCATCCTCTGATCTGCTTTCTGTTAATATAATTAGTTTTATTATTTAGATTTCCATATAAGTGATATCACACCAAATGCATTCTTTCTTGGCTAACTTTTTTCTTTCAGCAAAAAGAAAGAAAATGTTCAGATTTTGAAATGTATCTACATGATTGCATTGATGAGAAATATGTTCCTTTTCATTACTGAGTAATTTTCCGTTGTTTAGATGTACCATAATTTGTGTATCAATTCACTTGCTTATGCACATTTAAATGGTGTCTAGTTTTTGGCTTGCGTGGATTCTGGATGTTAAGTCTATGGTCATTCTTTGTTTCCCTGTACATGTATATTTTCCCTCTGGCTGATTTTATCATTTTATTTTAATTACTTGCTTTACACTTTGTTAACTAAAATCTGTCTTGTTGGATTTTAGTTCTTGCCTTGCTTGTTTCACACATATTTCCATTAACATGGTACTATGAGAAGGGAGGACTGACTGTAGTTTCAAAATATAGTTACCAAATTAGTGAGGTGACTTGACTCAACTCTAGGCAAATCAATTTTTTAAAAACCTATAATAAATAAATTTAGAGAGAATTATAAATTACTGAAACTTATACAAGAAAATATAACAAATTTAATAGACAACATGGATGGCAAAAAATAGTCATGATTACTTTCTTTAAAAGTTTCCAGACCCAGATGACTTCTTATATGAATTTCATCAAACACTTTTAGACAGATATCTTTAATGCTTTAAAAATGTTTCAAGCACACAGAACGAAAAATAAAAATGCTTCCTTTTTAAAAAAATAAGCAGCATAGTACTGATCTGACAAACTAATGCAACAGAGGAAAATTAGAGACCAGGCTTACTTCAAAGTGTTATTGAGGAATCCTAAATAAAATGTCGGATAAATAGTCACATAAAGAAACAATGAATTATGGACAATTAAGCTGCATATCAAGAAGGTAATGACAGTTCAATATTAATCTATAATTTATCACCTAATAAGTCAATATGAGAAAATCATATTTGCCTCCAGAGATGCTGAAAAGGCAATTGATATGATTTACGTTCATTTCTTATTTAAAAAAAAAAACACAAAAACACAAAAAATAGATTAAACCAAAAACTAGGGTCATTCTCAATGATGAAGCAGTGGATTCACTTCTATTAAAGTCTAGTGGAAGAAATGCTATTCATTGTCATACCTATTTAATATCATTCTAAAAATTCTCATCAAAAAGATTAGACAAAGACAAAGTATCAGTAGTGGGAAAGAAGTGACAAATTTATAATTATTTGCAGTTGATGTAATATTTACTGGAAAATCCAAAAGAATTAGTTTTAAATGATACATGATATGAAAGAAAATATATTTGACTAAAATTTCCAGTTACAAATCTGATATAAAAATCAATAGCTTAATAACAATATGTTATATACTTCTGAATTGCTAAGAGGGTAGATTTTAAGTGCTCTCACTGCAAAATAATCAGTATGTGAGGTAATGCATATGGTAATTAGCTTGATTTAGTCATTCCACAACATATACCGTAACCATACAATTTTTGTCAACTAAAAATAAATTTTAAAAATTAATAGCATTCATATACACAAACAACAGAATGCATTAGAAATTATGAAAAGGTATCTTATTTCAAATAATAAAAATAAAATGGAATAAATTTAAGAAGAAATCTAAGGAATCTAAATGAAAAAACTTTTGACTCTAGTTATGACTTCTATAAAGAAAGGCTCAACTAAGTAGAAATACATTGTTCTTGGGTTAAGGAGCTTCCTAAAAATGTGTCAGAAATTTCCAAATTAATTAGTAAATTACAAGTGCTCCCAAACAAAAAAAAAACCTGGCATTAAAAAAATAATTTGACAATTTGATTTCAAAGTTTGTTTGGAGAAATTATAGTGCTTAAAATAATTTTTCATGTTTTTCAAAATTAGAAAAATAGAACAGAATATTAGTATAAAATACCTGTCATTTCATATGAGAATTCAGCTTAAAATTTAAGTATTATCTATATGTGATTTTGAGGCAAATGTTAGTTATTTGGAGAAAAACATTGTATTTCTTCCTCTTTTTAAATTTAAAAATAAAATTGAATTCATAATAAACCTAGGTGATAATAAACATTGGTGAATAGATTTTACTTAACAATATATCACAGAAACCTTTGAGATTTGGCACACAAACATCTGCTTTACTTTAATAATGCATATTTTTAAATTTAGGACCATTTTATAACTTATGTGAATATTGCCTATGGCTAGGCATTAGGTTTCTTCCATATTAGAAGCAATGCTAAAATGAACATCCTTCCACAAATGAATAAGTGACATCCATAAGACAAATTAAAGTGTGAAAGAGTATGGATATACTCACACTTTTAGAAAATGGTATAGTCACATCTATCTTTTTTCTGTAATATTAAATTTCAACTTCAAATGTTAAGAAAAAAATTTAATTGTGTTTATGCCTTAGATAGAAATTGGGTTTATGAAATGAAAGTGACATGCCATTTTATTGTACATTAACCTGTGCATATTATTTATTAATTAACTTGTTGTATAGTTAAAGGGAGGATGTCTACAGTGGAAGTGAGGAGAGCAAATTGCACAGCGTTGTGGATGCTGTGGTCTTATTTTTACAGAAAGAAAGGCTATTTGTAAATATATAATTTGAACCCAAAGGATTGGGACAAAATGAGTAGAGTTATAAATAAAAATGAAAAAGGAAATAAAATAATGCTCTTGGGAAGACATCAAAGATAATATGGATTTGTTTCTAATGATTTTTCTCAATTAGTTAAAATTAGATTCAGTTCCAGGAAATATGTAATTAATATTTCATGACAACATTATTTAAAGTAATAAAAAAGTATATATAGCTTGCCAAAATGTTAATTTTTAAAATCACATTTTTTCTTTCCTTCCTGTTAAGAATCTCACAATGCTTTCAGTGTACAACATGGTGACTTACAATCTCTAAAAGTATCTAGTAACTATAACTGATTGAGAGGAAAAAAAAAAAAAAAAAAACGGAAAGGCCAAAAAAAATAAAAACAGGAAAAAAGTGTTTTGTAGTACATTTTTCATATATTTTTTAAAACAAATTATTAAAAATGTCATGAGATTAGTAATTCTGTCATCAGCAAAGGAGGAGTCTGCGTTTATTTATATAAAATCCATCTCTTATATAACAAGTTTTTATTTAAAGCTTACATCAAACAATTGAGAATGCTACTTAGCTTGCAAGTTCAAGAATCATTTTCTTCTGGACTTCAATGGAGTAGAAAATGAAAAAAAAAAAAAAGGATTTGAGTTATTTTACATCTGAGTTTGTCTATATAAGGTATTTCTAGCTAATCAAGATAAAAAGACATTTAATCAGCATTCTTTATTTTCATTTGCTGGTTGCATCAAGTTACAAAGTAAAGTAAAAAATGTAACAAATAAGAAATAGGTCAAAAAAATGAGAACGTTTATGGAGGTAGATGTTATTCCTCAAACCACATTTAACATTGTGACATACAGATAGATTTTTGTCTAAAAAGACCATCTAATTAAATGGATCTTCTTCGGACTTCTGCAAGACCTCCTCAGGTATCTGCTCAAGGGGCATATTCTCAATGAAACCTACCTGGATCACCCCATTTGAAAACTGTATTTTCTCACCCATCCCATCATCTGGATTTTTTTTTTTACTTTGTTCTGTGTGTGTTCCTTTTTCATAGCTCTTACCACCTTCTAAAAATTTGTAGACATATTTATTACATTTATAATTGTGTTTATCCCCCCTTCCAGAACCTAACTTCCAAGAGGATAGAGATCTGTGTGATTTGTTCTCTGATGTACACATAGCACCTGGAATAATGCTCACAAATAGTAAGCATTCAGCAAATATGTGTGAATAAATGAAAGTACATAGAAGAAATTCTTAGCCATAAAAACGAAACATTGCAATATATTTTTAGGCAAGGCTAGAGATTTAACTCTCAAGAATTTAAAAGTATTCTTAATAGGCTGAGTAGAGGAATATAGTAATTAAAAATTTAGAATCTATAAAATATTTACAAAGCGCCTCTGTGGTAAAATATGTTAACTCAAGTGTATGATTATATTAATAATTAAAATCACAATACATTTTTGGATTGGTATTTTAAGTAGTTTTTTTAAAAAACATCCAATTTGCTTTCCTAGAGACAATATGTTTGCCCTCTCTCCTTTGGTCTTAGGCATTCAGATCTCAATTCCCTCCTTACTGACCACAGGATCTTGGGTAGATATTGCATCCAGTGCTTTTCACATCTTCATTTCCAGTATCCTTTCCCTTCTCCCCTTCATCTACCCATTCCCAGGACCACACCTTGAACTTTGCCAACACTTGCAAAGCCTTCACATTGATACAATCAGTTTCCACCTCTAGTCTTCTGACCATGATTTCCTATTTTGCACCAAACTCAGTTATTCAGCCAGTTATTCAAACTAAATTTAATCTTTAAGGGTTGAACCCCATGTCCACTGAATGTTTTCCTTTGCCTCGAAACATCAGCCACTTTCTGTAGTAGCTTCTCATCTTTGCAAGATTAGAGTTCATGACCTATCATTTCACCCACTCTTTTCTACACAGATAGTATTAATATTAATTCCATGTTAAAACTAATATTAAATTTAAGGCCAATACTAATATAAATAGTTAACATTTTGAGCACCTGCAACATGCCCAATATTATTCTAATCTCTGTGCATGTAGTGTCTAGTTTAATCCTCACAAATCCATAGGTAACTTTTATGTTATCCTCATTATACATATAACAAAACTAAAGGAAAATATGGTCAAAATTCTTGCTTAAGGTGGTACAACTGAGATTTGGAACTAGGCTACGAAACTAAAAATCAGGTTTCAGAGCTCATACTCCTAACCATGGTATCTGCCTTCACACTTCTTTGAAACTCCCTTTGCAAGTTTACATTGACCTGCCTGTTGCTAAGTGTAATCAACACTTTTTCTCCATGGCAGATGGGTAAAATGATATATTTATGATCCTCAATCTCAGCTGAGCTCTCAAATTCTCTCCAAAGTCTTCTGGTTGGTTGACTGTGTCTCTGGTACTCTGTAGCAACCCTATCAAATCATCTGTACTTGTTCAAACTTTACCCCCCATCTTATTTATTATTAAAATATAACCATAACCCCCATGTTAAAAAGGCAAACTGAGGCACAATAAATTTTTTTTAAAGAGTTTATTTGAGCAAACAATGATTTGTGAATTGGGTAGCTCCAAACAGGAAGTGGTTCAGGAGCTCTGCCAGAAGGATGCAAAAGGGAGGCTTTTTTGAAATGAACACAGAAGTATAGCAAAGAAGATACTTGATTTGTTGCCTTATTTTGCATATGCTGGGTTGGACGGTCCTGAGTTATATTATAAGACTGTTGGCTGCTTCTGATTGACTAAGCTTAATTTCTGTTTTTCTTTAATATAGGCAGTCATGAGAAATAGCGCAAGTTAAGTTTCTCACTTATGTTTGCACATTGATCAAGGTTAAAGTCACTTAAGAGGCCTGACTAGATTTGATGGCTCAGGAATTTTTCACTGCTGGTCTCCATTTTTATTTACTTTAATACTTCTTTAAGGACAAAAGTCGAAAGTATCAGTTAAATTTACTCATGCCTCTCTCATACACTTTCTACCATGGACATTTATTTCTCCTCCTAGTTAGTGCTGTTCCTCCAGCCTTATCCTAATTCATATCTCCTCCTGCTTTTCAGGGAGCAAGGACACCTTACTACTTTTGCTTTAACAGAACACTTTTACCTTCCCTGTCACTGCAGTCTTATGACTTTGCACTTACTTTTGTGACTGATTTTTATTATTATTTTGAGACAGAGTCTCACTTCATTGTCCAGGCCGGAGTGCAAAGGCGCCATCTTGGCTCACTGCAACCTCCACCTCCCAGGTTCAAGTGATCCTTCCACCTCAGCCGCCCAAGTCGCTGGGACTACAGACACGTGCCACCATACCTGGCTAAGTTTTGTATTTTTGGTAGAGATGGGGTTTTCACCATGTTGGTCAGGCTTATCTCAAACTCCTGACCTCGTGATCCGCCCAGCTCAGCCTCCCGGAGTGCCTGGATTACAGGTGTAAACCACCGCGACTGGCTGTGACTGCTTATTTTTATTCTCTGTTGCCTTCTATTTCTTTGCCTTGCTCTTAAGTTCTGCTGTTTATCAGGATTCTACTCTGGGCTTTATTCTTTTAGCATGCTACACATTACCACTAGCCTCTGTCATCCATTTTCATTGTTTCAGTTATTACAGATAGCCTAAAATTTATATCTTTCACTAAGATCTCTCCTGAGCTTTAAACCAGTGTATGTAACCCTACTCTGGATATTTCTGCTTGAATGCTCCATAAGCACCTTAAATTCAGTGTGTGAAATTGAACTCTCATTCTCAGTGACCCTTCTGTTTCTCCTACATTTTATAGTGAATGGGGATCACTATCCACTCAGTTGTGTAAGACGTAAACTTTAAAGTAGTGTCATTTAAAATTGTTGCCTTTCTCTTAATGCTGACATCCAATCAGCCTTCAAAACTTGCTAATTCTACCTTCTCTATGTATCTTCAACTCTCTACTTCTCTATAAGTCAACTGACATTTTCCTAATATAGGTAATAATGCCTAATTTTTACTGGAGTATTGTAATAGTTCCTAATTGCCCTCTCTTCATCCAGTATAATCATAATACGCCATAATAATCCACATTCTTACCAACTGGAGAGTATACTTCCACCTGCTAAAGATGTCTCATTCTGGGATTAGGCTCAGAGGTCTAGAATCCTGATACTCAAATCAGTTCCAGGTAAGGTTGAGACAAGTATGGTTTCTTACAACTGGAAAATCTGTGAACTAAAGAGGTAAGTTAGATGCTTTCCATAGAACCAATAAGAGTGGCAAGACAGGGACAGAATAGCCATGACAGATACTCCTGTTTAATAGGGTACTAGATGGCAGAGATGGTGAGAGAACAAAGAAACATAGTAGTCACTAATCCCAAGCAGATTCTGAGATGTAGATAGGCATGTGTTTCTAGTTCTGGCTAAGGTGCCATTTGACTTCCCGGGAATGGGTTTCTGTGGCTCTTGGCTCCTTCTTCTGGACTTTTAGCTCCATGCTCTGAGTCGTTTTTTCTCTTTTATTAGAAATGGTCCATGCTTGCTGGGGAGTAGTTTATCCTTCTGATTCTCCTTTACAGGAAGGTTGTGAATACTGTTTGTCTCTCCACTCAGTCTTTCTGTGTCAAAGATTGACAACTCTGTGTTTCACCAGTGAAAAGCCCTGGTATCTTCTGCTCTCAACTGCAGTCATTCTTTAGTGTGTGCCAGAAGTTGCTCCTGGTGTTCTGGGACATGCGTCCTGGTGGCTGATTGCAGAAGAGTTTGGACAGATTAGCAACAGACTTGGATGAGGCAATCTGGGTAGTGTCACATGATGTATGTACCTCTTCATCTGTGAATACTTTCTCCTTTCCTTGGCACTGGCTTCCTGGAAAGGTCTTCCTGGTGTTAGTGGAAGAGGCTGTTGTTTTTCTCAAACTACTGAAAGTAATAATACTAAAATAAACCAATGCAAGGCAAAATAGCAAAAAGCTCTCTTTCCCATTCAGTCATTTAAAAAGTTAATTCACCAAGAGTAGTGAAGTTTAGTCAGAGTAATTTCCACCAAGGAAAAGAAAAAATTGTATTTTTAGCCTGCTTGACACAGTTAATCTAACGAGTCATTTCATTAATGTTGACTGTTTTTCCAGCTAAAGAGCAAAATTGAAAGAAGCTTTTTTATCTTGGTTGAAGCCATGTGTGAGCTTTTCTAAATCCCCTGACCATTTGAACGTTTAAAAGGTCCACAGTTTTCCAATTGTTAGCCTTAGGGTAAATGGAAACCCCTGGAGCTAAAAAACTAAAATGGTCTGGGATTACCTTGGTTTTGAGAGTAAAAGTAACCTTCAGATTACTTCCCCGAAATTGCTTTCCTGCAAAGAAAAAAATACTAATACATAGTTACCAACAAGCCTGGTCTTTAATAGTGCGCTTACCTTGTTCTGAGAAGCCTGTGAATTATAGATCAGTTGTCTCTCTGATCTATAGTGGTAAGGATGAACCACTTCTTACATATAGTCTTCTTTTAGACCCTATATTAACACTGTTTTCCTAATTCTACTTTAGCATCTTTATACTACTCAGAAAATAGAAATAATTCATATTTGTCCCTGAGAAGATTTTATGTGTAGCAATAAATAGGAAGGATTGTGCACCACAGAGAGTGTTGTGCTTCCTTCAATGACAGTGTCCTGAACCAATGGAATGTTAAATTATTTAGAAATACCCCTTCTCGGATTGGTAGTATTTGTCTTTTTGTCAGAATATTGCCAAAGATGGGCACAATATGACTAAAATTATATATTTACTGAGAAAAGCATGATTTCTACTTGTTTTCAACTGAGGGAATTATAAATTCAATACTTTGTTACCCTTATATGGAGAATTTCTGTCAGAAGTAAGTATTCAATCTATTCACCTTATCGTAGTTGAAACTGGAATTCTGGTTTTATTTTTCAAACACTGATTTGAAAAAAAAAAAGCATCATGTCTTCTGCTTTAGAGGAGATTGTGAGTACATTATCTGTGATGCTTTGTATTGTGTCAACTTGGTTATACTGAAATGATGTTTCTCCAAACCCTCATCCTTCTGTGGTCCTGAGTTGTGTGTGAGATTTGGAAGGTGGAAGTCAAGCAGTAGCCGTTGGTGTCTGAAGGCCAGTGTTGTGAGAGGCAGTAATAAACCCAGATGTGAGGGCGGTGCAAGTGTGTCTTCACTCTCCCCGGGTCATCATCCTGACTGCAGGTCCTGCTGCCCAGTCATGGCCTTCAGGCCCCACTACCTTGGGCTGCTGACTAACAGAAGCAGTAGCTACACAAATGCAACAGTGTTCCGTAGACAGCTGCCTCAGCAATGTTACATGGCCCCATGTTCACAGCTCAGTGTGCCTTGCTCCCCAGATTCCCTTGCAGGTTCCAACTTGTCGACCTGCCCCAGAGGTTTGGCAGTTGTCAGCTCTGATAACAGAGCTGCTTGTGGGCAGATAAAATCATTGAGAAATAGCACATGGGGATTACGTGGGAATATTAGGAGTTTCTTTTTAATTAGTAAGATCTGGTAAGTGTTTATCTAAAACTGTAGCAACAACTAACCAGTGTGACTGGTGAACAAAATTTTAAAATTTTGTGTAATTTTAATTTAAATCACAACATTGAAGTGGTATATTTTTTCTATTAAACCAACTTTATTGTTTTGGTAGCACTTACATTTTGCTTTAACTGTAGCATTGCATAAGACGTTATTGCCTTATTGTTAACATGCAGGTTGACTGTATTTATCTAGTCATTGTCAATAAACTGATTCAGATTGAACACATATTGCATTTTAAATGAAGGCTTACTTCTGATGCAACATTGAGTGAAAATGCTACCACTGGAATAGTAAACAGAAAAATGAGATTAGAAGTTCTGTTACAGATTTCATGAGGAATGGCATTGCATTTCAGTAGGGCACAGCAGAACAAAAAATTGCTTTTATTATTGTATAAATTTCCTTAAAAGGTAAAAACTCGTCAACTATTTTGTTGTGGACAAAGTGTACAACATGAGACATTTTCAACAAATTTATAGTAAATTTGATAAGTTATTTTCTTCTAACAAAAAGAGTCACTGAGTTTAGCCACTTGAAATGATATTTTAAAGGAACAGACAAAATGAACTGATGAATTGGCTAAAATTAGAATTAAAAGACTAACAAAAATTTTTAAATGAGTTCGCAAAGGAACTGAGCTTGTAAATAAGTCTTTTTTAAAGTAAGAAACCATTTTTAGTTGGAGAAATGGCAAAAATGATTAATAATTTCATCTTTTAATGTTTACTTTTTATAAATATGGCTACCAAACAATTAAAAATTTTATATGTGACTTGTATTATATTTCTCTTAGTGCTGATTCAAAGAGGATATGGAGACTTGAGGTAAAGTCTCACGCAGATGAATCTGAGAGACCAGAATATGTTCCATTTCAGCATTCCAGACCTTTCCATTTCTAGGGGATCTTTGCAAAAATATATTTTAGTTTTTACTATATAACTCAGAAAAATTTGATATTTTACTGTCAAAATTACTGGCTACTTGTGCCTCTATGCCTTAGTAAATATCTGTGTATTTTAAAATATTTCTTCAGAAACTTAGACAATGGAGAGCGAAAAACAGCCAGTTAAAATTACTGGCTACTTGTGCCTGTATGAATTAGTAAATCTCCAGTAAATATCACTGTATTTAAGCATATTTCTTCAGAAACATAGAAAATAGTGAGGAAAAAACAATAACATTTTAATATTAGTATTAAAATGCTAATGCCATTGTTGTTAGCATATCAATAGCTTTTCTTTTATAGCACATAATCTCATCTGAAATAAGTAAAAACATAAATGAACACATAAAAAAGACTACTGGAAACAAAATCTTTTTAAGAACAGCAAATGTGACATCATGTAATTAAAAATATAGAAAAACAGAGTTTTGGCAACAAATAATAAATTCAAAAGTTTTTAGGGGTATTTGGTAGAATAAGAGAGGGCCATATCAGCATTCCTATATTATTTGGGGTGGTTCTTGATAACCATGCTGTTTATAACTAATTTTTGCATAGTCAGAATAATATTTGGTATAACATTAGGTTACATTGCTGCATTTGAACTGTTGATTAAGAGTTTAATTATCTTGCCCGTTAAATAACCAATCTCAGATTTTTCTTTTGCTCTGCAATTTCATTTATGCCATTTCTAACCACATTGTACTGTTTTGAGAATGACTTTCTTCTTCAAATAACAAGTAGCCAAACTCCTTGTGAAATATATAGTGCTGTGTCAATATAAAGGTTGGGTTACCAGGCTTGGCAGCCAACACAATTTAATAAGTAAACAAACACTCTGCTTAACTCCTTCAGGCAATTTTAAGCATTTTAATTGTGCCAGAAATATAACCTGCTGTTGTAGTGAATAGTCAGCAAATATCCTTAATATTTGTGGATATTGATTCCAGCTGAAGATGCCTATCACCAGAGTTGGCATTTAGTATCTTTTCAAGGGAGTCTTGAAGAGGAAAAGAAAAGAAAAAAAAAAAAAGAGAGCTAAACTTGCTTTATCATTCTTGAAAGTGTTTATCAAATTGAAATAATCTTAGATTTAAAAAAGTAAACCACCTTAGGGAAAAAGCATAAATGCCATTGCTGCCTAACTAGTTTTAGGAGTCTAGAAGTTAGAGGCGGCCTCCATAGATAAAGCCTTATTCTGAAATAGTTTTGATTCCTGTATCTGACTCAGAATATATCAGTCCTACTTATAAAGTGTATGTGGTCGTGGACGTTATCAGCATATTAAAACGTATTTCACTAGGATGCTTTTTCTGCCTTCCATCTCATTTCGTACTCCTAATCTTTTAAAGAAGGAAAAGGAATCTGGAAGGGGATGTCATTCAGAATCATCTATTTATGCTACTTGGCTAAATATCAAGCTATGGAATGTGAAGGACTTGGAAATTCCAGGATGGCAGCATAAGGTGCTTGATGAACTCCCTCCCTAGCAAAACAAGAATCATTTAAAGTCCCTGAAAATTATCCTAAAGCCATAGAGTAAATGAAACAGTGAGAGGCTGTGGCATTTGAGCCGTGAGGTCGTGTCCCTTTAACTTCCACCCCTAGCTCCATGTTACAGAAGCTCTTCCCTGGGTAGCTGGAACCAAGAAGAGAGGGACTCCATCTCCCATAGCCTCCCAGTCTCGGGCCATGGTTTCTACATCTCACCATCATCCTAGTCTACTTTTGCAGAAGTTCTCTTCCAAGCAGATACAACTTAGAGAAATAGATCTTCCTTTCCCTACCCAGTACCTACACATAAAGATGAAGCTCAACTCCAAATGCAACAAGCTGAAACTACTGGGACCCGATCACACTTCCCCCAACATACTTACAG
This sequence comes from Sapajus apella, assembly GCF_009761245.1. Lineage (NCBI taxonomy): Eukaryota > Metazoa > Chordata > Mammalia > Primates > Cebidae > Sapajus > Sapajus apella. Next base: position 24,198,035 of record NW_022436959.1, on the reverse strand, counting down.
GGTGAAAGCTCCGTATCAATGGGGCAAGCTAAGAAAATAGTGGCAGTCAGCCTACACTTTCCCTCATGACAACTAATAGAGCAGAATGTACTCTTGAAAAAGTATGTCCCTACCCCAACTCTGGTGAAATGGTACAAGGGTTCCACCCAGGAAGAACGGCAGGCCATAAAGACAAGGAACTCTACATCAGTTCCTCAGGAAACTGCCTTACTTGGAACAGAGCATACAGAATCCTATGACTAAGGCCGTTTGAAAAAGTTTTGGAGATCTTGGTGGAAAGCAATTTAAAAAGGCTCGTAGCTCTATGAAATATGCAAAATGGCAGAGCAACCAAGGGTTTAATAGAGAGTGACAGAAAGAGATAACCAAGATGCCCCTCTTGGGATCATAGTCAATTCCTCAGGGCAGGAAGGCTGTGTACATGTGCTTCAGAATGTGCTTCAGAAACAATCAGAGCAGGATATGGAAAGACTGCTCATCCCCACAAAGTGCACAGGCCCATCAACACAAGGCAGAGCCTTCATTGCTGTAGGGGCTTAAGCACAGCCTCTGATCAAACACAAATCAAATGACAACATGCTCTGACCTGGGAGCTACTCCTAGGAAGATAAATATAAAAATAGAACCACACTAATTCCAGGCAGTCTGTATGACTATGTATGCCCAAAGGTACTTCCTTCTTGAGAATGTTTGGAAGAATAACGTTCAAGTTACTTGTCTGTGACAAAACACAGGGCAACAAAATAAAAATTCCCAGAACTCTGATAGCAGCCTCCAGGCCACACAACCCTTGATGAGTAAGTAGCTTACACCAACCCAAGGATGACCCCCAGGGAATGAGGCCAAGAGGTAAAACAAGGGAAAGAAATCTGTGCAGGGACATCAGTTGGAGGGAATTATAATTTGTAGAATTAGTCTAATTAATTAATAAAATAAGGAAATGACCCAGCAAACAAGAACACCTCTCCACCCACATTATATTATCAGTATCCAAGTTTGCTAAAAATATACCTAAAATGTCTAGCTTTGAATAAAAAAAATTATCAGATATGCAAAGAAACAGGAAAATGTAACCCAAACACAGGAAAAAGTAGCAGGCAATAAAAACTCCCTTTGAAGCTGTCCTGATGGTAGGATGGTGAATTTAGCAAGGACTTCAAAAAAGCTATTATAAGTCTATTCAAAGACTAAAAGAAACCATGCTTAAAAAATTAAAGTAAGGTCTAATGACCATGCCTTATTAAACAGAAAATATCAATAAAGAGAAAAATACTTAAAAGAAGCAAATTGAATTTTGGAGTTGAAGAGTTAAAAAAAAAAAAAACCCAAATGAAAACTTTTAACTGGCAGAGGAAAGAATCAGCGAACTGAAGATAGATCAATAGAAATTAGGCAATGTTAAGAACAGAGAAGGAAAATAATTTTTTTAAAAACTGAAGAAATGTAGGGCATTATTAGGCACACATGCACATACACAAAGTATGTGTAATGAGTGTACCACAGGTAAGAGGGAAAGGTTAGAAAAAAAATATCAAAAAATTATGGCTGGAAATTCCCTAAATATGAAGAAAAACATTAATTTGCACTTCCAAGAAGCTAAAAAAATCTTGAGTAGGACAGACAGAAAGCAATAGACAACCAGACATTATTGTCAAAATGTCAAAAGACAGATGTAAATCTCGAAAGCAACAAGAGAAAAATAACTCTTCAAGTACAAGGGAAGTCCAATAACATGAAGAATTAACTTCTCGAAAACAACGAAGGCCAAGACATTGCAAGTCATAACCAAAATGCTGAAAGGAAAGAAAAGTCAAATAGAAAGGTAATGAGAAGCATTGGTGAGGAGGTTGGAAAATTGAAACTCTCATACTTTGATGATGGGAAGGTAAAGGCAGCTGCTTTGGGAAACATTTCAGCAGTTTCTTTACCTGTTAAACAGATACCATATGACTTAGAAATTCTACTCAGTTATGTATATCCAAGAGAATGAAAACATAGATCCACACGAACCTTGTATGTAAGTGTTCATAATAGCATTATTCATAATATCCAAAAAGTGTGAATGACTCATGTGTCTATCAACTGCAGATTGGATAAAGTGTGTTAAATCCACAAAATAGGCTGTAATTGGCCTATACAGAGAAGTACTGATGTATGCTAAACATGGATGAATTATGAAAATATTATGCTAAGCAAGATAAGGTAGTTACAGAAGACTACATATTATAATATTTCATTTAAGGATATGTCCAGAATATGCAGCTTTATTGATAGAAATAAGATTAGTCACTGCCTAGCACTGGGGGTAAGGGTGGAGTGACAACTAGAGGGCAAGAGGCTACAGAGAAAGAAAATGTTTTAGGGTCATATTTTGTGGTGATGGTTATACAATCCTGTGAATATAGTAAACATGTTTGAATTTTACACGTCAAATGAGTTAATTGTATAGTATGTTAATTATATATCAATAAAGATGTTAAAAAAACCAATTGTGTTTTGTGAAGGCAATGGCATAGATCCGTTTAAAATTTACTTCTCTTTTCCATTTTCATGTGTCCCTTGTATCCTATTTTTGTACCTCACTCCTGAGATACTCAACAAATAAAAGTGATCACTACTCTTTATAATAGCAGATGAAATTGAACTATTTTCGTAAAAGGGCATTTTCAGTATATTGTCTACATGGTTATCTATGTGCATTGAAAAAAGTCTACCTTTATGTACGTACGTGATAGTTACAAAATTGATACTCAGGAAAATTTGTATCTTCCATTTCTTTGGCTAGCTACAAGCCACATGTAATGATCTTATTCCTTATTCCATAGCTCCCATAAAGGACACTGTTTACTCCCTTTTCAGAAGTAGACTCTGCTAGTGTCCAACATTTATGCATCACTTTGCTTTTAAATGGCCTATCATTAGGGGTCTCCCCTAACAGCCTTATCAGGACCAGTGTTTATGAAATGCCTACTACAGTTCTCCTTGCTAGTGATCTCAAGGGTTGAGTCTATTAAGAGGGAGAAACAAGTATGTTTTACATATATTTTTCCTGCATGCCAGGGTCCCAAAGTAATCTTGCGGGAGTCCTGGGATGAGCACTCACAGTTCTTTCATCTCGACTGCCCTATAGCTGCCTCACCTATATTGTTCTGTTGTAGGAAATGGTAAGCAGAAATAACTCACTGCACCTCAGGTCTCTAATCTGTTTGTTGAGCTTTTCATATTTTAGCAAACTCTGAGGGTTACAGCTATAGGTAAAGTCATGCCACTCCTAGGGCTATATTTCAACTACGTACTTTGCCATCTGGAGCACTCCATCTGGAGTTCCTTTTACAGTTTTTTTCATTCCTTGCTGTTCTACTAATCCTTCCCTCTTCTGTTTCTTTGCTATGTGGTGGGCATTACTGCTTGTAATTTGAGGAAAACAAGCAAACATTATTTTTCCTTACTGCAAGGGTGATGGAGAGGCTGTGAACTATCAAAGCTTGTTTTATCTTGCATACGTGAATTTTACGAAGTATTTTAATAATAAACCAGTTCTGACCCAGCTGTTGTTAGGGCATTTTCCATATCTATAAGTCATACATGTTTCAAAACTGGTGTAATTCCTCTTTAGGAGACTGAGGAGAAGAGTAGGTATGGAATTTTGTGAGCATGGGTGATACATATGTTCTTCATCATTATTTTCCACATGATTGGAAGAAAAGATAAAGAAAACCCTATGTACTAACCAAATTATTTCCTTAATCTCTCTGAAAATGTACATGCATTTTCAAAACACCTAGAGGAAATACAAGATGACCACATCTCCATAGCAACCCCTTTATAATATTAATATTCTTTCCTTCTTCCTCTTCCCAACATGCATGTATCCACATAAAGCCTTATATAAGACTTAAAGTGGCTTAGGTTTAAAAAAAAATTTTGTGTTAAAAAAATCCAACCTTGCTTTTTGTTAATAGCCACATAGATGTTAGATTTTCAAAATGACAAGTGGAAAATGTTCCCATTCACTCACGTTAGGCCAACCATATTTACTGTCTCAACAATATGAATTTTCAATGTGTCAACAGATTATTTTAAGGAAGCTCTGTCAGGAGATTTCTCTCTCTGCAAACTATGAATCGTGCAAATTAACCCATCTCTAGAGATATCTGAATGTATCTGTACGTATATTTTCTGTGTAATAAATGGAGGTTATAAAACAGTGCTGTCCCCCAGAAGGAAACTATAGCATTCTGTGACCGTGTGTGTTTGAGTGTTTGTTGCTTGGAGGAAAAAATAAACAAATACCAGCAACCAGAAATAGAAAGTTATATGCTTACATTACAGATAAAATAACCCATAAAACATTCCTGATTCAGCACTCAGTGTTTTGCTAGCTACCCACTGTTAAAATGTCTCCATATAGCAGACAACAGATGCTGGAGAGGATGTGGAGAAATAGGAACACTTTTACACTGTTGGTGGGAGTGTAAATTAGTTCAACCATTGTGGAAGACAGTGTGGCAATTCTGCAAGGGCCTAGAAATAGAAATTCCATTTAGCCCAGCAATCCCATTACTGGGTATATATCCAGTAGATTATAAACCATTCTATTATAAAGACACATGCACACGTATGTTCATTGCGGCACTGTTTATAATAGCAAAGACCTGGAACTAACCCAAATGCCCATCGATGATAGACTGGACAGGGAAAATGTGGCACATATACACCATGAGATACTATGCAGCCATAAAAAACAATGAGTTCGTGTCCTTTGTAGGGACACGGATGATCCTGGAAACCATCATTCTCAGCAAACTGACACAAGAACAGAAAATCAAACACCACATGTACTCACTCATAGGCGGATATTCAACAATGAGAACACATGGACACGGGGAGGGGAGCATCACACACTGAGGTCAGTGGAGGGTGGGACTAGAGGAGGGACAGTGGGGTAGCAAGTTGGGGAAGGATAGCATGGGGAGAAATGCCATATATAGGTGATGGGGATGGAGGCAGCAAACCACATTGCCATGTATTTACCTATGCAACAATCCTGCATGTTCTTTACATGTACCCCAGAACCTAAAATGCAATATATATATATAAAGAGAAAAAAAAAAGAGGGGAAAACATATTTGTAAATGCTCCTCCTTAAGGGAAGACAGTTCACTTTTGGAAGGTAGAAGAAATGCAACCCTGTGAAAACAGCTGCGGATAAGCTTCTCACACCATGAAGAGGCAGGGCTAAATCCTTAACTCAGAGTTCAGATTCTATTTCTTTAAGGCCTTTGAGGTTTTACAGTCTGGTCAAGTTGCACAAAGAGGAAAAGAGAAAATAAAGGTAGTCACTGCCTTGAACATTACTTGTCACACCTACAGCCACATTATTTCACCTTGGGTAGGAAGGAAAAAAAAGAAGAGGAAGAAAGAGACAGAGGAAAATAGAAAGCAATCTAGCAAAGGAGCTTATTTATTTCCAGAAAATTCATTCTTATCCCAATGGTAGGTAAGCTGGAACAGGAAGGGAACACCAGTTTTATTTTGGATCATAAATGTTATCTTGTGCAATTTCATATATAAGGTGTGTTCCTTTTTCTGCCAACTAAGTTAAGGCATGTGGGTGTCTGGACATTAGGCTTTGAGCTAAAAATGCCACACCGAGATTTGTCTTTGCTCTATAGGACTCAAATTGGCAGAAGAAAATAAACATGATATGTAAAACTTGGTGTTCCTGCTCCTCCTATAAGACTAAAGCCAAACAGACTGGAATCGTACAGCTGTGGATGACTCAGATTCACAGGAGACAACTTCAAAAGCAGCCTCTCTTCTCCTTTTCATCCTATCAGTAGCAAATTGATTATACTGCTTTCCCATTATCTAAAGCATTCCGCACTCTGTGGGCCTTACATAACCTTCGTGTGCTGGAGATGCTGAGGCTTCCACACAAAGAAAAAGAGAGAAAGGTCACCCAGGACTGTCAGGTATGAATCTCACTGAAAGCAATCACAAAAAAACCAGTGAAAAAATCCAAATAAACTAGATAATCTGTGCAATATCACTAATTGATTCATTTTCTTCATTTCAGATCTTCAAATCTTGTCCTTTAATATCTGTTTCTTGACATTTTATACGTAATGTACATATATAATGTATTGGAGAGGAAAGCAATTATCAAGGCAGCTTTTGAAGTCTGTGAGTCGTGTGAAGTTACAAAGTTCAGTGAGAAACAGCTTGAAAATAGAGATTCAGTCAAAGATGAGTGATTCAACTTGGCAAAGCTTTGTTAATCTGTTCTTTAAAGTAACACAATGATTAGAATATAATCATTGTTTTTAAATTTTTACTTCAAAATATCTTGCCACCTTCTTAGCATAATAGGGATATATGCATTTTAGCTGAATCAATGTTTTTCAAACGCTATAGGTGAATGTTAGTGAAATGGGAAATGTTTTCTTGTCCCCCTTGCAGGGTGTGTGTCAGGGGGAGTGGCTTGCTTCTTCATTGCCCACTGCTCAAACCTCTAAAACCTCTAAAGGAGCACACAGATGGGCAGGCTGTGGGTCTCTGACCCCCACGGCAATGTCTAGGGGTGAATATTTACAGCTGAAGCTGCAGTGGGTGTGTGTTAAAGGGTGCCCTTTTAGTTTGCCATCTATAAGCAGGTTATGTTAGCCAGCTCAGTTAGACCCCCTTCCTTATCACAAGGACAGGGGGATTTCTTGCCTTGGTGTACTGGAAAATCAGTTCTCATGTGGGCTTGGAGAATAAGTGCTAGGTTTTATTGAGTAGAAGTAGCTCTCAGCAGATGGAGAAGCCAGAAGAGAGATGGTTTTAGCTTGGACAGAGCAGCTGCACTCTTCTCCAACCACTCCGACCAAACTCTGTGTTGTTCCGCTGCTCGACTGCAGGTGCTGGTCAGTGTGCTTTTCTGCGGGCATGCTCTGCCGATGACCAGCTGCTTGTGTGTTCTTCCCCGATGTGTTTCTCTTGACGTCCAGCTGTTTCTGTGTGTCTGCCCGCTAGGGTCTCGGGTTTTGATAGGCCCAGGATGGGGATGTGGCAGGCCAAGATAGTCTTGGAAAATGCAACATTTGGGCGTGAAAGCAGGAATGCCTATCCTTACTAGGTCCGTGGGGGTGGAGCCCTAGCCAAGGGCCTGCCTTTCTCTACCCAGCACTCCCCTTTCCCACTTCCATGTAATTCGAAGGGAACACACTCTTCCCTTCCCGGCCCTCCTGTATCATTAGTATGGTTATTATGTAAGACTTGCTATGTCAACAAATAAGTTTACTGTATCATACATGAATTAGGCAACTTTTACCTTCTTTTAAGATGCAAAGAATTCCATCTTCATAACAGGCAACCCCATGCAGTTGGGAACACTCTCTCTGTTCTGTGGTTGTGATTTTGAATTGTCATCTATAATCTAAAGAATGGATGAAGTTTAGATTTCTTGGAGCTGGGCTATAACAAACTCAACAAATTGTCATTCTTTGGAATGCCCACTCCTGGCTCTATGGTGTGGATACATAGTAACTGGATTTCTAAAGTGTTCCAGGAAATTCAATTTAAAGGAAAGAAAGAAAGGAGACATATTTCCAGACAGCTTTAAGCTAGTCATTACTCACATATCTTCTTTTATTTGTTAATATAAATATTTCAAATACAGGATAAAAAATGAGGTCCAACCCATATGCATATGAAGCTATAGCTGTACCACCAGATGCAGCTCAGGGGTCTAAACACCACAGCAGAACAGGGCTGCCTTTGTGCTTGACATGACATGCAGATTATCTTCCGGTTCTGCTGCTGTTTTCTTTCCTTCTATTCATGAGTTTTCTATTACCTGCTGGACTATTGTGTTACTAGTAGTAACACACAGTTCTTTGTACAGAAGGACCATCCACAAAATAAGCAGTCCTTTATCTAGCCATTGCAAAGCCTGTTTTTAAAACTAAATACATTCCCTCTTAAAATGTGAGGCTTTTATCAGGTTGGTAAAGGAAGAAGTAAAATACGGAGAAAAATAAGAACATTCATCTTTTGAGCCTTTGCACTCCTTAAATAACAACAGTCCTTGTTTCTCTCAATGCCATTATAGCTATTTTTTCATTTTACATCTTGAATATTGCAAGCAACAAATGAGGAAAACTGGGAAGCAGAAGATGTGGAATCTGTCAGTTTACTCCTAGATTTCAGGTGGAAAAATATGAAGCCACCGATTATGCCCCTGTATAAGGATTTTTGATTCTTCAAAAAGCCATAAAATTAATCATGATTAAAATTACTTTATAATATCAGATCTCTGGTATAGCTTAAACAAACTTAATCTTTACTCATTGATAATAGTAGTAAAGCATAATGGGCCATTTATATTGTGAGCCAAAAATACTTTTGTTAATGTTTTCTTCTTTTTGATAACTTGGACTATTCAGTTGACTTTCAGTCAGATGTTCTTGTAGTAATACAAGTCATCCTGTCCACTGGATTCATTCCCCTTTAAAGTGGTGTTCCACTCCAAATTGTGGGTGGTTCCTAACTGAAAAGATGGCTTTTTCAGATAGCTAACTTTAAAACCGGATGTCTAAAGTAAATAAATAAAGCATATGGTAAGAATGGCTAGTAGCTACTTTCTAAAGTTGAAACAGTATTGTGCAGGAAAACAAAAATTAGAATGCAAATAATTGTCTTTTGCTGATAGAATCTAAAATTTAGCAAAATAAACAATAAAAAAGCATGTATGTGTTTACACCAACCTTCTTGTATATACCAATGTGAAATTTTCTCAAATTTCCTTCAAAATGTGTTCATTTTGCTAACTCTGGATCAATAGTTTGACATCGGTTTTTAAAAAGCAGATCTCAATAAATACTATCTTATCCATATTTTATATTGAAAGGGCAATAGTGAGTTATCACTTCCACTCTTCATATTATCCTAAAATAGAGGTTTTTCTAATGTTATCTAGGGACCTCTGAAGGTCTCTGAGACCCTTTTGGGGGTCTATTATTTCAAAACTATTTCATAGTAACTCTAAGATATTATTTTCCATTTAATACTCATTTTCTCATGAGTGTACAGTAAAATATTCCAGGGTTATATGACATGATATTGCAATAGATTAACTGCTGAAGCAGCTATGAGAATCCAGCTCTTTTCTAAAGCAGACATTCATGAGCTTTGCAAACATGTAAAACAAGGCCAATTTTCTCATTCTTTCTGTTGTAGAAAACAATTATTTTTCACAAAACCTATTTATGTTGATTGATAGATTTATTTTTGCTGTTTGAAACCAATTAATAAACAAATATTTTTGAATGCCTCAATTTTAATTTCTAACATGGTAAACATTGAGAGAGATTAAGTACAGAAGAAAAAGCTCTTTGGAGTCCTCAATAATTTTTATAAGTATTTGCAAATATCTACCTTAGAACATACTTGAGCTTTATGATATTCTTTTATAAAAATTAAAAATTACATTCTAAATTCAAGTACCACTCCAACCATTTTCTTTGTAGCTGTATTTTTCACCTACAGCAATGTGGCTATAGAATAAGAGCTCAGTAAATACCTTTTATTGATTGACAGGCAATGTTTCATTTGGAGAAAAGAGAAAAGACAACATAAATTTATAGATGCTTGGCAAACTACAGATACCCTCTTTGCTGGCTACTTCATTAAACTATCAGTTTTCCTCTAATCAGATTTTCCTAAAAGTGTAGCAAACATTTTAGAAAAATAATATTCTAAGCAGTACTGAAGATAATGAATCTGTTAGGTCTAAAAGTAATGATAGATAATATCTGGGTGTGAACTTGATCTTTACTTATTTAATGAGTTCTCTGTTCTCTCCCCAGGGATGGTACAGTGTAGCTAGCATAAAGTTGCCTTGGTAATATTTAATATCAGTCCACCTGGTATATTAAAATCAGAGCTTTTCCATAACAGGTGCCAGAAAAATCAAAGGCCATTTTACAGATCTCCTACATAATTCTGAGTCATTCTTCTCCTATGCTGGATCTGACAGATTCTCATTTGAATAAAAACCTAGGACACGTAAATTGAGATTGTTCAGTAGATCTAACTTTTTCTCAGCCAGATTCTCTCAGAATCAGAAATACTAAACACTGAATTTGTTCTCCCAGAATTGGGTATAGAATTCACTTTTTTCCATTTCTGATTGATGATTGCTAATACTTTGACCACGAAGAAAGTCTCAAACGTGGTCTTGATCTCGTAAAACAAGTCTAGATGAGGAATCTTTTCCTTACACGCTAAAACATAACTAAAGGCAAATAGTATATCTCTTATTTCGGCTGGTCAATAATTGTACTCTTCTGTCTAATGTTGATCTAGATAAAATGAAATTTCTAACTAGTTGGACACCACCAAATTTAGCATATTAGCATAAATTTTATCAGGTGAATCAGTTCATTAAATGATCCAAGTGAAGGATGGCACTCCCTCCATCACACAACCTCACTGGAATCACAAAGCTAATCTTTTCAACAAGTAGAGGGTGGTGTAATAAAAACTGATGAAAATGTTAAGCCAGGAAGGCCTGTATTTCAGATTCAGCCTTGCCACTTACTAGTGTTGTGCTATTGACAAGTTAATTTTAACCACACAGAACCTCAGTTTCCTTTTTGTAAAATGAGAAAAGCAATTGGATATGTTGAAGAATAGTTATGAGGCTATATGTATGAAAATCCTAGCACATTTACTGTCACATAGTAGGCAAGTCAGTATAATAAAGATTGTAGAGCTAATCAGATAGATAATTTGTTATTTTATATAAGGGTATCTATTGATATATGGAATTTAAAGAAAGCTGGAAGAGATAAACTAAATTAAGAAATCTAAAAACTTGATACAATAAATGAGATCAAAAACCCAATTCCCATTTCAAGAGAAAAAGTTTTGAATTTGTCTAGATAGACTAGAATAACAGAATCGTACATATTAAACTACATTAATGGTTAGACTTTCCAGATTTGGGGAATGATAACAGCAAAAATGTCTTCTGAACCCAATGTCAGTCGCAGTCATGGAATCATCCAGAATTGGAAGAAAATGTCTCAGCTCATCTCAAGCTACTAAGAAAAAGCAAACACAAAATCAATTAACCACTACCTTAATAGGTTTGTTGGCAGAAAGACAGGGGTGTTGTGAGCAGAGGTAACACTGGACTTCATGCTAATTTTGATAGATTAGTTCTTCAGTGTTATAATTTATCACCCTGTTGGTACCCCAACTAACAAGGAATATTTAATAAAAATTAGGTGAGTATACAAGGGATATTATTACTTTTGTTCTGTGGGACAACCCATATTTTCCAAAGAAAATTTTAGTAATATTATATTACAGCCATTACCATCTGTTCATTTTCTTGTGTGTTATTTGAGATTACTATATCAGTATGCAGCGTGAAAATGGAAATTGACTTGTCCAATCTTACTGGTGCTGGGAAAGCAACTTATTGGTATTGTGACCAGGCAGTGATTGTAGACACCCTAATTATTAAAGCTCTACTTATGTGATTCTCTGTGATGTTTCACAGCCATTCAAATGACATTTCATTGAAAGTTATTGAGAATATGGAAATTGTTCTGCAAAATGAAATATTTAAAAATTGCATTTCTTAAGATCAGTATATTAGATAGTTCTTTCAGGCTAGATTTTTGTCTAGAGAAACCTTCATAGATTAACTCTCAAAACTAGAAATTATTAATCCTCTTACTGAAGACCATTACTATAGTAGGCCATTCTCACGTTGCTATAAAGAAGTACCTGAGACTGGGTAATTTATTAAAAAAAAAGAGGTTGGATTGGCTCATGAGTCTGCAAGCTGTACAGGTACCATAGTGGCATCTGCTTCTGGGGAGACCTCAGGAAGCTTCCAGTCATGGTGGAAAGCAAAGGGGGAGCAGGAACATCACATGGTGAAAGAAGAGCAAGAGAGAGTGAGGAGGGAGGTCCAGAGTATCACTCTGTTGTCCCTGTTGGAGTGCAGTGGTGCTATCTAGGCTCACTGAGGCCTCTGTCTCCCAGGTTTAAGCAATGCTCCCACTTCAGCCTTCAGAGTAGCTAGGACTACACGTAGGCACCAACATACTGGCTAATTTTTGTATTTTTTTTGTAGAGCCTGTACTTCACCATATTGTCCAGACTGGTCTCAAACTGCTGGTCTCAAGTGATCTACCTGCCTCTGCCTCCCAAAATGCTGGGATTACAGATGTGAGCCAATCAGCCTGGCTGCTATACATTTTTAAATGACCAGATCTCACTTACAGTTTTGAGGACAGTACCGCAAGGGATGGTGCTAAACCATTCATGAGAAATCCACCTCCATGATCCGATCCCCTCCCACCAGGCCCTACCTTCAACATCGAGGATTACATTTCAATATGAGATTTGGGTGGGGACACTCATCCAAACTAAATCAACTACTATCAAAAGCTGAAACAGTTCTCAGGATGTTCTACTACCACACAGTGTTCAAACACTGTTAGCATGTTATGTTAGTCCAGATTTTCTAAGTCCAGGTGGTATTGCCAAAATATTGAAACTCCTACACCCTTATGACAATAAATTCTTCTCCAGTGAACTTTATATTCAGCCTTTCCCCAGGATAACTCCATTCAAATCTATTTTCACATGATCCTCTGGATCCTTTCTGTGTTTCAAGTTTTTTAGAGTAAAAGCTATTTCTTACTGGCAAAGGTCTTTCTTATACCTCTCTGCTCAGGCTGTTTTAAGCCTTGATTTCTGTTATATATCTAGGAGTAATAAATGGCAGTGACAATAAGTCTTATGGAAAACAGACCTTGCCTTGAAAGGCATATGCTTCAGAAAAGCCATTACAGAATTCTCCTCTGGTAATGGGGAGGTTTTGTTTTCTAGGCTGTTTTGTTTTGTTCTGTTGTTGTTCTTGTTCTTGTCGTTTTTGCCAGCCAGGAGGTTCTAGGAAATTTGAGAAGGGTCCAAGATTTTTAAGCTCATCCACTGAAATGTCACTACAAGTTTCAGAATTCCACCCCTTCTCCGTTAGGATTCTGCCTTTGATGGAAGATCTGTTGAGCCTGAGAATTTATTCTCCTTTTTAAGTATATAACCAAATCCTAAGCCTGGTATTCAGCAAGTATGCCCGGTGGCTGCAGGAAATAAAAATCTCCTTTACTGCTGCCATATAGTTCCTCTGGCTTTAAAACTTGAATTTTAAATTTGTAATTAGCTGCCTAAACCTATCATTTTTCTTTTAAAATCTCCTGTGCCATTAAAAGAATTACACTACTTTATTATCTTGGAGACTATTGTTGTTCCTACAAATGCTGCAGGTACTTGATTTCTATATGCTTTCCGTCCAACTTCACTTATTCCTGATTAACTATAGTGATAGTTTGAGGTAATTTTGATACCCAAAGTTAGTATCGCACCACTATCTTCCATACAAGGGTCTCTATTTATTTTACACAAATGAGCAGTTCATCTCCAATTCTCTTCATAAGGGTCTGGTTCCTAGAACTATCCTGGTTTCCTAGAAAACAGCCTTAGTCAAGGATTAACAGATAGGCATTTATTTATAGAAGAAATCCCAAGAAAGCAAAGCAGAGAAGGACAGAAAGTGAAAAAAATATAACATGTGAATGCACTGGCTTCTGCTTCATGGGAACCTGTGATATACCTGCCTAGCCACATGAGCAATCTATAGAAAGGAGGAATGGGGGAATTGTGTCTTGGGAAGTTCCATCCACTGGAGAAAGTGAAGGATAATTTGTCTACACACTTTCTTTTTCTGTCTTTCATTGGTCAAAGTTTTCTTTAGCTGGATTTAACTTCACAGTTTTAGGTTGAATCATCTGGGCTTTTTGGCAGCTACTCGAAAGGCAAACCCATGCCTTGTTGTGTGACATTTTGTTAGAATCCAGAAGTAATGAGAGTTACCACAGACTCAAAATGACATTTATCTAAGATGAATGTTCCAAAGAATAGGATGAAATTGTTTCAAAGAATCCTGTGAATAAAAGTGATTAAAATATCCGCAATAATCACCTCTGCAGATTGAAAAACTACAAGATAAAAACATCAAAATTTGTACATCAGACGTTTCTTGAACTTCCAACTAAATAAAAGATTTTCTCCTTGATGTTCTCTGGGCATCCCAAACTCAAGATATGCAATAATTATACTCACCATCTTATCGCCTATCACAAAAACTTTTTTTCTCTTGTCCTATCTTATTGCAATTTAGTTAGTGTTGACGTCATATATATCCAGTGCTCCAAAAGCAGACCAACAATTCACAGAGAATTAAAAAATAGAAAAAAAATCAATAAAACACCATTGGTTTTTTGAAAAGATAAAATTGACAATTACTTAGCTAGACTAAACAAAAAAAAAATGAGAAAAGTCAAATAAAAAAAAAACAGAAAGAGTGGACATCATAACTTATGCTACAAAAATAAGCAGGATGATAAAATCAACTATGAACAATGATATGTCTCTAAATTGGATATCAAAGAAGGAATGGATGAATTCCTAGAAATTAACAACCTATCAAGACTGAATCATGAAGAAATAGAAAATCTGAATAAATCAATAACAAATAAGGAGATTGAGCTAATAATCAAAACCTCCCAACAGAAAACCCCAGTACTAGATGGCTTCACTGGTGAATTCTACCAAACACTTAGAGAAGAATTAACACCAAAGTTTCTTAAACTCCTTCCAAAAATTAAAGAGGAGGGAACAATTCCAAGCTCATTTTATGAGGCCAGCATTATCCTGATACCGAAACCAGATGAGCACACTATACAAAAAGGAAACTACAGGCCAGGCACAGTGGCTCACACTTGTGATCCCAACACTTTGGGAGGCCAAGGCAGGTGGATCATGAAGTCAGGAGTTTGAGACCAGCCTGGCCAAGATGGTGAAACCCCATCTCTACTGAAAATACAAAAACTAGCTGGGCACATTGGCAGGCACCTGTAATCCTAGCTACTTGGGAGGCCAAGGCAGGAGAATCGCTTGAACCAAGGAAGTAGAAGTTGTGGAGAGCCAGGATAATGCCATTGCATTCTAGACTGGGCAACAAAGTGAGACTCCATTTCAAAAAAAGGAAAGAAAAGGAAACTACAGTTCACGATGAACATAGATGCAAAAATCTTCCGTAAAATGTAAGCAAATAAAATTCAACAGCATATTATAAAGATCATATACCACAGCCAAATGGGATTTATCCCTGGGATGCAAGAATGTCCCAACATAAGCAATTTCATTAATGTGATGCACTACATTAACAGAATGAAGGATAAAAATCACATCACTGGCTGAGCACAGTAGTTCACACCTGCAATCACAGCACTTTGGGAGGCTGAGGTGAGTGGATCACCCGAGGTCAGAGGCTCAAGACCAGCCTGGCCAACATGATGAAACACAACCTCTACTAAAAATACAAAAAATTAGCCAGGCATGGTGGCAGGTGCCTGTAATGCCAGCCACACAGGAGGATGAGGCAGGAGAATTGCTTGCACCCAGGAGGCGGAGGTCACAGTGAGCCAAGATTACACCACTGCACTCCAGTGTGGAGTGAAATTCTATCTCAAATTCTATTTCACAAGAGTGAAATTCTATCTAAAAAAAAAAAAAAAAGAAATCATCACAACATATAATGCAGAAAATCATTTGACAAAATGATAAAATTTAATGACCTTTTACCATGAAAACTCTCAACAAACTAGGTATAGAAAAATTTACCTCAACATAACCAAAGCCACATAGGAAAAGAGCACAGCTACTCAACGGTGAAAAATTGAAAGCTTTTTCACTAAGATCACAAACAACATAAGGATGCCCACTCTCGC
This sequence comes from Sapajus apella, assembly GCF_009761245.1. NCBI lineage: Eukaryota > Metazoa > Chordata > Mammalia > Primates > Cebidae > Sapajus > Sapajus apella. The sequence goes on along the minus strand of NW_022436959.1, from coordinate 24,182,178 downwards.
CACATGCAGTTAACATAGTACTTAAAGTCCTAGCCAGGATAATTAGGCAATAATAATAATAATTAATGAAAGAAAGAAATAGAAAAGGAAGAGGTAAAATTATCTTTGTTTGCAGAGGTCATAATTTTATATATAGAAAACTAAAGATCACACCAAAAACAAAAACAAAATAACAACAACAACAAAAAAAAGCCTGTTAGAACTAGAAAACTAGTTCAGTAAAGTTGCAGAGCTGCAGGATACAACCAACATATAAAAACCAGTTGCATTTCTAGACACTAAAAATGAACTATCTGGAAAGGAAATTAGGAAAACAATTCCGTTTATAATAGCATCTAAAAAATAAAATAGGAATAAACAACCAAAAGGTAATAAGACGTACATACTGAAAACTATAACATATTGATAAAAGAAATTAATGAAGACACAAATAAATGGGAAGGCATCTTGTATCCATGGATGGGAAGAATTTATATTACTAAAATATCCATACCACCCAAAGCAGTCTCTAGATTTGATGAAATCCCTATCAAAAATCTCAATAGCATTTTTCACAGAAATAGAAAAAAATTCTTAAAATTAATATAGAACCACAAAAATTCCCAAATAACCCAAGTAAATGTGAGCAAGAATCAAAGTTGAAGGTGTCACAGTTTCACATTTTGAAATATTACAAGTCTGCGGTAATCAAAACTATATGGTACTGACATAAAAACAGACACATAGATCAATTGAACAGAATGGTCCAAAAACAAACCCAGTCACATTTAGTCAACTAATCTATGATGGTGTTAAGGATACATAATAAGGAAAGAAGAGTCTCCTCCATAAATAATGTTGAAAACCTGGATATTCACATGCAAAAGAATGAAACTGGAGGCTTCCTTTACACCATACACAAAATAAACTCAAAATGGATTAAAGATTTAGATGTAAGATGTGCAACTGTAAAACTCCTAGAATAAAGCCTAGGGAAAAAACCTCCTGACATTGAATTTGGCAATAATTTCTTACATATGACACCCAAAGCACAAGTTTTATATAAAAGCAAAAATTAACAAGTGAGACAGCATCAAACTAAGAAGCATCTGCACAGCAAAGAAAACAACAGAGTGAAAAGATAACCTATTGAAGGGAGAAAATATTTGCAAACTATATCAGATGAAAGATTAATATAAAAAATATATAAGAAATTCTTACAACTCAATAGCAAATATAAAATAAAAACAACTCAATTAAAAAGTGGGTAAATGACAAAACTAGACATTTTTCTAAAGAAGGCATACAGCTGGCCAAAGGGTATATAAAAGGTGCTCAACATCACTAATTATCAGGCAAATGCACATCAAAACCACAATAATTTATGAACTCATATCTCATTAGGATACTGGGATTGCTATTATTTAGAAAATCAAAAGACCAGCGTTGCTGAGGATGTGAAGAAATGGAGACCCTTTTACACTATTGGTGGTGATGTAAAATGGTTCAGCAACTCTGAAAAATAATGGGAAAATTCCTCAAATAATTAAAAATAGAACTATTGTATAATCCAGCAAAGTTCCATGTGTATATCCAAAATAATTGAAATCAGTATCTCAAAGAGATAGCTACACTCTCATGTTCATTGCATTGTTTACAATAACCAAGAGATGGAAAAAAAATGTTGATGAATGCATGAATAAAGAAAATGTGGTATATGCATGCAATGGAATATTATTCAGCCATTAAAAAGAGAAGTTCTCTGGTGGCTGGCAAGATGGCCGAATGGGAACAGCTCTTGTCTGCAGCTCCTAGCAAGACCAATGCAGAAGATGGGTGATTTCTGTATTTCCAACTGAGGTACCCAGCTCATCTCACTGGTACTGGTTAGACAGTGGGTGCTGACCAAGGAGGGTGAGCCAAAGCAGGGTGGGTCATTGCCTCACTTGGGAAGCACCAGGGGTTGGGGAACTCCCTCCCCTAGCCAAGGGAAGCCATGATAGACTGTGCCATGAGGGACGGTGCATTCCAGCCCAAATACTACTCTTTTTCCATGATCTTCACATCCTGCATACCAGGAGATTCCCTCGGGTGCCTACACCACCAGGGCCCTCGGTTTCAAGTACAAAACTGAGCTATCGTTTGGGCAGACATTGAGCTAGCAGCAAGAGTATTTTAGCATACCCCAGTGGTGCCTGGAACACCAGCAAGACAGAACCGTTCACTCCCCTCGAAAGGGTGCTAAAGCCAGGGAGCCAAGTGGTCTAGGTCAGCAGATCCTACCTTCATTTAGCCCAGCAAGCTAAAATCCACTGGGTTGAAATTCTCACTACCAGCACAACAATCTGAAGTCAACCTGGGAGGCTCATGCTTGGCAGCAGGGAGTGGGGGTATCCATCATTACTGAGGCTTAAGTAGGCAGTTTTCCCCTCACAATGTAAACAAAGCTGCCAGGAAGTTCGAACTGGGCTGAACTAACCTCATTGTGGCAAAGACACTGTAGCCAGACTGCCTCTCTAGATTCTTCCTCTCTGGACGGTATCTCTGAAAGAAAGGCAGTAGCCCCAGTCAGAGGGTTATAGATAAAACTCCATTGCCCTGGGACAGAGCACCTCAGGGAAGGAGTGACTGTGGGCACAGCTTCAGCAGACTTAAACGTTCCTACCTGCCGGCTCTAGAGAGAGTAGTGGAACTCCCAGCATAACAGTCAAGTGCCCCTCTGGCACAAGGCTTCCAGAGGAAGGAGCAGACAGCAATCTTTGCTGTTGTGCAGCCTCTGCTGCAAACAGCATCTGGCGTGTACCTCCAGCAAACTCCAGCAGACCTGCAGTAGAGGGCCCTGACTGTTAGAAGGAAAACTAACAAACAAAAAGCAATAACATCAATATCAACATCAACTTCAACAAAAAGCATGCCCAGGCAAAAACCCTGTCCAAAGGTTACCAACATCAAAGATTGAAGAGAGATAAATCCAAGAAGATGAGGAAAAAACAGCACAAAAAGGCTGAAAATTCCAAAATCAAGAATGACCTTCCTCCTAAGGATCACAAATCCGCACCAGCAAGGGAACAAAACTGGATGGAGAATAATTTTGACGAATTGACGTGAGTGGGCTTCAGAAGGTGGGTAATAACAAACTTCTCCAAGCTGAAGGGGCATGTTCTAACCCAATGCAAGGAAGCTAAGAACCTTGATAAAAGGTTACAGGAACTGCTAATTTGAATAGTCAATTTAGAGAAGACATAAATGACCTGATGGAGCTGAAAGACACAGCACAAGAACTTAATGAATCATACACAAGTATCAAGAACCTAATACATCAAGTGGAAGAAAGGATAGCAGAGACTGAAGATCAACTTAATGAAATAAAGCATGAAGACAAGAATTAATAAAGCCTCCAATTAATATAGGACTATGTGAAAAGACCAAACCTACTTGGTGTATGAGGTACATACTTTGGTGTAACTGAAAATGATGAGAAGAATGGAACCAAGTTGGAAAACACACTTTAGAATATTATCCAGGAGAACTTCGCCAAGCTAGCAAGACATGCCAACATTCAAATTCAGGAACTACAGAGAAGTAGTTTAGAAGAAGAACTACCACAAAGATACTCCTTGTGAAAGGCAAACCCAAGACACATAATTATCAGATTTACCCAGGTTGAACTGAAAAAAAAAACCAAAAAAACGCTAAGGGCAGCCAGAGAGAAAGGTCGTGTTACCCACAAAGGGAAGCTCATCATACTAACAGTGGATCTCTCTGCAGAAACCCTCCAAGGCAGAAGAGAGTGGAGGCCAATATTTGACTTTCTTAAAGAAAATAATTTTCAGTTCAGAATTTCATATCCAAGCAAAGTAAATTTCATAAGTGAAGGGGAAATAAAATCCTTTACAGACAAGCGAATGCTGAGGGATTTTGTCACCACCAGGCCTGCCTTAAAAGAACTCATGAAGGAAGCACTAAATATTGAAAGGAAAAACCAGTAACAGCACTGAAAAAACATACCAAAATATAAAGACCATCGACACTATGATGACACTGCATCAACTAATGTGCAAAATAACCAGCTACCATCATAACTACAGGATCAAATTAACACATAACAATATTAACCATAAATGTAAATGGGCTAAATGCCCCAATTAAAGGAAATAGACTGGCAAATTGGATAGAGTCAAGAGCCATCGGTGTGCTATATTCAGCAGACACATCTTACATGCAGACACACACGTAGGCTCAAAATAAAAAGATGGAGAAATATTTACCAAGAAAATGGAAAACAAACAAAAATGCAGCGTTTGCAATCCTAGTCTCTGACAAAACAGACTTTGAACCAACAAAGATTCAAAAAAGCTAAGAAGGGCATTACATAATGGTAAAGGGATCATTGCAACAAGAAGAGCTAACTATCCTAAATATATATGCACCCAATATAGGAGCACCCAAATTCATAAAGCAAGCTATTAGAGACCTACAAAGAGACTTGGACTCCTATGCAATAAAACTGGGAGACTTTAGCACCACACTGTCAATATTAGACAGATCAGACCAGATGCAGTGGCTCACGCCTGTAATCCCAGTACTTTGGGAGGCCGGGTGAAGTGGATCATGAGGCCAGGAGCTCAAGACCAGCCTGGCCAACATGGTGAAGCACCATCTCTACTAAAAATACAAAAGTTAGCTGGGTATGGTGGTGGGCACCTGAAATCCCAGCTACTTGGGAGACTGAGGCAGAGAATTGCTTGAACCCAAGAAGCTGAGGTTGCAGTTTCCAATATCGTGCCACTGCACTCCAGCCTGGGCAATAATAATGAAACAAAAATCTCAAAAAATATATATATTAGACAGATCAATGAGACAGAAAATTAACAAGTATGTTCAGGACTTGAACTCAGCTCTGGACCTAGTGGACCTAATAGACATCTACAGAACTCTCCACCTTAAATCAACAGAATATACATTCTTCTCGGCACCACATTGCACTTATTCTAAAACTGACCACATAATTGGAAGTAAAACACTCCTCAGCAAATGCAAAAGAAAGGAAATCGTAACCATCTCTCAGACCACAGTGCAATCAAATTAGAACTCAGGATTAAGAAATTCACTCAAAACCACACAACTATATGGAAACTGAACAACCTATTTCTAAATGATTACTGTGTAAATAACAAAATTAAGCCAAATAAGTTATTTGAAACCAATGAGAACAAAGACAATGTACCAGAATCTCTGGGACACAGCTAAAGCAGCATTTAGAGGAAAATTTATGGCATTAAATGCCCACAGGAGAAAGCAGGAAAGATCTAAAATTGACACGCTAACATCACAACTGAAAGAACTAGAGAAGCAAGGTCAAGCAAATTCAAAAGCTAGCAGAAGACAATAAATAACTAAGATCAGGGTCGAACTGAGAAGACAGTGACACAAAAAACCCTCCAAAAAAATCAGTGAACCCAGGAGCTGGTTTTCTGAAAAGGCAACAGGCAGACCACTAAATAAAGAAGAAAACAGAGAAGAATCAAATAGAGCCAGTAAAAAAATGATAAAGTGGAGATCACCACTGATCCCACAGAAATACAAATTACCATCAGAGAGTACTATAAACATCTCTACACAAATAAACTAGAAAATCTAGGATAAATAGGTAAATTCCTGGACACATACACCCTTCCAAGACCAACCCAGAAAAAAGTGGAATCTCTAAGTAGATCAATAACAAGTTCTAAAACTGAGGCAGTAATTAATAGCCTACCAACCAAAAAAAGCCCAGGACCAGATAGATTCACAAATTGTATCAAAGGTACAAACAGGAGCTGGTACCATTCCTTCTCAAACTATTCCAAACAATACAAAAAAGAGGGACTTAGCCAGGCGTAGTGGCTCACACCTGTAATCCCAGCACTTGGGAGGCCAGGGTGAGTGGATCATCTGAGGTCAGGGATTCAAGACCAGCCTGACCAAAATGGCAAAACGCTATCGCTACTAAAAATATAAAAATTAGCTAGGTGTGGTGTTGGGCACCTGTAATCCTAACTAAGGAGGCTGAGGCAAAAGAATCGCTTGAATCTGAGAGGCAGAGGTTGCAGTGTGGCGAGGTCATTACACCACTACACTCCAGCCTGGGCAACAGAGTGAGATTCCATCTTAAGAAAAAGAAAAAAAAAAAAAAAAGAAAGAAAGAAAGGAGAGGAGGGACAACTCCTTCCTAACTTATTTTATGAGGCCAACATCATTGTGATACTGAAACCTGGCAGACACACAATAAAAAAAAGAAAAATTCAGGCCAGTCTACCTGATGAACAATGATGTGAAAATCCTCAATAAAATCCAAGGCAATTCTAACTATACCCCTATAAACAAAACTGCAAGGAAGTTCACACAGCAGCTGGGCAGAGCCCACGACATCTCAGCAATGCTTCAGCTGGCAGACTGTGACTAGGCTACCTCCTTGCTGGGCAGGGCATCACATCTCTGAAAAAAGGCAGCAGAATGACAGGAACTTATAAATAAAACCCTGCCTTCCTGGGACAGAGCACCTGGGATAAAAAGGCAGTTATGAGTTCTGCTGCAGCAGACTTAAATGTACCTGCCCAGCAGCTCTGAACAGAACAATGGAGCTCACAGCTTAGCACTTGAGCTCCTATAAGGGACAGACTGTCTCCTCAAGCAGTTCCCTGACCCCCATATAACCAAAGAGACACCTCATAAAGGAGATCTCAGGTAGACATTTGGCAGGTATCCTTCTGGGACAAAGATAACAGAGAAGAAACTGGCAGCAACTCTTACTGTTCTGCAGCTGCCGCAGGTGATCCCCAGACAAGCAGGGTCTGGAGTGGACCTCCCGCAGTCCTACAGCAGAGGGGCCTGACTGTTAGAAGGAAAACTAAGAAACAGGAAGAAATAACTTCAACAGCAACAAAAAAGATGCCACTCAGAGACCCTATCAGAAAGTCAACAACCACAAAGACCACAGGTAGATAAGTCCACAAAGATGGGAAGAAACCAGTACAAAAAGGATGAAAATAGCAAAATCCAGAATGCCCCTCCTCCTCCAAGGGATCACAACTCCTCACCAGCAAGGGAACAAGGCTGGATGGAGAATGAGGCTGATGAATTGGCAGAAACAGGATTCAGAAGGTGGGTAATAACAAACTTCTCTGAGCTAAAAGATCATGTTCTAACCCAATACAAAGAAACTAAGAACGTTGAAAAAAGGTTTGACGAAATGCTAATGACAATTAACAGCTTAGAGAGGAATATAAATAAATTGATGGAGCTGAAAAACACAACACGAGAACTTTGCAAAACATACACAAGTTTGAATAGCCAAATGGACCAAACAGAAGAAAGGATATCCGAGATTGAAGATCAACTCAATGAAGTAAAATGAGAAGGCAAGATTACAGAAAAAAGAGTGAAAAGAAGTAAACAAAGCCTCCAAGAAATATGGGATTATGTGAAAGGACCTAATCTATGTTTGATAGGTGTAACTGAATGTGACGGAGATAATGAATCCAAGCTGGAAAACACTCTTCAGGATACTATCCAGGAGAACTTCCCCAACCTAGCAAGGCAGGCCAACATTCAAGTCCAGGAAATACAAAGAACACCACAAAGATATTTCTCAAGAAGAGCAACTCCAAGGCACATAATCGTCAGATTTACTAGGGTTGAAATGAAGGAAAAAATGCTAAGGGCAGCCAAAGAGAAAGGTCGGGTTACCCACAAAGGGAAGACCATCAGACTCACAGCAGAGCTCTCAGCATAAACCCTGCAAGCCAGAAGAGAGTGGGGGCCAATGTTCAACATCCTTAAGAAAAGAACTTTTAACCTAGAATTTCATATCCAGCCAAACTAAGCTTCATAAGTGGAGAAAGAAAATTGTTTATGAACAAGCAATTGCTCAGAGATCTCATAACCACCAGGCCTGCTTTACAAGAGCTCCTGAAAGAAGCACTAAAAATAGAAAGGAAAAACCAGTACCAACCACTCCAAAAACATACCAAATTATAAAGAGCATCAGCACAATGAAGACACTGTGTCAACTAGTGGGCAAAACAACCAGCTAGCATCAAAATGGCAGGATCAAATTCACACATAACAATATTAACCTTAAATGTGAATGGGCTAAATGCCCCAATCAAAAGACACAGACTGGCAAATTGGATAAAAAGTCAAAACCCATCAGTGTGCTGTATCCAGGAAACCCATCTCACATGCAGGGATACACATAGGCTCAAAGTAAAGGTGTGGAGAAAGATATACCAAGCAAATGA
>NW_022436959.1:24074660-24173817 GCF_009761245.1 Sapajus apella | reverse complement strand
AAGCAAGTTCTTAACAACCTACAAAGAGACTTAGATTCCCACACAATGATAGTGGGAGACTTTAACTCTCCACCGTCAATATTAGACAGATCAACATGCAAAATTATCAAGGATGTCCAGGACTTGAACTCAGACCTGTACAAAGAAAACCTCATAGACATTTACAGAACTCTCCACCCCAAATACACAGAATATACATTCTTCTCAGTACCACATCACACCTATTCTAAAACTGACCACATAATTGAAAGTAAATCACTCCTCAGCAAATGCAGAAGAATGAAAATCATAACAAACAGGCTCTCAGACCACAGGGTAATCAAATTAGAACTCAGAATTCAGAAACTAACTCAGAACCGCACAGCTTCATGGAAACTGAACAACTGGCTCTTGAATGTTGATGGATAAACAATGATATGAAGGCAGAAATAAAGATGTTCTTCAAAACCAATGAAAACTAAGACACAACATACCAGAATCTCTGGGACACATTTAAAGCAGTGCCTAGAGTAAAATTTATAGCAATAAATGCCCACATGAGAAGCAAGGAAAGATCTAAAATCAACACCCTTCATCAAAATTGAAAGAGCTAGAGGAGCAAGATCAAAAAAACTCAAAAGCTAGCAGAAGACAAGAAATAACTAAGATCAGAGCAGAACTGAAGGAGATAGAGACACAAAAAAACCCCTTCAAAAAATTAATAAATCCAACATCTGCATTTTTGAAAAGATCAACAAAATAGACCACTAGCCAGATAAATAAGAAAAGAAGAGAATAACCAAATAGATGCAATAAAAAAAGATAAAGGGGATATCACTACAGATTCCACAGAAATACAAACCACCATCAGAGATTACTACAAAGAGCTCTATGCACATAAACCAGTAAACCTGGAAGAAATGGATAAATTCCTGGACACTTGCACCCTCCCAAGCCTAAACCAGGAAGAAGTCAAAACACTTAATAGACTAATAACAAAGGCTGAAGTTTAGGAAGCCATTAATAGCTTACCGGCCAAAAAATGCCCAGGTCCAGATGGGTTCACAGCCAAATTCTACCAGACATACAAAGAGGAGCTGGGACCACTACTTCTGAAACTATTCCTAACAATCCAAAAAGAGGGAATCCTTCCCACATCATTTTATGAGACCAACATCATCCTGATACCAAAGCCTGACAGTGATTCAAAAAGAAAAGAAAACTTCAGACCAATATCCATGATGAACATAGATGCAGAAATCTTCAATAAAATACTGGCAAACTGATTGCAACAGCACATCAAAAAGCTTGTCGATCATTATCAAGTAGGCTTCATCCCAGGGATGCAAGGCTGGTTCAACATACGCAAGTCTATAAATGTAAGTCACCACATAAACAGAAGCAAAGACAAAAACCATATGATTATCTCAATAGATGCAGAGAAGGCCTTTGACAAAATTCAATAGCACTTTATGCTAAAAACTCTCAATAAACTAGGTATCAATGGAACGTATCTCAAAATTATAAAAGCTATTTATGACAAACAAAAAGCCAAAACAGACAAAGCGGATCTCATTAAACTCCAGAGCTTCTGCACAGCAAAAGAAACAATCATTAGAGTGAACCAGCAACAAACAGAATGAGAAAAAATTTTTGCAATCTGCCCATCTGACAAAGGACTTATAACCAAAATCTACAAAGAACTAAAACAGATTTACAAGAAAAAAACAAGCAAACCCATTCAAAAGTGGGCATAGGATATGAACAGATACTTTTCAAAAGAAGACATATATGAGGCCAACAAACATATGTAAAAATGCTCATCATCACTGGTCATTACAAAAATGTAAATCAAAACCATATTGAGATACCATCTCACGTCAGTTAGATTGGCGATCATTAAAATATTTGGATCATCACATAAGCCAGTTCCTTCTAATAAATCTCTCTATCTGACATAAAAAAATTAAAAAAAAAATCTGTAGACAACAGATGCTGTAGAGGATGTGGAGAAATAGAACACTTTTACGCTGTTGGTGGGAGTGTAAATGAAAAACTTTGTATCAGAAGGGGCATAAATGAATAAAAATTGTAGTTGATTTTATAGCAACAGATCTAATTTCTCCAGGTACACTTTTGGTTCTGAAGTTCTAGATTATCTTTCTTTCTTTCTTTTTTAAGATGGTGTTTTGCTCTGTCACCAGGCTGGAGTGCACTTGGTGTTATCTCTGCTGACTGCAACCTCCACCTCCTGGGTTCAAGCGATTCTCGTGCTTCAGCCTCCCAAGTAGCTGGAACTACAGGTACACACCACCATGACTGGCTAATTTTTGTATTTTTAGTAGAGACAGAGTTTCACCATGTTGGCCAGGATGGTCTTGATCTTTTGACCTCGTGCTCCACCTACCTTGGCATCCCAAAGTGCTGAGATTACAGGCATCTTTCTAAACTTCCTATGAAGTCTTAGGCAGTGCTGAGGTAGGAATTATGATAGATAAGAATACATTTGTCACCTAAACTGTTGCTTGCTTGTTAAAAACTGTGGTTGGGTGAAAACAACAGGATTTTCTTGCTCCCTCAACATAGGTATCATAGATATTTTGTTTTTTGGATTAAGTAATCACTTTCACTGTGAAAATTAAAAAAATTCTCAAACCACAAACAATCCCTACCACAAAAAATCAGTTTCCTTGTTTTCTCAACACAAAGATAAACAGTTTTAACTTTTATGTATATCTATTTATTCATTGATTATTAAATAATATTTTACACAAAATTGCATTACTAACATCTATATGTTTTGGCAAGGTGGTTTGTTTCACATAGGCATTTTCATACCTCATGATTAATGTGATTAATAGTCCATGTAGTGTTTCTGTTTGCCTTTTTTCAGTTATACCATTTTCATTATATAGCTGTACCATAATTTTAAAAGTCTTTTCAGTTGGATATTTAGGTTTTTTTCTTGGTTTTATTTTTTATAAATAAATCTGTGATAAATATCTTTATGGATATATATCTACATATTCATCTCATTCATTGTTTTTTTAAAAATGGGATTATTTGATCAAAATTAATCCTCATTAAAGAACAAAGCTGGAGGCATCATGCCACCTAACTCCAAACTATACTACAAGGCTACCGTAATCAAAACAGCATGGCACTGGTACCAAAACAGAGATATAGACCAATGGAACAGAACAGAGGCCTTGGAGGCAATGCCACACATCTGCAACCATCTGATCTTTGACAAACCTGACCAAAACAAGCAACAGGGAAAGAATTCCCTGTTTAATAAATGGTGTTTGGAAAACTGGCACTGGACTCCTTCCTGACATCTTACACTAAAATTAACTCCAGATGGATTAAGGACTTAATCATAAAACCTAACACCATAAAAACCCTAGAATAAAACCTAAGCAAAACCATTCAGGACATAGGCATAGGCAAGAACTTCATGATTAAAACACGAAAAGCATTGGCAACAAAAGCCAAAATAGACAAATGGGATCTAATTAAACTCCAGAGCTTCTGCACAGCAAAAGAAACAATCATTAGAGTAGACCAGCAACCAACAGAATAGGAAAAAATTTTTGCAATCTACCCATCTGACAAAGGGCTAATATCTAGAATCTACAAAGAACTAAAACAGATTTACAAGAGAAAAACAAACAAACTCATTCAAAAGTGGGCAAATGACATGAACAGACACTTTTCAAAAGAAGACATATATGAAGCCAACAAACATTTGAAAAAATGTTCATCATCACTGATGATTAGATAAATGCAAATCAAAACCATATTGAGATACCATCTCATGCCAGTTAGAATGGCGATCTTAAAAAAATCTGGAGACAACAGATGCTGGAGAGGATGTGGATAAATAGGAACACTTTTATACTGTTGGTGGGAGTGTAAATTAGTTCAACCATTGTGGAAGACAGTGTAGCGATTCCTCAAGGACCTGGAAATAGAAATTCCTTTTGACCCAGCAATCCCATTACTGGGTATATATCTAAAGGATTATAAATCCTTCTGTTATAAAGACGCATGCACATGTATGTTCATTGTGGTACTGTTTACAGTAGCAAAGACCTGGAACTAACCCAAATGCCCATCGATGATAGACTGCACAAGGAAAATGTGGCACATATACACCATGGAATGCTATGCAGCCATAAAAAACAGTCAGTTCATGTCCTTTGTAGGGACATGAATGAATCTGGAAACCATCATTCTCGGCAAACTGACACAAGAACAGAAAATCAAACGCCACATGTTCTCACTCATAGGTGGGTGTTGAACAATGAGAACACATGGACACAGGGAGGGGAGCATCACACACTGGGGTCTATTGTGGGGCTAGGAGAGGGAAAGTGGGGGGTAGGGATTTGGGGAGAAATGCCAGATACAGGTGACGGGAGAATGGAGGCAGCGAACCACATTGCCATGTATATACCTATGCAACAATCCTGCATGTTCTGCACGTGTACCCCAAAACCTAAAGTGCAATAAAATTTAAAAAATAAAAGTAGTAAAAAAAAAAGTAATTCACATTTAAAGTATTTTTTCAGATGAAACATTGAGGGTTTTTGGGTTCAGAAGTGACATGACTGAACTTAGCGTTCTGACCAATCTTAAGACTAATCCTAAATCTAATTCTAAAACTAGGATAATCTGGGATAAGAGCAGAAGCAGAGAGTCCAGTTAGGAGACCACTACAATATCATTGAAAGAAATGATGCCAGTAGGACACAAATGTAACAGCGCTGAAAATCATGAAATTTGTTCAAATCCTGAAGGTAAAGCTGATAGGATTTACCAAAAGATTGTAAGAGGGAGTAAGAGAAAGAAAATAGTCAGAGATGACTTCAAGGGATTCCTTTGTGTTGAGTAGAGTGTGCAATTATCATTACCTTGGTGAGGAAGACAGTGAGGAGCAGGTTTGAGGAAAGATGTCAGAACTTTGGTGCTGGACTTGATAGAGAAAAGTCAGGCATAGGGATACACTTTTGCAAGCCCTTAGCATTCCATTAGCTATTGCTGTGTAAGAAGCAACCATAGAATCTCAGTGGAATATGATGGTGCAATTTTATTTCTCACATGTCTGCAGGTTGACTTATGATTGGCTCTTCTAGTCTAGCTTTAGTTAGGCTGCTCTGCTTAAGCTAAGGGTCACATTGGATTTTGCTCCTCTCTACAATTTGGGTTTTAGTCTTCTCCACTTGTATCCCTGCTGGGACTCAGCTTTCTCCTTATGGTGATAGATATAAGATGGTGGGCCCCATTGCCCAAACACATTTCATGTCTAATATTGTCCCATTGACTAAACCAAGTCACAAGGCCAATCCCAAAGTCAGGAAATAGGGAGTTCCATTCCACTTTTTGTGGGAGAAAATACAAAATTACCTAGTAAAGCTGTGGATACAGACAGAAGTGAAGCCGTGAAACCAACAATTAATTCTTCCATGGGTGCGTGTGTCATACTTAAAGCCATGAGCCTAGATGAAATCCAAAATGATTCACCTATTACTTTTCCATCAGCTATGTATGAGAGTTTCTATTTCTTTTGCTCTGTGTTATTATTTTAAAACTGATTTGACAATGTGAGGGACAAAAAATAACACGTGTCTTAACTACAGTAATTGTATTTCTAAACCAAGGTAAAGGCATAGAAATGCTTGGAGTCACTGTGTGATTTTGATTTTCCAGTAGGATTTTCTTTCAATGGTTTATTAGGCCTTGGTCCAGTTACCAAAAAAGAAATGTTTCCCAATAGATTTTGTTCCCTTTTATATTTTTAACCATTTTTTTGTTTATATTTAATAATTACCAGAAACAAGAGTGAATTTCAAATAAGTGTCAGAAATAAATGAGAGAAAGAAAATAGTCAAAGGTGACTCCAAGGGATGTTTTTTGTGTGTGTTTGAGTAGAGTATGCAGTGGTCATTAACTAGATGAGAAAGATGTCAGCACTTTAGTGTTAGACATGGTAACTTAGAAATTTTAGAAATGTGGAATAGGGAGCTGGAGTTAGAGAAGAGTCAGGCATAGCGAAATAATTTTGTGAGCCATTAACATTCCATCAGCTATTGCTGTGTAAGAAATAGCCATAGAATCTTACAACTCTAATCCAACTCCTAGAGTTCTCCTTTAGTCATCGCTAATTATCAGAATGGATAATGTTTTGGTGAGAACCAAAGAAAACAATGGTGTATATTACAACTCTAAGAAAACCAAGTGAATTTCAGTTCACACATGTAGTATTGACAATATGATAAACAGTAAAACCACCACAGAAAAACTTACCGTGCTCTTTTGCAGATAGGGGAGGGGGGTCCTGTCTCATTTTGAAGGCATTGTTGTGAGAATGTGACCTATGTGCCTTTCTCTGGTTAAAGGCTCACATATGCCTGTCCATTCACAGCAAAGGGCATTATGCACTATTTACAATGCACACAATCTGTTCAAGGCTTTTGAAATTCATTATTGTGTGGGCTGCGTATATTTTCATTGAGTTGAAAACACCCTTAAGATTTCTGCAGTATTGTAAAAATACATGCTTGTAGTGAGTGAAACATTTATCTTAAGAAAGCAATTACAATATTAGGATCACAAAGCATTTACATACAAATTGTACATGGGTTTAATGATGATCTTAGAAACAAGCACATGGACGGGGAGCTATAGGTAAAGCCTTAAATAGGAAAGAATATTTTATTTTCAGCAGTTGCACTGGATGACTATGCTTTCCTCTTGCACATGGTAAAGAGAACAGTACTGTATACTTTTGTGTAAAAATAGAAAATCTATTAAGGAATAAAAGCACTGTTGATTCCATTGCTCAAGAAAATAGTCTCCTATTCATTTACAGTAGGTTTGTCCCATCAGAACAAGACTTTTTACATTATCTTGAATTTGATCTAAATAAATATGTGTGCTGAACTCAAAGGAACTAAACCAGTGCTTGTATGTTTGAATTTAGTAAGTAATAAGGTTATGATTTTATTGCTTCATGTGCCCTACTTTGACATCAAGCAGACTTAACATACACATGCAGTATATGATTATTTCATTGTCTTTTTAGATTCGGAGGCAAAGCTTTTTTTTTTTTTCATAGTAAATGCCAAATATGTTTAGTGCTAAAAGTATGTCTGTAAAGATGATTAATTAAATAGATGCTGGACCATTATTTGGCTTGGAGAGGTCAGAAGGGGGAAGTCAAACACAGCTGGATTCAAAGGGGTCTGGATATCTCTTGGGAGACACTTCCTCCAGCTGAGTCAGAGTGAAAAGACTTCACATGCTTGCAAAGCAAAATGTTGAGGATTGTAGTTAATTTAAGCTTTGTTAATATAAAATGATTAAATACTAAATATTAAAAGCTATTTTAAGGGCATGAAGTTTCTAACATCACTATATTTACTGCTATCTCGTTAACTACATATGTCAATCCCACAAAGTTTTTATTATATAGTTATCTAAAATGTTCATACATTCTAAAATGTGAAGATCATGTAAAGCAAATGATCTTCAACTGCAGTCTGGTGGTAGGTGAAGTAGCTGATGAGGATGAATTTTATAAATGCATTTTTCTAGCACCTGTCTCTTATTGTTAGGGCTTATATTTAAGGTAGCCAGTAATAAATGCTTGGTTTTAAATTATATCCTAATTCCCAAGGATACTCATATATCAGTATTTCCATAAGCATTTTACATCTTTGCAAATGTCTCTTCTAAAATTCTGTGACAATTTGATCCAAAGTCTTAAAATGCACAATTATATTAGAGATATGCAGGGTAAATAGGTAAGAAATCTACATGTAATGACCCAAGTATAGTATATACACAGGTTTTAAAGTGACCTAAAGTGTGTATGTGTATCCATACAATGTAAGGGGACGAAGAAAGAATGGGAGCTGGATAAAAAGGGAAAGAGAATGACTATTGATACTTATATGCTAGCTACTACATTGAAAAGTAGAAATATGCTAGCCAAAGAAATTAAATGAATAGACCCTACCTTGACAGCACGTGTGCATATGTGCATGCACGTGGGCACACACACACACGTGTACACATCCATACATCTCTTTTTACCAAGATACCATAAAATTAACAGATGTTTAGTTTTGATTTGTGTGAAGTTTTTAAAAATTTATTTGTGTCTATTTGTAGTTAAGATACTTCTTTTTACTTTAACTGTAATATAAAAATGTATGATACATGAATTTGGTTCGGTGTATCTTAAAATTTTAAAGCCATTCCATTAGCAATATTTATATTGCCTATCTGAAAGAGAGAATGGCATTTTGATGTGGTCATTTGAGGCAGCTAATTCATTTTTACCAAGCTTCATTGACTCAGATTCTCACTTGGCTTTAATAAACCTTAGGATTAAGCTTTACTATTAAAACTGTATCATGCCAGTGAATGGTATTTCAAAAAGGATTTCATTATCTAGTGTTAAATGAACTTTTTTTCTCTATTTGTTTCTGTGAGGGGATGGGGTAAAAAGTTCTCACAGCTGCCAGACAAAGAATGATTCTATTTAAAGAGTGGTTGGAAGTACAAATGTTGATTATCTGAATGAAAGAATTTAATTAAATTTCCTAAGGAAGAGGATACTATTGACATCAATGATTGACAAAATGAAGGAGGGAAATACACTATTTAACATTACAATATTTTTCACTTAATGATGCCAGTATTGGATCTTGGCTGGTGTCCTGGAATATGCACAATGGCTTGGCAACAAATTAATTATTTTGCGATTGCAGATGTGGAGCTCTGGTGTGTGAAAGTTTATTTGCCAAGATGGTTTTGGGAAAATAACCAAAACAATCATTTTATTTCCTCATCTACGTGAATATCCTTGTTTATGAATATTGTTGAAATTCCTGATGTCTGATGATCACAGGATCACAAGCTATATTTGATGAATCTCTGATAATGATTCTTTAACATAACAGACTGAAGACAAAAAAAACTTAACTAGCCTGCATCCTAGTCCATAAAAATAACTTACAGTTTGCACAAAGTATCTTTCAATTGTTCATATCGCTGTAAAGCGGATCATTTCCATTGGTTCTTAATAATTATTATTTTAATGATGATATTTAAGGTCACATTAACTTTCACTGCATCTGAAAATTGTTATGATGGCTGGTGTTAATGAGAGTTATAGGTCATACAATTCTTCTGTAACCATAAAACCCCCCAGAAATGGGTAAGGAACCGCAACATTATAGTCGTCAGTACAAGAAATACTGATAGCAGTATTGGGTCTTGGGTATCAAATGATACCTAATATAGTATTATTATGATTAATATATATCCTGATAATCAGTGTAGCATTTATATGTGGCTCTATTAGAGAAAAAGATGAAGTTGCCCACAGTCTTGAGGGTCAAATTTCTTTTTTAAAAATAGACCCTGAATACATCAATTGTAGTTAAGAACCGTACATTCATCTTTTTCTGTGTAGTTTCAGTGTAAATAGAATTAAATCATATACTAGCCATATAAGTGATTGGGCAACAGATTATTAATTCAAAAACTGGCTCTGCCACTTGCTTGTGGTGTGAAGTCCAATAAATAAAATATCTTCTTGGAGTTTAAATATCTTAATCTGATAAAAACAGGTAATATTAAGATCTACCTTAAAGAGTTTTTTAAAGATTAAAATAGGATATATGTGTGAAGTATTGAACACATTCCCAGAACAAAGTTTGTATTCTTATAGATGTTAGCTATATAATCTGACACATTTCTATATTCATAAATGTATGCATATACATTTATATCATGAAATATGCAGACTTTTATGCATATGTTGTCTAAATATATACAAATGTGAATGTATATCTAAAGTATTTTAGATTTTCTTTTTCTTTTTTTTGGCGATGGAGTCTCACTCTGTCACCCAGGCTGGAGTACAGTGTTGGGATCTCCACTCACTGCAGCCTCTACTTCCTGGGTTTGAATGATTCTCCTTCCTCAGCCTCCTGAGAAGCTGGGATTACAGGCGTCTGCCACTTTGCCTGACTAATTTTTGTATTTATAGTAGAGACAGGGTTTCACCATGTTGGCCAGGCTGGTGTTGAACCCCTGACCTCAGCTGACCTGGCTGCCGTGACCTCCCACAGTGTTGGGATTACAGGCATGAGCCACCACTACTAGCCTAGATTTTCCTCTTATTGAATAAAGTATACATCAAATAAGCTTATTTAAACATGCACCTAACATACAGATCTTTCTTCACCTGCACCCAACTGCCCATTGCTATATCACATTCAGCACATGTAGTCATTTACCTAATATTACAAATACAACGAGAACTTTGTTTGAAAATACTTTAAAAGTCTGTAATTTTGACTTCTGCCTCTCTGTCATTAAGTGAAACCAAAGGTAGTAGAAAAGCATCTATTTCACAGTTGGTATATGTAACGTGCAGTGTGCTACTTTTGTTTCCATTGGGTTGAACAACATGGTGTCCTCTTAAAAATTAGCTTATAACATAAACTTGTTACAACACCAACAGAAAGAAAATAAGAAATTTAGGATAATTCTAAAGAATAAGCATTGATAACAGGATAAACATTGAAGATCCATAGAGGTGTACAAACTACATATCCCTGATGCTGTGATGTTCACAGGAAAAGATGCATAATTTCTTGCCAGCTTCCCCAAAACTCTAACAAATAATCTTTATTTTATCTTAGTTTTATCAGAGATATTCAAAGTATAACATATTGGCCTGTAATAATACATGCAATATTATTTGAAAATGACTTGGTATTCACTAGCTACTTTCTAAAATATAACCATGGGCTTAATTGCAGTGTTTACCACATATAGAGCTGTGGAGTAAATGGTCAACATTTAGTTTAAGTATTACCCAATACAACAATTACTAAAACATATTTCTTTGTATTGCTCTTAATAATTTTATCTTTTTTTTCTGGTAAAGCTATTGTCAAGGATTTATCTTTCTATAAATATTCAAATTATGTATCCTCACACTTATACCAGAAAAGCAATATCCCTGTCCTCTATTTTCTTAATAAACTCTTCTCAGTAGACTCTTTATTGACATATGAATCTAGACATTAGTGAATATTCACAAAGGGATCTAATAAAATAGAATGTAGAAGAACTAAAGTTTCCACTCAAAAACATTTGGAGTATATACATAAAGGATTATTCTAAGTTAGAATTTATAAAATAAAATTGAATATTTTAAATTTTGCTAACATTTTAATTGAAAGATTTAACAAGAAAATTTGCTTCATGTTAGCATTAACAATCCTGACCAGTTTTTCTGAATTTAACCTCAGGGATATTATGATAACAATGTTAAAATTAAAATGACATAAACATCCCACCCCTTGAAGGTGAGCCAATATAATTTATGATTAGGATTTTTCTGTTCTTTACTTTCTTATGCTTCCTAGAAATTGAAGTGTTTCTAAAACTTCTTCATATTTAGAGTCTATTTTTAAGGGATAAACTCAGCTACTTTTTCTTATTTTATGTCCTGAATCAAAAATATCCTTAAGCTAGTGCCAAAATTAATTATATAAAGATAAATGTTTTTACTTATTAATAATAAACAATGAGAGGAATCCACTGTGACCCTGAGATATGTTGTGTTACGAAACAGTTAGCTTCTGACATCGTTGCCTGTTCGTTCTGTGATGTGATGAGATATCACTGGTTCCACAGTATTTTATGTTAAGCATGGCACCCCGAAGGTTCTGTGAAAGAGTGATAACCTGGGACATGTTCTGAATCTGAATCTCTTGATACCAGTCTCAGCATTTCTTTGAACAGTTCTTTCCTTGGTCTTTAAAATCTAGATCCACAGAATGACCTTTAATTTTTGATCCCTACAAGTAGAATTTTATTAGAAGTTATCATGGGTTAGCGAACAGGAGACGGAGCAAAGGAGCTATATACTATGGTTGCCAGGATGTCTCGGGGAGATGCTATTACATCTGGTTGTGCTTAATGTTTTTGTTATTTATACAAAAGAACTGTTTAAAAGTGCATTAAATTAATCTCATGGGAGATACTTCAGGCTACAAAGGCTTATGAAAAACAGTACAAACAGGATAACAGGAAGGAAAGTGTATTTTCTTTGGACTATAATCTGTAGCACAGTTTTTTTCTTTTTTACTTTTGGTTGACACATAATAACTACATATTTATGGGATACAAAGTTATATTTCAATACATGTATCCAATGCTTAATGATCAAATCAGGGTAATTAGCATAAGAATCACCTAAAACACTTATAATTTCTTTGTGTTGGGAACAGTCAAAATCTTCTCTTCTCCTTTTTTTGAAAATATATAGTAAATGATTGTTAACTATATTTGCCCTGCACTGCTATAGAACACTAGAACTTGTTCCTGCTTTCTAGCTACAATTTCATATCTGTTAACCAACCTTTTCCTATCCTCCCCTCCACTTACCTTTTCCTGTTTGTAGTAACCATAATTCTACTCTCTGTTTCTATGAGCTCAACATTTTCAGCTCCCACATATGAATGAGAAGATACAGCATTTATCTTTCTGTGCCTGATTTATTTCACTTAAAAAAAGTTTTCCTGTAGGCTGATGTATATTGCTGCAAATGACAGAATTTCATTCCTTTTTATGCCTGAATAGTATTCCAATGTGTGTGTGTGTGTGTGCGTGTGTGTGATATTTTCTTTATTCATGTATTGATGGAAACCTAGGATAATCCCATATTTTGGCTATTGGGAATAGTGCTACAATAGGCACGAGAGTGCACATATTGCTTTGATATACTACTTTCCTTTTGTTTGCATAAACATACTGTAATGTGATTGTAGGATCATGTGGTAGTTCTTTTAGTTTTTAGAGGAATTCTTATTCTTTCATAATGGATGTATTAATTTACACTCCCAGCAACACTGATCTATGCAAAGATTTTATGGGTAAGCCTTCAAAAGCACAGGCGAAATGAAAATAGATAAATGGGACTATATTAAACTAAAAAGGCTCTGCACAGCAAAGGAAAAAACAGAATGAAGGGCCAACCTACAAATGGGAGAAAATATTTATGCATTATACATTTAACGAGGGACTAACATCTAGACTATACAAGGAACTCAATTCAACAGCAAAAAAACTAATAATCCGATTTAAGAAAATGGGCAACAGACCTGTATAGATATTTTTTATAAAAGACAAACAATTGGCCAACAAGTATATGAAAAAATGTTAAACATTCCTAATCATCAGGGAAATGAAATCGAAACCATACTGAGATATCTCCCTCCAGTTAGAATTGCTGTTATCAAAAAGACAAAAAATAGCAAATGCTGACCAGGAAGCCCAGCCTAGTTTTTTAATGGAAAAAGAAACTAAGACACTCCCACCCACCATTAGCCACCCAGCATTAAAAATTATTAGCTGAAATGAAGAAATATCATGGTGGCAACTTACAAAAATCTAGTTTACTTCTCACAGTAAAGAAAAAATGATGTTAGGCTTAGATAAAAAGTGATGATAGGCTCATATTAACAAAGTGATGTTAGACTTATATTAAGACTAGAAAGGTGAGGCAAGTAATTTGTCCAAGTACAGTACAATAGCTAGTATCAGCATTTAAACTTGAACTCAGAACTGTCAGACATCAGATTCATACATGTTCCACTTGCCTGAACTGCTTTGTTTCTCAAAATGTAGAACTTAGAGCAAGGAAATCTAGTTAGATTTTACTCACAGAAGACACAGAAGGTGTTTTGGAAGTATAACCTACTTCTCTGTGCTTCAAAACCTTAAGCAGAGCTCATCAGGGTTATTATATATTCCAGATAATTGTAAAGGCTAGAAAAATGTGCAATATGAACTTGCCAAAATAAGGGTTTTTTCCCATCTGTAACACAAAAGAGGATCAAATTACAAATAAATAATATGTTGGGGTGCAAATGGTACAAGTTAATGCATATAAAACACCTTAGTCCCATGTCCAGCAAAAATCAGCTGGTTTATAAACTGAAGAAATGTCAATTATTATTATTCACCATAAATTTATGTTTCAAAATTAGTGGGATCATTGCTATATTCCAAATTAAATTTGGTAAATGACAAATATGTCTTTCTTGACTAAACTTTTACCAAGTGCGTCAGTGCTAACCTGTAGTATCATCTGTATGTTTAAGTGGAATTGGGCTTAGTGCTCATATAAAAGTATACCCCACAAATCCTTGATGTTATGTTCAAAGTAAGATAGCAAAATATGTATCTCAAAGAGTGAGCTAAATTCAAAGTTTCAATCCCTAACTGAAAGATAGATATTTATTCACCAAAAAATGTTGCTTTATTATTAATTATTTCTGAGTTATTCTTCTGGAATTTGCCAGTGGCATTTACAAATATATCCACAATGAGTCTGTGATTAATAATCTTCGTCTGTTGCCCAAGAATCCAATTTGAGAAAATAGGCATTTGGAGCCAAACCTGATGAATAAGGTGACTGAACAAGACTGGGTTTGTTGAAGTGATGAGACTAATTTTTGTGCGTGACTCATAAAAAGTTCGGAGAACAATTCCGATATTTGGGGTGATGCCAGCAATTCATATGTGCCAGGTTCTTTGACAGATTTGTGTGCCGACTTTCCAAAATGCCCAGGGTGATTTTGGTTAAAACACACATTTTTTTTTTTTTGCATTGATATCCTTGAGTTATGGGTAGAAAAGCAGTGTCCACTAACTTAAAGCCACGTTTATCAACTTTGATAATCAGTTTTAAAAAGATACCAGTAAAAAGCAAGAGCTTAATGATGCTCTTTGTATAAACACAGATGTCTGCTGATTCTCAGAGGCCTTTCATTTATCTACATGTTTGGAAATGTCTTGACAGAGGGACAATATTGATAGGGAAAGGTAAAAAGAAAAGGCAAGCATCATTCCAGAGAGGCTGGCAAGAATTTTACATGATGAAAAGTAGTTTCAAAGGTCAATGAATAGAACAATTGTAAGGGATCTTTGCAGATCAAATTGCTGGAGGGCTTTTTAGAGTTGGCATCCCTTAGCTGTGTGATGCTCTCCCTAAGGACACATTGTCTCCTGGCCACCTTCATGCTTGACTTGAACTCTTTCAGACTCTAGACAATGAAGGCAGAAATGTTTCTTTGTGCAGTTTTCCCAAATGAGTGGACTTGCATTTAGTGTTTAAACTTTTAACTGGAGTTGAAAAGTAAAATGCAGGTTAAAAATAGCCCAAACTGTTAGTTAATACCAAGTTAACACTCTTAGAAATACCAATCAATGTTTTACTTTATTGCTTTATTTTTGTTGTAGTTTTGCTTTTTGTGAATTTATAATTGCCCTTCCAGTGACTTTCTTCATTGTTACCCTTATAATAGTCACTTTTTCATGGGAATTTAGTTAGGGTTGTCAGACCATGCTATCACCCTGTTCAATTGCAGATGGATGAGGTGACGTCTTGTTGCTACCTGCTGAGGAGCCTTTGAGAGGCTGCCTTCTCAGTCACCCCTAGAGTCACTGTTGTCTGGATGCTCTCAGGCAGCAATTGTAAATGAGACTCTTCCTTGGCCTCCTTCTTTAAAGCCTGAGCAAGTCTTTTCTGTGATGCACTATAATTCTTTTTTCCTGGGCACGAGGATGAAAGTCTCCTTCTAAACTAGTGTCTCTACAGCCAGAATCAAGCTGGCCTTCTCTCCTGAAAAAATATGTTTATTTCCACATAAAAAGATGATGTCAATTCCCTACAGGTGATTTAAAACTAATCAATCATTTACATATATGTTACATCAGCTGGTATTTGTCTTGACAAGAAACAAAGAATCTCAGCTTCAAACAGCTTTCTTAGATATAATCCATGATTGCATATAGATTTCTTCCTGCATATAGAAAACCTAATGGAACCAAATAAAAGAACTGAGTCTGTGTTGTTTATTGTTTGTTTCATAGGAGAGTTTTCTTTATTGCTCATTTTTCGATAGTGTACTGTCTGCACACTGTGCTTAGAGAGTTAGTACCCATTTGAGCTTAGGGAAACTACCTAAAAACATGTTTGTGGTAGCAGCAATTTTATGTGAAAAGAAAATGTTACCTAAATAAAAAAGTGACATTTGAAGAGCTTATTTCTTACAAAAAACCATAAAATTGGGCCAGTACCTGGAGAGGTACTTATCATTTTTATAGCAGCAAAGTCTGAGTTTGTTATTTGAGAAATATTCATAGTGAGAGCAGCAGCTGTTATAATTTATAAATGTTTGTTTTCCCTCTTGAATTGATCCCAGAGGGTCAGGGAGAATGAACTTTAGCTAAGCATACAATGGTTTACTAGGAGGGCTGGTGGAATTACAAAGAGCAAGGGTTTGAGAGGCCATCCCATGGATTTTGAATGCTATTTCTGCCACTTTACATTGAACAATCTCAGGCAAATTACATATTCCTTATATCTCAGTTTTCTTGAAAGAAAACCCAACTCCTAATTGAGCAAAAAACGTTCCCATTTTCCCCAAAAACATGAACAAATGGCCAAAAAGCACATAAAAACTTGTTCAACATTGACTAGTCTTTAGGAAAATGGACATAAAAACCAAACTAATATACCACGTTATATCCATTATGGTGGCTACTATTTAAAAAATTAAAATAACAAGTTTTGTTGAGGATGTGGAAAAATTAGAATCCTTTTGCATTGGTGGTGGGAATATAAAGTAGTGGCAACTACTGTGGAAAACAGTTTGCATCAAAAACTTAATATACAGTTACCACATGATTCAACAATGTAACTTCTAGATATATACTCAAGATAATTGAAAGCAGGGATTCAAATAGACACTGGTACACAGATATTCATAGCAGCATTATTCACAATAGCCTAAAAGTGAAAACTATCCAAATATTCATCTACGGAAGGATAAATAATATAATATGTGATATAAGCATACAATGGAGTATTATTCAGTTGTTTCAAGAAATGAAATTCTAATACATGCTACAACATAGCTGAAACTTGAAAGTGCGGTAAATACAGTAAGTCAGATAAAAAAGGAAAAATACATTATGATTCCATTTACATAAGGTACCTAAACTAGGCAAACCAACAGCTGGGGTGACTGGGAAACAAGTAGTTATTATTTAAGTGGTTCAGAGTTTCTGTTGGGAATGATGAAAAAGTTCTGGAAACAGATGGGAGTAATGGCTGTATAACACTGGGAATATACTTAATGTCATTGACTGGATCCATTAAAATCGTGAAAATGGTGAGTTTTATGTTATATATTTTACCACAATTTTCAAAAACCTTCAATTTTCTTCTCAATAAAATTAGAATATCACCTCACATGTTTGATAATTACATTACAGAAAGAGAGAAAAAAATTAATTGCAAGATCTAGACATAGTCGCAGATATCTGTTATTTCACCGACTGGTATTATTAGTCAACCATACTTTTGAGGTCAGTATTCTCATTTCCATTTTGGTAAGCCTACCAATCAATCTGATGTGTGTGGAGTTTCAGTACATACCAGCTGATATAATTTGGGTGTTTGTTGCCTCCAAATCTCGTGTTCAAATGTGATTCCCAGTGTTGGAGTTGGGCCTGTTGGGAGGTGTGTAGGTCATGGGGATGGATCCCTCATGAATAGCTTGGTGCCTTTCTCATGGTAATGAGTGAGTTCTCCTGAGATCTGATTGTTTAAAACGAATGTGGTTCCTCCCTCTCCGTCTCTTACTCTGTCACCATCTGATATATCCAATCCCCCCTTGTTTTCTTTCATGCTTATATGCTTCTTAAGACCCTCACCAGGAGCAGATGCTGGCACTACACATCCTTTATGGCCTGTAGCACTATGGGCCAAAATAAGTCCCTTTTTAAAATAAAATATGCAGCCTCAGGTATTTCTTTACAGCAACACAAATGGACTAACAGAAAATTTGTACCAAGAGTAGGATGTTGCTATAAAGGTATCTGAAAATGTAGAAGTTGCTTTGGAACACAGTAACTGGCATAGGTTGGAAGAGTTTGGAGGGCTAGGAAAAAGGTAGGAAGATAAGGGAAACTCTGGAAGTTCTTGAGACTTGTTAAGTGGCTGTAACCAAGATGCTGATAGAAATATGAATAGTGAAGTCCAGGCTGAGGAGGTCTCAGATGGAAATGAGGAGCTTATTGAGAACTGGACCAAAGGTCACCCTTGTCATGCTCTAGCAAAGAACTTGGCTGCCTTGTGTCCATAACCTAGGAATCTGTGAAAGGTTGAACTTAAGAGTGATGACGTAGAGGAAGAGTCCCCAACTTACGGGCCATGGATGGGTACCAGTCTGTGGCCTGTTAGGAATCAGACTGCATAGCAGGAGGTGAGCAGCAGGTAAGAAACTATTACCATCTGAGCTCTGCCTCCTGTCAATTCAGTGGTGGCATTAGACTCTCATAGTAATGTGAACCTTATTGTGAACTGTGCATGATTTAGGTTGTGTACTTCTTATGAGAATCTAATGCCTGATCTGAGGTGGAACAGTTTCATCCAGAAACCATCCCCTGACCACTAGTTTGTGGAAAAATCACACAACTGTTCCCTGATGCCAAAAAGGTTGGGGATTGCTCTCTTAGAGTATCTGGCAGAAGAAATTTCTAAGCAGCAAAGCATTTCAGATGTGGCATGGCTACTTCTAACAACCTACGATTAAATGTGAGAGCAAAGAAGTAACTTAAAGTTGGAACTTCTCATTAAAAGGCTCCATGCTTCTGTACTGCCTGCAGAACTATGAGCCACAACAGACCTCTTTTCTTTTTAAACAACTCAGTCTCAAGGATTCTTTATAGCAGTGCAAATGGACTAACACAGCAGCTATAGGTTAATCTTCAGCTGGCTTAGAGTTTAAGGATAAACTTAAACTCTAAATTCATGCAATCAAAATGACCCTTGGAAATCCTTATTGAAATTCTGGGAAATAATGTCTTCCTCTTTCATGGAGTCACAAGGGCAACTGGTGACCATCGGGACTACCATGGAAGGTTATCAAGAAGGTAACAACATCACAAGTAGACAGAAAAGAGAAATAGAAAGAAATCTATACCGAGTTTTATGGACTGAACTACCACATGAGGCAGGTTTTACTTAAAGACAGCCATATCTTTCTCTTTTTCCATTGAATAAACACATTGCCTTTTCTTCTTTTTTTTTTTTTTCTTTGTTTGTGTTGTTTGGGTGTTCACTGGTTATAATGGTTCTTTATATGGTAGGCATTTAATAAACCTTAATGTAATATTCTTATCTTAACACTTGAGAAAAAATTTTATCTCCCCAATTTATCCAACCTAACTCAGAGCTAATTCTCTTGTGCTCATATATAGGTCTCTTAATAATAATAATAATAATGATAGATTATATGAAAATGTGATAGGATACTGCCATAGGAAGTGAGAATGCAAGCAATGTTGTATCTTTTCATCCTCTAAAATAATATATGTATCATTTGAATTCCTAGAGAAAAAAATGTAGTTCAGATTATCCATATGAAGTACAAGTAGGTAGGTAGTGTCTTGTTTATGGGTGGCTACCACTGTATTTTAATGATACTATAGTCTTCTCAGCCTCTTGTTACAAATAAAAACACTTCAGCCAATGTGACATCATTAAGATTTACAATAGAGACTCATAGTGACTATGACTACTCAACTTGCTCCCAAGTGAGATAACCTTAAAATAATGTCTTCTGTATAAGAAAGTTAATTATTTAAGGTGTTTAGAACATGGTGGAAAGCCACAAAAGAAGCATCATCCTCTAAGCAGACAAATTGGATATTATGTCCATTACTGTAAGCTCTTTATCAAAGCCTATTTGTGTAAGTTATAAACACTTCTACTGAGCATGTTTAGCTGGTTTTTGAACACTCAGAGAAAATTACAAGTGGGGGAAACATTTGCCACCCTGACAGCATGTTATCTGATGTTCGAGAAAGATTTGGGGAAGATTGTTTCTTTTTCTTTTTCTTTTTCTTTTTTTTGAGACAGAGTCTCACTCTGTCACCCAGGCTGGAGTGCAATGGCACAGTTTTGGCTCACTGCAACTTCCGCCTCTGAGTTCAAGTGATTCTCCTGTCTTAGCCTCCTGAATAGTTGGGATTATAGGTGCATGCCACCCTGCCAGGCTAATTTTTGTATTTTTACTAGAGACGGGGTTTTGCCATGTTGGCCAGACTGGTCTTCAACTCTTGCCCTCATGTGATCCACCTGGTTCAGCCTCTCAAGTACACAGATTATAGGCGTGAGCCACCATGCCTGGTCTGGGAGTTGGGGGGATTTTTAAAGTTGTGAATAGTAAAACCATTTGGAGAAATATTTCAAATATTCCTGAATCCTAATAGAGCCAAGGAACATTACGAGATTTTTGAAAAGACCAATAGATCTCATCTTGAACACCTCTATATTCAATTATTAAGTATTTACTTGGCACCTACTATATACAAGGCATTCTACCAACCAATTTTGGATATAAGGTAAAAAGATAGAGTCCCTGACTTTAAGTCATTAAGAAAAAGCTACTGTTCTGTTAATGTCCATTTGGAAGGAAAGGGAACACGTTCAGTTAAAATGGCTCTTTTTGAAAAGTTCTATTATTGAAGAATAATTATTGAACTCTAAAGAAAAGTCAATACTATGTATTGAATGCATAGTATCTCAACAATATTTGAGGGTTTGCAATATTTAAATATGCTGTACTTAATTTTTTCTGAAGAGGTAAAGGGATTTGGTAGTAAATATACATGTACATGTAAAATCGTATGGTGTTGGCAAGGACTCTTTAAATATTCTCAGACTTATAATCCATAAATCACTTAAATCATTTTCATGGCCTTTATTTTAAAAAATTGAGATTTTAGAACCAGAAACCTTAAGGGCAGGCCTGATAATCTGTATTTATAGTTATCTTTCTAAAAGACTCTTGGGCATATTAAAGCTTCAAAATCCCTCATGTAGGTCATCAAAATGAACAACATGTCCTCATCAACCTACATGTCAATAGACTGCTTAGAAAATATCTACAAAATGTGTTAATATTTATCTGCTTTAATCAATTTAAATTAAATTTTCTTTCTGCTTTAATCAATTAAAGATGATTGTCCTGATTTTTCATAAAAGTTTTAGGGAGACAATGTATTTGAAATACTACCAGTGTGTCTTTTTAATCTTATAATTAATGTTTTCCCCATGTACTCCCTCTTTTTGAAACACCTAGAATTCTCCATCTTCATGAACCCAGGAGACACATGTGATCACATAAAAAGTGAAAAAAAAGAAAAGTAACTTCTTTTTAATGATTTTCATATTTAAAAGCTAATGTCCTTTAGGGGAATAAAGCCAATCTTGGTTTAGAGTAGAATAAATCAGTGCTTCTCAAATTTAGTATGCTTTAGAATCACATGGATAGCTTGTTAAATCATGGATTATGCTATGTCTTCCCCCAATTTTAGAGTTTCTGATTCATAGGTGGGAGTATGGAATTTTTATCAGGTTCTGGGTGATGCCAATTTCGCTTGCACAGGAACTGTATTTTTTTAATTTAATGAATAAATATTTGAAAATCTTGTGTTTGAGGAGGGTCAAGGTTCCCTTCCTCACCTCAGCAGTTTTATACTTCCCAGTACCTGATCGACAGAAAAAAAATTGCCCTACCTGGGACAGGCAAATGAGAGATAAAGTGATCAAAATGAAGCAGCAAAACCCAATATTGGTTTCTGAGATCGGAGAGAAAAGTGTACTCTCTGCCTTCAAGGACGTAATGAGATCCAGACTGATTACATAACAAGTTAGACAGATGGTTTTAGGCACAGTCAGGGTATAGGTCATGCCCTAGGGTAGCATGGAGAATGGAATGTGATTTCTATCACCCAGGGCTTACCATTGAGGGTTAAACAGTTTGGATCAGATGAGGTAAGGTCACCACCAACCAGGAAGATCTCCATGATGATATTCAAAAATGGATGTTTGAAAACTAAGATCAATAAATAAGTGTCTCACTAGATATCAGTCAAAAAAGACAATTGAGAACCAGGTAGGTCCTTCCTCTTCAGTCCTTTAAAACCAGGTATGGTCTTGGAATTTAGAACTGACCTGGGAAAGGGGGTAATCCCAGATTGACTGAGATTAGATTTTTACCACCCCAGTTCGTGGATGGGTTTAAGAACTAAAACAATTTTAATAAGTTTTATTTCTTACAAAACAGGAAGTAAATTGAGAGCCACATCCACTACATGGTGATTATAGTTTGAAGTAATGATGATGCGCAATTGGTATATTTCATGTCTCTGTTTTATTCTTTGACCAGTATTATTTTCTAAAATGATTACAGATTCATGAAAAGAGAAGAACTTAAATTTGAGATGCTATACTCTTCTCTTAAATGATTTTTAGGTTAAAATGCTTCATTCCATGTCTACCTTTGCTAATAATGTATCTTTTCATTCACCTAATCTGTGAGCCTTGCCTGCGTGAGCCTTCAAAACATCTGAAATATTGTTTAGAATGAAAACAAAATAAGTCTAACTGAACAATATTGCTCTATCTTAGCGTTGCCCAAGCTGCAGTGGTTGCATTTTTAGAAGGAAAATAAAGCAAACGTCAGCTTGTCTGTGCCACATGAAATAATTTTAACCTGCAAAAGATTAATTTAGCCTGTGAGAATTTACGGAGAACATGTGTCTCTGTTTTGACTTGTACTTCTTGTTGTCTAGGTTAAAGCCAAATTCACATCAACATATCTTTCATTTTACTGCAAGATATCAAGATAAGAGGTGAAAAAACAATTTGGATTCTGTCTTTGTTGACATGCAAATCAAAATGAGATATTAAGCAATTGACTCTAGAGCCACAAAAATAGATAGAAAACAATAATACAGCAAACCAATTCTAGGAGGAGAGAAAGTATGAAACTAAAAGTTAATATAGAAATAATTAAGGCAAAACTGACATTTCTTTATTAATATAACACTGTGAAATTAAATTGATTTCATAGCAAGAGGTGTTATTAAGTTAGCGTTAGAACAAACTAGAGAGAAAAATCAATTGTATCATCAAAAGTTATTTTGAAATTTTAGAAGTCGAAATAGAGGGAAAGAAATGAAACAATAAAAAAACAAAATGGAACATATCGACTCAGATTTTGGCATTCCTCAGGTGTTAGCATCTGACATAGAAAAGTTTTTTTTTACATGTATTATGATAAAAAATTTAATTCATCTGGATGTTCCTGTGTTTTAATTCATTTAATTGCCGTCAAGACACAATTAGGTCCACATAATACATAGTGACAAAACAGGGGACGTTTGTTGGTGCTAAATCTCTTATTATGTCACTTTTTTGTACTACATGTCCAGAAATTGTCACCTTGATCCTCTCTGTTTCCTTGTTTCAGTAAAATACTTTTGTAAAAAATAGTCATGAAAAACTTTATGTAGGGTATTTCAATATGTTAAGACTTATGATTTAAAAAATTTTGTGATCCACATTGGTCACCGTTGTCTGCCTCTGCCACATGTCACATCTCTCCTTAGCCTGTTTATAGCTTTTGGATTTCTGTTTGTCAGTTGGTGGTGGTTCTGGTTATTGTCACTCTGTCAGTGTGTGTGTGTGTATGTGTGTGTGTGTGTGTGTGTGTGTGTGTGCATAGTCTCATTTTGCCATTGTGTCCTCTGCCACTTTCTCATTAATTTCCATTTTCTGTAACAGGATTGAATTCACAGTTGATGCTGCATTTTGTTGTCATGTCTCCTTGGTTGGCAATATACAAATGTATCTCAGTCAAGAAAGACATGACACTTTTGAAGAGTACAGGTCAGGTATTTTGTAGAATGCACCTTAACCAGGGTTTTCTTATGATTAGACTGGGGTTATGGAATTTGGGAAAGACTATCACAGAGACCAGGTACCCTTCTTATCACATCATATAGGGGTACATGATACCAACATGACTTTTGACTGGTGATGTTCGCCTTGATCTTTTGATTATAAGGCAGTGTCTCTCAGGTTTCTCTACTGTAAACTTTCCAATTTTTCCCTTCCCATAGGTGGTTCATTAGAAGTAGTTTACTAAGTTCAGCCCAAACTTAAGAAAGAGAGAATTATGCTATACCACCTGGAGGAAGGAAGGAATATCAAAGTTTAAAGTTATATAAAAACCACATAGTAATGAATAAATGATTTGACGGAGTATTTGAGACTCTTCTGTAAATATCCTATTTCTCCTTAAAGTTCTATTCACTGATTTTTAGCATTCATCAGTGAATCTTCACTGCAATAATTATTACTGTGGTCTTTAATGGTGATTTAAAATAAATTTACCAATTCTATATTTATTATTTAGATTTTTCTGTAGGGATGATTTTCCATTGTTTTTGAAACCAATTTTTCTGCCTCTTTTATTTCACAATGTAATTCTTCAGATTCACCATGAATAGTACAATACTGTGGCTTTAAACATACGTGCCATTGGAGTAGTCTGGAATACCTTTCTCCTCTCTTGTTATCAATTGCCTTTTACTGCAAGAATCAATGAAATGCTTTTACTGAGGTCTAAAGTCTTCACTATTACTTAATATTTCTTCCCACTGCACAATTTGATTTAATTTATTCGTAACATGAGGGTATTACAGTTTTTACTATCTTTAGGAAAATGATTATACTCTGGATTTGTGTCTTCAAAAAAGATATATTGAAATTCTAATCAGCAGTTTTTCAAAATGATACCTTATTTATAAATGAGGTTATTGCACATATAATTAGTTAAGGTGAGGTGATACTCAGGTAGGGTAGTTCTGTTATCCAACAAGACTGGAATTTTTGTGAGAAGACAACAGAGAGACACACAAGGGGAGAACTCCATGTGACAACAGAGGCAGAAATGGGAGCTGCAAGCCAATGAACATCAAGGATTGCCAATAAAACATAAGGAACTAGGAAGAGACAAGGGAGATATTTCCCCTGGTTTCATAGGGAGCCTGGTCCTGCTGACACCTTGAGTTTGGACTTGTAGTCTTCAGAACTGCGAGACAATAAATTTCTGTCATTTTAAATCACCCAGTTTGCGTTACTTGGTTACAGCAGCCCTAGGCATCTAGTACAGTTTACAAAACAACACAGTTTAGATCGAAATGTGAAATATTAAGTTAAACTTTTCACAGCCTCAGAATGTGTAATTCTAAAATTAAAATTTGTTGAATGCCCTTTTTAAATTTTAGAAACTCAGAGAAATGCTGTCTTTTCCTTTGGTATAGAATTTTGTTTAAAAGATTAGTCACCAAATTTGGAAAAGCTGTAGTATATTTATCTGATGTCAGTGAGAATACATATAATTCTAAGAGATATGTAGATGTTGACATCATTGTAAAATAATTTAACTGGAAAGTGAAAGAGTTAATCAGTATGGCTTTGATAACAGAAAGATCATAGGAGCTAGCTTGTTTTAATATTTACATATTTTTGAAACTAGGGAAAGACACAAAAGAAATTATAAAATGCATGCTTTGAATGATGGATTTAGAAATTATCCTGCTACTAATTATAATTACTAGTTATTAAGTAATTCTATTACTAAATTATACATTGTTTAATGTAACTAACAATTATTAATTTTCCAGTATGTGCTAGGCACAGTGCAAGGAGCTCAAAATATAAATATCAACAAAATAATCTCATTTACTTTATTTAATAATTAAAAAGCAACTCAGAGAGAGAAAAGGCAGAATAACAGCAAAGACATTCATGTTTACCATCATGTGATTGG
The DNA here is from genome assembly GCF_009761245.1 of Sapajus apella. Taxonomy (NCBI): domain Eukaryota; kingdom Metazoa; phylum Chordata; class Mammalia; order Primates; family Cebidae; genus Sapajus; species Sapajus apella. The sequence continues at coordinate 24,148,042 of NW_022436959.1, read as the reverse complement.
TTGAAATAAAGAATATATTTCAGGTAACATTAAAAAAATTGTATTTTATGGTAACTCATGAAAGTTTATGTTACATAAGGAATATTAAGAAAAAAAATGACTTATGATTAAATAATGGTTTTAGGTTTATTTCAGATTAGATCATCCAGATGTCAATAATAGGGTATTTAAGTACATTATATGCAACAGTATGAAAATACATAAGGCAAAATATTTCCAATTAATGCAAATTTATTCAGATTACATAGGAGGAGGCATGACGGAGAAGGGAATGTACCCCATGAAGAAAAATGATGCAGGGAGGGGAGATGGAGGGTGACCAAGACTGGAAGAAGCTAAGAGTGGGAGACTCAGATTTTTAAATGGCCAAGGCAACAGTCTTTGAACAAAGACAATAAAGAACTGAGAGATTGAATTATGCAGAAATCTAAAGGAAGAGTGTTTGAAGCAGGGCAAATAGTAAATTAAAGTTCATGAGGCAGGAGCATGTTTACCCTGTTAGAGGAATTGCAAGGAGGCCAATGAAACTAAAACAGAGTAATAAGCAAGAATGAAACATGTTGATTAAGTCAGTGAATGACTGGATTATGCAGGGCCTTATTGACCACTATAAGGAGTTTTGCTTTATTCTGAGACACAGAAAACCGCTGAAAAAATTTGAGGAGAAAAAAATAATGAAGTAATCATAGAAGTGATAATACATGTAAATACTAGAAAGAGACTGCTTTTCTGTGGGCATTAAGGTCAGGGAGAGAAACCCAAGAAGAACCGAGCGTTAATTGTACCTCTGTGTAAGTGACTTTGTTTTCTTCTTTAGGTACGTTTAAAACCTTTCATGAAATGCACTTATTTTCCCTGTGCTAAATCACAGGGTTGGGCCCTGCTACCCCAAGACTATGTTTAAACTTGATTATAAGACACTAGTAGATGTGATGGCTGTAATAACATCCTATCACCATTACACATAAAAGCTGACGATAAATAGCCCATCTTGACATATGTTATATCATTTTTTGCAAAACATGCTTTTATTGCTTGTTGCTTCAGGAAAGCAGACATATTAGACTTTGGACATTATCACCAGGGTGTTATTTTTTGGATAGTTTTAAATATTTTATGCTCCATGATTGGTAAAGAAACTGTGCAGTAAGTTCTATGTGTAAATAAGTATAACCAAGAAAATACTTTTTAAGAACTCCGCTAAACTTGCTTGTGTCAATTTCTGTCTTGTTTCTATCATGTGAAACATCTAAACCACCAGTAGTGAGCTAACATATAAAATAAGACATTGAGCCTAATGATTTTCTGTTGCAGTTTCAAGTGTGTCATTTTAATTGCTATATCACATTGTACAGTAAATAATAGTGGTAGAATCCCAGGTGTTTATGAATACATGTAAAAGATGGCTCGTGGAAATCAGAATGAAAATAGGTTATGATGCAGGACACTTGTAGACTCTGAGACAAACAAAACACCTCCAAACTCAAAAAATTCCACAAATTTTTGACCACTCTCAAGTAAATTTTCTTTGCAAAAACACATAGGGAAGAAAAAGTAAGCAGAATATGAGGAATTATTTCAAATAATAAGCTCTTAGGTTCTTAGTCATTGGATGCATGAAAGGCAATTAGAACTCTATGATATACAGAACCCAGGCTATATATCTAAAATATTCCTCCTGTCCATATCCTTTACCCATGTCAGATATCACCAAAATACCAACATTATTTTTTTCAAAGTTGGAAATAGCCTCTAAACCTTTCTTACAGGTTACAGTGACATAGGTTTGAAACCTTTTGTTATCCTTCAGCTAGAGCCTGATTTCTCAACATCGACACTATTGACAATGTGAACCAGATAATTCTTTGTTTTGCAGGGCTGTGTTGTGCATTTTGGGGAATTTAATAGCATCCCTGGCCTCCACCCACTAGAGCAACTACTCTGTCTGCCCCATCCCAAGTTGTGACAAACAATATGTCCCCAGACAATATTGCCCTTGGTTGACAACCACTTTCTTAAAGATAGATATACTTAGTAAATAAAAGACTTTAAGATAAAACATAGAAGAAAATTCTTAAATTTAGTTTGCTATGGTATTAGAAATGCCATTATTGCCTTCTCTGTGGCTATCCTTCCTTCTAGCATGTTCAGCATGGTAACTTCTGGCTCTTTACCTGGTTTTCTAAATTTCATGTCCAGGCATCATCTATCTGTCTCACAGCTTTTGCCTAGGAGATCCCGATGAGGTACTGAAAAGACGTTTGGATATTAAAAACATTTTCTACTTTAACATCAGCCTCAGGCTGATGTTACCTATTTACTTATGTCATGCATGGGTTTCTGCATTGGGTGATGGTATATAATTTTATATACCTCATATATGTTTATTTGTTTATATATATATACACACACACACACACACACACACACACACACACATACACACACACTTATAAAATCTATCTATATAAATACACCTATATAAATAAATTGTATTTTTTGTTGACTGACTTGATTCTTAATTTAACTTTTATATGTAGTTTTTAACTCTGATGTTTTGTAAAAGGAAAATTCAATGGATGGAAATGGTATTTGTCTTAGAATATGCTGAAGGCCAAATGAAAGGGAGAGAGTGAGGTCACTATAAGTAATGTTGCATTTTGTTTTGCCATTTTTCCTCTGTTTAGGAGCATCTATTGCTTTCAGAAAGCTAATGTTTACTAAAGAAACTCTAAGAACAGGAATTAGGTAAAATGAATATTTACTCTCTTTTTAGTAGCCACATGGTTCTCCCACACATAAAGTTTCTTATGCCGTCAACGGGAATTCTATGCCAAGGAAAGAGTGATAATAATTGGAAGGAAAATTGAAATTTACTTTTGTTGTTTACATTTTTTTGGTAACCATGATAATGGAAGACAAATATAGCACTTTACAATAACACTCAAACACAAATTTGGAAGAAGTTTTATTTATTGAGATAAATATTATGTTACGTTGGAAATATCAGTATTTTGTGGCTGAACATTTTGGGCTTTAACAAATGAACAATTTATTTTTTCACCTCTCTCTTTTCTAAACTATAGGCAGCAGCATTAAGAAAAGGTAAAAGACTTTTAGATAATACATTTAGTAGAGAAAAAAACAAATTAAAAATAAATATAACATAGAGATAGCAAAAACATTAATAACACAAGAATATAGAATTCAATCATATTTGTTTCTGAACTTCCTGGTAATTAGGGTATAAACACATAAAATTATTATTTAATTTAAAACTATGAGGATCATTATGGAGAATAATACTATGAAAATGACTTTGATGATTATCTTATTTTTTTTAAGTTATTTTTCTCTCATCAAAAGCCATGCTATAAGGATAAGCTTATTGACATCTACTATTGTCCTGGAATAATGTTAAAATTGGACATACAAAGATTATATATATATATTTGTTGTTGTTGCTGTTGTTGTTGTTATACTTTAAGTTCTGGGACACATGTGAAGAATGTGCAGGTTTGTTACATAGGTATACACGTGCCATGGTTGTTTGCTGCACCCATCAACCCATCATCTACCTTAGGTATTTCTCCTAATATTATCCTTCCCCTAACCCCCCAGCCCCTGACAGGCACCATGTGTGATGTTTCCCTCCCTGTGTCCATGCATTCTCATTGTTCAACTCCCACTTCTGAGTGAGAACATGCAGTGTTTGGTTTTCTGTTCTGGTGTTAGTTTGCTGAAAATTGTGATTTCCAGCCTCGTCTATGTCCCTGCAAAGGAGATGAACTCATCCTTTTTATGGTTGTATAGTACTCCATGGTATATATGTGCCACATTTGCTTTATCTAGTCGATCGCTTATGGACATTTGGGTTGGTTCCAATTTTTTGTTATTGTGAACAGTACCACAATAAACGTGTGCATATGCGTTTATAGTAGAATGATTTATAATCCTTTGGGTATATACCCAGTAGTGGGATTGCTGGGTCAAATGGTATTTCTAGTTCTAGATCCTTGAGGAATAGCCACACTGCCTTCTGCAATGGCTGAACTTATTTACACTCCAACCAACAGTGTAAAAGCACTCCTATTTCTCCACACTTTCTCCAGCATTTGTTTCCTGATGTTTTAATGATCGCTTTCTAACTGGCATGAGATGGTATCTCATTGTGGTTTTGATTTGTATTTCTCTAATGACCAGTGACGATTAGCTTTTTTTTCATATGTTTGTTGCCTGCATAAATGTTTTCTTTTGAGAAATGTCTGTTCATATCCTTTGCCCACTTTTTGATGGGGTTGTTTGTTTTATTCTTGTAAAGTTGTTTAAGTTCTTTGTAGATTCTGGATATTAGCCCTTTGTCAGATGGGTAGATTGCAAACATTTTCTCCCATTCTGTAGGTTGCCAGTTTACTCTGGTAATAGTTTCTTTGGCTGTGCAGTAGCTATTAGTTTAATTATATCCCATTTGTCAATTTTGGCTTTTGTTGCCATTGCTTTTGGTATTTTAGTCATGAAGTCTTTGCCCATGCCTATGTCCTGTATGGTATTGCCTAGATTTTCTTCTTTATGGTCTCATGTTTAAGTCTTTAATCTATCTTGAGTTCATATTTGTATAAGGTGTAAGGAAGGGATCCAGTTTCAGCTTTCTACATTTGACTGCACAGTTTTCCCAACACCATTTATTGAATATAGAATCCTTTCCCCATGGCTTGTTTTTGTCAGGTTTGTCAAATATCAGATGGTGGTAGATGTGTGGTGTTATTTCTGAGGCCACTGTTCTTTTCCATTGGTCTATATATCTGTTTTGGTACCAGTACCATGCTGTTTTTGTTACTGTAGCCTTGTAGTATAGTTTGAAGTCAGGTAGCATAAAGCTTCCTGCTTTGTTCTTTTTGCTTAGGATTGTCTTGCCTATGGGGGCTCTTTTTTGGTTCCATATGAAATTTAAAATAAATTTTTCAATTCTGTGAAAAAAGTCAATGGTAGCTTAATGGGGATAGCATTGAATCTATAAATTACTTTGGGCAGTATGGCCACTTTCACGATATTGATTCTTCCTAACCATGAGCATGAAATGTTTTTCCATCTGTTTGTGACCTCTCTTATCTCCTTGACCAGTGGTTTATAGTTCTCCTTGAAAAGGTTCTTCATATTCCTTGTTAGTTATATTCCTAGGTATTTTATTCTCTTTTTAGCAACTGTGAATGGGAGTTTGCTCATGATTTGGCTCTCTGTGTGTCTTTTATTGGCATATAGGAATGCTTAGGATTTTTGCACACCGATTTTGTATCGTGAAACTTTGCTAAAGTTGCTTTTCAGCTCAAGAAGATTTTGGGCTGAGACAGTAGGATTTTCTAAATACACAATCATGTCATGGGCAAACAGAGATAATTTGACTTCCTCTCTTCCAAATTGAATACGCTTTATTTCTATTGCCTGATTGCCCTGAACAGAATTTCCATTACTATGTTGAATAGGAGTGGTAAGAGAGGGCATCCTTGTCTTGTGCTGGTTTTCAAAGGGAATACTTCCAGCTTTTGTCCATTCAGTAAGATAGTGCCTTTGGGTGTCATAAAGAGCTCTTATTATTTTGAGATATGTACCACCAATACCTAGTTTATTGAGAGTTTTTAGCATGAAGCACTGTTAAATCTTGTCGAAGGTCTTTTCTGCAACTGTTGAGATAATTATGTGGTTTTTGTCAGTGGTTCTGTTTGTGTGATGAATTACATTTATTGATTTGCGTGTATTGAACCATCCTTGCATCCCCGGAATGAAGCCAAGTTGATCGTGGTGGGTAAGCTTTTTGATGTGCTGATGGATTCACTTTGCCAGTATTTTATTGAGGATTTTCGCCTGGATGCTCATCAGAGATACTGGCCTGAAATTTTCTTTTTTAGTTGTGTCTCTGCCAGGTTTTGGTATCAGGATAATGCTGGCCTCATAAAACGAGTTAGGGAGGATTCCCCCTTTTTCTATTGTTTGAAATAGTTTCAGAGGGAATGGTACCAGCCCCTCATTGTACCTATGGTAGAATTCAGCTGTGAATCTGTCTAGTCCTGCACTTGTTTTTTGGTCAGTATGCTGCTAATTGTTTCCTCAATTTCAGAACTTGTTATTGGCCTATTCATGGATTCTGTTTCTTCCTGGTTCCATCTTGGGATGGTGTTTGTGTCTAGGAATTTATCCATTTCTTCTAGATTTTCTAGTTTATTTGCATAGAGATGTTTGTAGTATCTCTGATGGTAGTTTGTGTTTCTGTGGGAATGGTGGTGATATCCGTTTATCATTTTTTATTGCATCTATTTGATTCTTCTCTCTTTTTTTCTTTATTTGTCTGACTGGCATTCTGTCTACTTTGTTGATCATTTCAAAAAACCAGCTCCTGGATTCATTGATTTTTTTGAAGGGTTTTTTCTTTCTCTATTTCCTTCAATTCTGCTCTGATCTTAGTTATTTGTCTTCTGCGAGCTCTTGAATTGGTTTGCTCTTGATTCTTTAGTTATTTTAACTGTGATGTTAGGGTGTCCATTTTAGATCTTTCCTGGTTTTTGTTGTGCAGATTTAGTGCTATAAATTTCCTCTCTACACACCGCTTTAAATGTGTTCCCAAGATTCTGGTATGTTGTGTCTTTGCTCTCAGTGGTTTCAAAGAACATCTTTATATCTGCCTTAATTTCATCATTAACCCAGTAGTCATTCAGGAGCAGGCTGTTCTGTTTCCATGTAGCTGTGCAGTTTTGAGTGAGTTTCTTTATCCTGAGTTCTAATATGATTGCACTGTGTCTGAGAGATTATTATGATTTCTGTTCTTTTGCATTTGCTGAGGAGTATTTTACTTCCAATTATGTGATCAATTTTAGAATAAGTGTGATATAGTGCTGAGAAGATTGTATGTTCTGTTGGTTTGGAGTGAAGAGTTCTGTAGATGTCTGTTAGGTCTACTTGGTTGAGAGCTGAGTTCAAGTCCTGAATATCCTTGTTAATTTTCTGTCTTGTTGATCTGTCTAATATTGACTGTGAAGTGTTAAAGTCTCCCACTCTTATTGTGTTGGAGTCTAAGTCTCCTTGTGTGTTTCTTAGAACTTGGGTGCTCCTGTATTGGGTGCTCCTGTGTTGGATGCATATGTATTTAGGATAGTTATGAATCTGGGTGCTCCTGTACTGGGTGCATAGGTATTTAGGATAGTTAGCCCTTCTTATTGCATATTCCTTGGAGGTTTTGCTCATTTCTTTTCAATCTTTTTTCTCTAATTTTGTTTTCCTGCTTTATTTCATTGAGTTGATAACCTCTAATAACATTTCCAACACTTGATCAATTTGGCTATTGATACTTGTATGCTTCACGGAGTTCTCGTGCTGTGTTTTTCAGCTCTGTCAGTTCATTTATGTTCTTCTCTAAACTGGTTATTCTAGTTAGCAATTTGTCTAACCTTTTTCCAAGGTTCTTGGCTTCCTTGCATTGGGTAACAACATGCTCCTTTAGCTCAGAGGAGTTTCTTATTACTCACCTTCAGAAGCCTGCTTCTGTCAATTCATTAAACTCATTCTCCATCCATTTTTGCTCCCTTGCTGGTGAGGAGTTGTGATCCTTTGGAGAAGAGGTGCCATGTTTTTAGAATTTTCAGCCTTTGTGTGCTGATTTCTCCCAATCTTTGTGGATTTATCTGCCTTTGGTCTTTGATATTGGTGACCTTAGGATGAAGTCTCTGAGTTGACGTACTTTTTGTTCATGTTGATGCTATTCCTTTCTGTTTGTTAGTTTTTCTTGCTGTTTGCTAGTTTGTTAGCAGTCTGGCCCCTCTGATGCAGGTCTGCTGGAGTTTGCTGGAGGTCCACTGCAGACACTGCCTGGGTATCACCAGTGGAGGCTGCAGAATACCAATGCTTACTACCTGTTCTTCCTCTAGACACTTTGCCCCAGAGGGGCACCCACCAGATGCCAGCCAGAGCTCTCCTGTATGAGGTATCTGTTGGCCCCTACTGTGAGGTTCCTCCCAGTCAGGATACAGGGGGGTCAGGGACCCACTTGAGGAGGCAGGTTGTCCCTTATCAGAGCTTGAACGCTGTGCTGAATATTTTTTATTTTGCTTAATTGTATATTTATGTTACCAAAATATTGATAAATGTGTTTTGCTGGTACATTTTAAAAACACTTAACTTTAAGGAATTTTATGTTTTATTTACATGGAGCAGTGAATTCAGTGATTCTTTTCACCAAGTAAATTTTAGCACCAGCAGCTCTTCTCCTCTCCTCCCCTCCCCTCCCCTTTCCTTCCCTTGCCTTCCCTTTTTCTTTCCCTTTCCTTCCCTTTCCCTTCCTTCTTTCACACAGTCTCTTTCTGTCACTCAGGCTGGAATACAGTGGCATGATCTTGGCTCACTGCAACCTCTGCCTCCCTGGTTCAAGAGATTCTTATGCCTCAGCCTCTCAAGTAGCGGGAATTTCAGGCATGCACCACCACTCCCGGCTAATTTTTATATTTTTAGTGGAGGTGGGGTTTCACCATGTTGACCAGGCTGATATTGAACTCCTGACCTTAAGTGATCCACCCATGTAGGCCTCCCAAAGTGATGGGATTACAGGCGTGAGTCACAGCTCCTGGCCACAATCTTCTATTCTTTAAAAAAGGCTGCCTTCTTGTACCTTGTCTGGGCCTAAAACCCAGGGGGTTATAGATTGTATAATTATACTATACAGTACCTGGCTTTCAAAATCTTAAAATTCAAGTCAGTATACCTTAAAAAAAAATCTGCCAGGCAAGGTGGCTCACGTGTGTAATCCCAGCATTTGGGAGGCCGAGGTAGGTGGATCACCTGAGGTCAGGAGTTTGAGACTAGCCTGACCAAAATGTAGAAACCCCATCTCTATTAATGATACAAAATTAACCGGACATGGTGGTGCATGCCTGTAATTCCAGCTCCTCGGGAGGCTGAGGTAGGACAAACACTTGAACCCAGGAGGCAGAGGTTGCAGTGAACCGAGATTGCACCATTGTACTGCAGCCTGAGCAACGAGCAAAACTCCCTCTCAAAAAAAACAAACAAAATGACAACCACAGAAAACCCTTAAATTATTTTTAAATTAATTTTCTCAATGATTATTTCAATTTACTCTCAAGAAAACCCTGAGACAATGTAGATATTTTCTTTGTTGTAAATAAAAAAAATACTGAGGTACATAAAATGAAATGTGATATGGTAACATAAATGGAGTGAAATCTCAGGGGTTCTAGCTTTCAGCCCTTTTTCTCTATATGACTTAGTGTTCATTCTCTTTCTCTCCACACACACAGACACACATGTGCTTATATGATACACATACAGCTATACATATATATTTTTATATGGACAAAAATTTAGGGGCTATCCTTTCTGCTTCCTTTTCTATTTTAACTTTGGTTTAATGGATTGATATTACATTGAAGGTTTTTTCTTAATAAAAGTCCAGAGCTGATAAGTTTCTTTTTGTGAAGAAACTGATAGAACAATTATTGTGTTTGATGACATAAACAAATTTTTTTGTTTGATGACACAAACAAAAAATTGTTCTATAAGTTTCTTTATAAAAAGATGCTTTGATGCATTATTTGTTTAATATTTAGGGCTCAGGGATCAGAAAGAAGATTGTTATCCTGACATACATATTTATGTAGACCCCATGTCCTAGTTTGCTTGGAATGGTTTGAATTTATGCCTCTAGTCGTGAAATAATTATTAATAGCATTTCTTCAACTTTCAAAACTGTCTTGGTTTGAAGGACAATATATGGTTATTTTGCAACCCTTCTCAAAATCTCTGGAGAATAAGGAGCATTGAAAATAAGTATAAATGTAAATTTAATCCATTCAAAAGTGAAACAGATGACTAAATTGTCCTTTAGGGCCCAGAGATCAACTAGAGAACACAGCCTGGAATGGAACTGCTGGAGAGTAACAATTTTCCAATGTATTGTGCTATTTTAAATGAAAAATAAAAGCTGAAAACAATATCAGCCTTTATGTGGAGGCAGAAATGCCATAATCACCTTCTCTGTGGCTACTCTTCCTTCTAGCGTGTTCAGCATGGTAACTTCTAGCTGTCATCCTGGACAAAAGCAAGCAATAAAATGATGAACACTCTTTCACTCTTTAGTTCAGTTCCTAGAACTAGTAATGCTATAAAGGGGGTGAGGTGCCACTTTTATGCTAGGAAATACAATTTGCAAATACCAATTTTTAAAAAATAATTGAGGAAGAAAAAATACTAAAAAATATCACAAACTCTACTCAGAAATCTTTTATACCATGCAACAGTTTTAGTGGTCATAATGGCATCATGTGATTGATATTATAATAACTTAAATCCAATCACATACAAAAACTCTAAGAAAGCTTCCAAATTTTATGTTATTGTTATAATTTGTATCTATTAATATTGTATATCCTTTAACATCTTTTTATTTATATGTATTTTTAATAAGTTCTCTAACTTTCATACTATAGTTAAAAGTGATTCTGGACCAGTTGCAGTGGCTCATACCTGTAATCCAGGCACTCTGGGAGTCTGGGGCAGGAGGATTACTTGAGGTCAGGAGTTTGAGACCAGCCTGGCCAATACAGTCAGACCCCATCTCTACAAAAACAAAACTTAGGCACAGATTGTAGTCCCAGCTACTTAGGAGGCTGAGGCAGGAGGAGCAATTGAGCCCAAGAATGCAAGGCTGAAGTGAGTTATGATTGTACCACTGCACCCCAGACTGGGGTGACTGACAGAGTGAGACTCCATCTCTAAAAACAAAAACAACAACAACAACAACAACAAAAAGTGATTATGCACCACTGTTACAATATTAGAGTATTATTAATTTGATTAAATATTTATATTTGCCAAAGAGTTTTATAATTTCATAATTTCTATATGGTGTGTATGGCTTAGGTTAATCTCTTTCCTTCTCCTTTATTTTCTTTCTTTTTTATTTTCTTTTTTGGCCCATGGATGTCCGATTGCTCAACATCTTTTGTCAAAAGCCTTTGCCCATTTAATGACTTTTCACTTTGATTAAAATTTAGCTGGTCAAGGTATCAGTTAAAAAAACAAAGTTCAAAACCTAATAAATGAATTCAGCAAGGATGCATGACACAGAATCAATACTCAAAATCAAACACTTTTATGTATTTACAACTGACATGTGGAAACTGAAATTGTTTCAATGAAAATGAAATACCTGAGTATAATCTTAGTCAAACTTACAGGATCTATATGCTGAAAGTTATTAAATGCTGACTTAAAAAATCAAATAAAGAACTAAATAAATGGAAGAACATACTATGCCCATGGATAAGAGGATTAAACAAAGACTGATTTTAAATTTTAAAAAAGATAATTATGTTTTCCTTAAAGAGTTGATGAAGATTAATCAAGGTATATGTAAATTGTTTGATAATGTCAGCTTTGCTAGTAGTTTTATTAACATACCTCTTTTTTCTAATATCCAATCTGTTAATCAATTAGTTCTACCCCCTTGTATCTATAAAAGACATTCTCCTCGCAATTCTCTTTTACTTAGTTCAAACATTTATTAGTTTTTTATCAGTTAATTGGTCTTTCTTATTCTAGCCCAATACCTGTCCAAGTTCCAACCCACTCCAAATGGATTCCTATTAAAATTCCCAAATCTGATCCTGTGTCTGTCTTGCTTATAAATTCTTTACTCCTTGTAGTAAAATTATTACTGTGCTAACATGCAAGAGAGAAGAGGGATTACACCAGAGGAGATTACCCAAGAAGAGGTGGAAAAATAGCAGTAATAACAACAATAGCAAGTACAACTGACATTGTTTAAAATTTTTTCAATTTGAGATAATGGAAAGAAAATAAAAGCAAGAATAAGTGTTATTGTTGCATTATTCTGGTTACAATTCCTCAGTTTTGCCCAAATGTTTACATTGTACCTAGCTTCAATACAGTTACCCAAACCAGGAAAATAGTTTTCTGACTGTATTAGTTGCTTAGGGCTACTTTAATAGGTCTTACAAAAGTATACATATACTTGTCATATGACTCAGCAATTTCACCCTTAGTATTAACTCCCAAATGATAAAAACTTCTAGGTACACAGATCCTTAATAATGAATGTTCACAGAAGTTGTATTCATAATAGCCAAAACCTGGAAGTAACACAAAGGTATGTGGATAGATGACATTAAAAATGGTAGTCTATTCATTAATGGAATACAATTCAAAAATAAATAGGAGTAAACTACTGATATTTGGAATAATGTGGATGAAGCATAATGTGTAAGAAAGAGAATGCTGACATAAAATTGTATATCTTGTCTGATTTTATCACATAAAATGCTAGATAAGGCAAATCTAACATATTGTAAAGAAAAGGTGGTCACTGGTTGCCTGGGGTGTTGGGATATGGGTGTTGAGGAAGTCATTAATTATAAAACAGCAAAGTATAATTTTTAGCAGTATTGGAAATATTCTGTATCTTGATTGTGGTGATGATAATTACATGCATGTATACATTCATCAAATATACACCAAAAATTGGTGTATTTATGGTATGTTCATCTTTTCCAAATAAAGATGATTTTAAAATAGACAATGATGATGAAAGTTAAATGAGATAAGGCCGAAGTTAATATATTGACTCACTGTACTATTTAATGAGATGATGCTAGACAAATATTTGAAGAGCTACTTTATTTTTCAGACAAGGAAAATATGTAACAGGAATATTGGCAGAAGAGAAATAAAAGTTATTTTTAAGGATTTAGCATAAATGTACAATTGATTGTGTTGGAGAAACTTTTTGAAAAGCTTTTCAAGCCCAATTCTGAAAATATACTTCAGTTTACGTAGACAAAAACTAAGTTAAGTATGTGAACTCATGTCAACTCACATAGATAAAGCAGCTTATTAAGTATACTAGTTTCCTGGCAGTAGAACACTTCAGATTTTAGAAACGATACATTTGCACAGTATCATAATTTAAGAAAAGCCAATATGGAGTCTCACTGATCTATTTGACCCTTCTTTTACCCTACCATATTCTTTCTTTACTCAGTATTTTAAAATATAATTTTAATTTCTGTCACAAAATATTTCAAATATGTAAAAAAGTACAGTGAAGTATATGACACATTTCATTTAATGAATGCCATTTTGACATACTTGCTTATTTTGCTATTGCTTTTTGAAGAAATTAAATGTTTTAGGCAGACCAAGACACCAGGCCCTCTCCCATTTCACTATTTTCTGCCAGGTAACACACATCTTGAGATGGTAGCTATACTTCTTCCTGCATGTTTTCTGGAAACATATTGCATTTGATTAATTGTATTTCATTTTATTTAATATGTGTACTATGGTACTATATCTTATTGTCCCTGTCTTTAATATTTGCATGTGTTAGTTGCATCTCTTTTAATCTGTTTTATTCATTCACTTTTTTCAAGAAGTATTTGTGTTGATACATGCAGCTCTAGTCACTCATTGTTATTGTCATTTCTGAAATGGAATACTGCAGAGTATGATCTCATTATGTAAATACACTACTGTTTATTCATCTAGTTTCCTATCGACGGGCATTTATTTTTCTTTCAGCTTTTTTGTTTTTGCTATTACAAACAAAGGCCTGAAAAATATACTTGTACTTGTCTCTGAGTATTTCTGCTCTGTTTAGAAATTGTGCCTGAAAGTGGAATTATTTTCATTACACGCTTTCTTCAACTTATGATGGGGTTACATCCCAGTAAACCCATTGTAAATTGAAAATACCATAAATTGAAAATGAATTTAATACATTTGATCATCATAGCTTAGCTTAGTCTATCATAAATATGTTCAGAACACTTCCGTTAATGCACAGTTGGGCAAAATTATATCCAAAAAATGCTGGAATGTAGTACACTGTAGAGTATAGGTTGTTATCCTACCAGTCATCATGTGGCTGACTGGGAGCTATGGCTCACTGCAATTGCCTAGAATCTCATGAGTATATCAAACTACATACCTCTAGCCTGAGAAAATACCATAATTTGAATTGTGAAGTATGGTTTATATGGAATGTGCTTCACTTTTTTACCATTGTGAAATCAAAAAGTCATGAATCAAATAATCATAAGTTATAGACCGTCTGTGTTACTTTTGAAACTCTACTACTTCAAGCTTCAATTTAGATAAGAACACATCATTCTTTAAAGTCTAAGGGACGAAAGTCAGCGTCTCATTGAATTTTCTCCTTACCAACACTGGGTACTATCAAAACTTCAAGTTTTTTGCTAATTAGATATGGTATCATATTTGCTTCAAATTGCATGTTCTTGATTACTAGTAAAGTAAATAATTTTATCATGTGTTTGTTGGTCTTTTGGATTTTATTCTTTGTAAATTGCCTGTTTTTAGTATTCTGGCCATTAAAGAAATAGGTTATTATCTTTTTCTTATTGGTTTATAGGGGTTCTTTATAGTTGAGATACTAATTTTTGTAGAATATATACATTGCAGACATCACCCATCAATTGCTTGTATTTAATCTTGTTTATGGTAGATTTTGTCATGCTGAACATTTAAATATTTATATAGCCAATTGAAAATCTTTTCAAATTCTTTGATTTTGTGCACACTTTATTTTTCAATTTAATGTTTTTTCATGTTCTGGACTCTAATCCTCTGACACTTATTTCTTTAAGTAATATAAATATTTGATTTTTTCTATATTGATAGACAGTTGTTCCAGGATTATTTAATCTTTCTTCAATTCATAATTTGCCATTTATCAATTTCATATATATCTGTAACTTGATTTTGGTTCTTGCTGTTTTTTTCCAATGACCTGTATATTCCTTTCTTTCAGTGCTCTACTCTATTTTATAAATAATTTCTATGAGTTTGCAGGAAGAAGAGGGTAATTATTAACTGTCGTGTTTATGTAGTTGAAATCCAGTCATTTGCATTTCTTAAACAAATGTTCTAATTATTTCTAATTGCAAAGCAAAGGATATTTTAAAAGAAGGACCTAGAAATCACCTGTATTATGGGGAGAGGAGTATCTTTTTCTTGAAAAATCTTTAACTCTAGAATGTAATTTGATAATGTATTTTGAGTAGAAGACTCATATGTCACTGATGTTTCTGTAACTGTTCTTGTCTTTAGGTAATGCCTTTCTGTACTTATCTTTTTTACACCAATATATGTTTCTCCACTGAGCAGCCATATACAGTCAGTAGGTTTTTAGGGACGCCCCTATGTTTTTCACAGAAACCATTTCAATAGTCTTGTGTTTTCTTTGTCTAATTTGTCTGTGTCTGTATTCTTTTCCTATTTCTCTTATATAAAACTATCTTGAATATGAATAAAAAGCTCCAAGATTTTGCACACCCTTGATTTTCTTTCTTAAAAAAAAAAATTACAAACTCATGGCTGACAAACTCTAACTGCTCTTACAAAACTTAGATTGTTACCTGGTGAATGAAAAATACGTGCATGCCCTTTTCTAAATGTTCTTTGTCTCTTTGTTTATTTTTTGGGACAGAATCTTGCTGTGTTGCTCAGGCTGAAGTGCAGTGGTGCAATCTCGGCTCACTGCAACCTCCACCTCCTGAGTTCAAGCGATACTCCTGTCTCTGCCCGTGAGTATCTGGGACTACCGCACCTGGCTAATTTTTGTATTTTTAGTAGAGATGGAGTTTCACCATGTCAGTCAGGCTGGTCTCAAACTCCTGACCTTAAATGATCACCTGCCTCAGCCTCCCAAAGTGCTAGAATAACTGGTGTGAACTGCGCCCAGCCACAGTAAGTGTTCTTGAAATTAAATCATCAACTAACTACCATGAAAATCTGGGGCTTGAAAAAAGAATTACTAGAATTTAACAAAATAATGTGCATATGAAAAATCTGCATCTTAGTGACATCTTTTAATTTTGTCCTTTGTGGTAACTTAGATCTCGTGTACCTGTGTAACCATTAGGTACATTAGAGCCTGTAATAAAACTTTAAGCCAATTTTTTTTCTGTTATTCTTCATTTCTTTCTTCATTTTTACTATTTGTTTCTAGATAAAAAGTTCTAAAAAAGTTAAAATGCACCATCCTGGTATTCACAAGTGATTTTATTACTAAGTTACCTATGATTTGTGATCTGGGTGTTCCTTCTGTTATAGTTGTTGTTTAAAGGTAAGAGTAGTTATAAAACTTATTTTAAGAAAAATTTTCCCACCTGCTCACTACACTCTTCAAATTTTTCAGTTTTAAATAATAGAAAACAAACAAACAAAAAAAAGCAAGGGAAGTAAAGTGATTTTGGTTACATTACCTTCTTTCCCCCCAACTGTTGACATTGTACATAGTTTCAGTACAGTTTTCCAAACCAGAATAATAGTTTCCTGACTGTAATAGTTGCCTAAAGCTGCCTTACTAAGTCTTGCAAAAATCCACATATATCTATCTTAAGATTCAGCAATTCTACCTTTATTATTTATCCCCAAATAATAAACCTTATAAGTACACAGATACTTAATAATGAATGTTCACAGAAGTCATATTCATAATAGCTGAAACCTGGAAATAACCCAGAAGTACATCAATAGGTGAACTTGAAAAATTGTGGTATATTCGTCAGTGGAATTCTATTCAAAAGTAAATAGGAGTAAACTGATATTTACAACAGAGATGAAGCATGAAGTATGATGTGTGAATGGAGTTCTCATTTCAGTGTAATCCTCTGAAAATGTCTTCCTCTGTTGTGAAATTTTCCCATGATGGGAAAACTGATACACTTTAAAGGATGCTGCCATTATAGAGGTAGAGCCGTATTTTTTCATGTTATTCTTCTGTAGTGCTTATATATAACTCCTACTTTCAGATCAAGGCCAATATTAAAAATAGTGTTGCTCTACTTTGTTGTGTGGCAAAACTGGGTTCATTACTCCTGGCACAGTAACCTACATCTGTGTTTAACTGCCTTTTCTCCTTTCGAGGGTAGCAATTTCGGTAGTTGCACTGCCAGCCAAATGCCTATTACCTCTGCCTATTTTGAAAAACAAACAAACAAGGAAAACAAACTATAAATAGAAGTATATATCAATGTTAAAAAAGTGCAATAGAGCTGGCGTTCTCTGGGGTTGTAAACATTTGTTCATATAATTTGATTCATATTAAAATACAATGCACTAGGTAGTTTCCAACTTATGTTAAATTACAATTAGATGCTCTTTTCCCTCTTCGCTATTCAGGTTTCTGCTTCTCATTCTTTCTCATTTATGTCTGCTCCTTCCTGAGGCTATTCCTTTTCCACCTTTTTGATCTATAATCATGATTTCAGGTATCGTTGTCTGCTACACTCTTACCCCAAGTCAGCTATGGAAGGGCTGGATTGTCATTGTATAGTAAAAAATCAGTAACAAATACTTGTGAATGTTAACCCATATCTAGTTTTCTTTACCTATATTAGGGGCAATTAAATTTCCACCGAGACCTGTTCTGATCCCTAGAACCAAGTCTAATTTTAGGAGGGGAAGAATCACTAGGCTGGAACTAGTGATTCTATACTGCTAATCTATACTGCTAATCTATACTGCTAATCTACTAACAGTACTACTGCTGCTTTCACTGTTGCTGTTGGAACCTTATTGATCCTACTCAATAAAATCTTAGCCTCCTGATGCAGCAATCCGCAAAAATTCTAAAGCCAACAGTCACCCGCAGTTGTTACTAGACCCACATTTGCCCACAATAGTCCACAGTCACCTGTCATTGCTGTTGCTCGTGCTTCAAGGGCTATGAAAAGCAGAACAAAAATCTCCCTTCTGACTGTCTTCCTACTTCCTGCCAGGGTGGCCATTTGTAGAACCTAACCAAGAGTTACCCAGCAAATGGGAAATGTAGTATGTACGTTACTAGCCTCCGGAGTTACCAAGGGAGCATAGGATAGAAATAAAGCTGAGTATTAAGGGACAGATAACCCATATAGTACCTAACTGTGTCAATCCAATAATTTCCTATATTTAGGTTCATTTTGATAGGAATTTTTTTTCACTTTTCTTTTTCCTTACACAGTATGGATCCTGCATATTGTTTAGAAGATAGGCTGTTTATTGAGATGTTGAGTAGAGAAAACATTAAACTCAGGTTTAATACAATAATCTGGTACTAAATGCAATAAATAATCCCAGATACATAACCTTGATTGGGAGGGCTGAAATGGGCTTTTGCAGTATTTATATATAGTAATTTAATTGTCCAAGAGATTTTTCAGGTAGTCTATACATTCAGCTCTGTTGTGTAAACTGGAATTATTTAGAATAACAATTTGAAAGAAAATATTGAAAGCGTCCATCAAGTTTGTTGATGTCTAGGCTAATGTGTGAAGAATAGTGTGTGTGTTTGTGTATGTATGTGTGTATGTGTGTGTGTGTGTGTAATTGAGAAAGAGAGAGACTAACACAAAAGCAAAGCAAAGGACCTATAATTAATAATATGTTCAAACTCTAAGATAATAAGTGAAAGAAGTCTATATTATAGCTGAGATACAATTTAGATAGAATATCAGGTCATTATTTTTTTCATGAAATTTTTGGAAGCTGTCAGTGAGAAGCCATGATCAAACTGTGATCAATAATCAGGTAATCCCAGTAGAACAGTAGCAGAGAGTATTGTCTAGCAGATTTATCTTGTTTCTATAACCAAATCTCTGCTTCACTGGGATTGAGATTGCTAGAATCTGCTAGTAGGCTATTTTCAGTCTTTTCCAAGTAATTCTTTCTTCTGAGAGGGAAAAAAGACTATTTTATAAAATCTTTTATGTCATTACCATGGTGCTCATATAAGTATCGCTTCAACTATTGTGTTAGTTTCCTCCTAAATGATACCCAAGATTTTAATGCATCCCTTATTAATTATAAAGACATTGAACCTGTTAGAATATTTGCTTGTCAGTTTAGTAAACATAAGTATAAGGTAGAAATTAGACATCAAAATTTGCACTGGCCTTAACAGTCATGAAACCTGTCCCAGTGAAACCTGAGCAGGGCTCTATTAAGTGAAAGTGAGGCTCATTACAACCAAGAAAGACAATTATGATTAGCTTCCAAGAAACTAACTTGGTTATTTCCAGGGAGTTTCCTGGTCTGGTTTTTAGACAGGATTTGATCATCTGCTTATGATGAAAGCTTGTTAGTCACTGCAAAGGAAGAACTGAGGAGCATGGAAAGTTGGATGGGCTTATGAGATGTGAAAAGGGCAGGAGTTCTAGTGGAGGCAGCTGCTTCCTGTCCGAGAAAACAAAAAAACCTTCATATTTTGCCTCACTTCCTTTTTCTGCATCCCTTTGCTTCTTGTAGTATTACATTGTTGGTTAAAAACACAGAAATCCAACAACCTAAATTTAAATCTTCTATATATAATGGTGTGTAAACTTAGAAAGTGAATTCTTCTCTCCACGCCATGAGAACTTTAGCTATAAAATGCCGACATCTTAGCACCTACCTCATAGATTTTTTATGAAGGTTAAGGCAAAATGTAAGCATTCTGTAAATAACAACTCTTCCTTTTTTTGTTCTTCCGCTTTGTTTTACTTTGTTCAGCTGTTTTTATTTCCCTATCAATTTGTGCTCTCTAGTTTTACTCATTGCAGTTTTCTTCCATTCCTTTCTCTGTTGTTCCTCCTCCTCCTACTTCCCCTCATGTGATCTTTCTAATACCATTTATTTTTAATTCCAGTCAACAGTTTCCACTTTTCTATTTCCCTTTCTTTCTGCTTCTCTTCATGTCTTCTTCTCTGACCTTCTTGCCTCTCTTTAGTTCTCATCTTTCCTGCTGTTTTCCTTCTCCCTCATGTGCTCTCTCCTCTCCACTCTCACAGTAACTTCTTATTCACCATGACAGTACTTACTTTATCTTTAAAAGAACTTGAAAGTGTTATTTGTCTATTTTTTTCATTATCTTGTTAATTTGCCTTCTTAAAACAAATGATGGGACCTGGGTGTGGTGGCTCATTCCTGTAATCCTAGTACTTTGGAAGGGTGAGGCGGGTGGATCATGAGGTCACGAGTTCAAGACCAGCCTAGCCAATATGGTGAAACCGTGCCTCTACTATAAATACAAAAATGAGCCTGGCGTGGTGCATGGCTATAGTCTCAGCTATTCAGGAGGCTGAGGCACAAGAATCGCTTGAACCCGAGAGGTAGAGGTTGCAGTGAGCAGAGATCGTGCCACTACACTCCAGCCTGGGCAACAGGGCAAGATTCCGTCTCAAAAATAAATAAATAAAAATAAAAATAAAAAAACCAGATAATGTCTTTCTTTGCCTGGTGATAAGGAAAAACAGAAGGTGTGCAGTCTAATGATTTTACGGAGCTAATCATCTAAGGATATGTTTCTTCTGAGCCTAGTCAGTAGCCTCCCAGGGCCTTGATTACTTACATCATTGCCTGGAATCACCATTATCTACTTACCAAGAAAAAATTGGCTCCATCAAACAATAGTTTCCGCTTTTTCACAGAATGACTTTCCTGTTTATCTGCATAAGAAGATGATTGAGATAGAAACCCAAACTACACTTCATTTTATTCTGTTTATTTCTACTTTGGTATCTTTCGTCCATCATCTTTTTCTTTCATTTTAGAGAAAGTATTCTTCACCCTTATTTCCAAGCTTTGTCTTGCCATTTTTTTATATTCTCCTCATCCATTACTCTCTTGTCAGTGACTCCTTTTCTTTTCATAATCCTCAAAAATCTCCCTTCTAGGATTCTTCCTTCAATTTTGAAATATACCAACCTCATTAAAAGGTCACTTGGTTTTATTGTCTTTATCAATCATCAAGTTATCCTTTCCTGAATATTCATACATTTTTCATACATGAATGGCCTCTACAAGCTACTTCCACCTCTTGTCAGCATATTCTAACACTTTGCAATCTTAGTTCTTCCATTTGTCCACTGAATCACCAAGTCCATTGATGTTTTCTTAGGCCAGATCCTCCTGGACTTTATATAATTTGATCATTTTTTCCTAGATTTTAGTTCTTAAAAGAATATTTTATATTCAAGAAGTAAAAGGAACACAAAATGGAAGCTAAAATTGTTCTGCATTATGTCATTATTTTTAGTTTGGAATATGGAAATAGGTAAAAGTTCTCTTCCCTTCATTTTTCAAGCTAACCTCCCAGAAATAATCTTCTACTAACATTTTAATGTTAATTCCAATAACTATAGTAATTTAGTTTTTTTGGTTTCTAGTAATTCAGTTTTTTAAGAAAGTTGGAATAAACATCTTTTAAAATATTTATTTGTGTCTTTATATTTATCATGTGTACAAATATATATGTGCTAATATTTTAACTGTAATATATAATTTATAATATTTAATATATACATATTACATTACATATAATATAAAATAGACATATATTACATGTAATTTATAATGTCATATATACTTTAACTCTCCTTTTGCTGATTATATTTTCAAGCTTATCTTTTATTTCTTTAGACATATAAACATACCTATAGTCTATGTCCAACAATTTACGTCTGTTATGAGAGTCTTTTATCAGTTTTTATTTTAGTTGTTTTTTGTTTATGTTGCATAGTTTCTTGTGTTTTGTAAATTTTCAAAACTCTGAGTTTTCATTTTTCTTGACAATTTATGTGTAGATACTTTGAGACTTGATTTATAGATAGTTTATCCAGAAAAACAATTTGTGCTAGAGACTGGGGAAAACTACCAAATAAAGTCCACTTTATTTCAATATTTTTGACACTTAAAAAATGTTTATGGAAATGTAAGTTACCTATAGAAAACTGTGTTAAGTCCAACATTGACCTTATGAATTACTAAAAGCTAAACACAATATTCATTCAAGTAAAATAATGGGACTTTGTCAGGCGCCTCCTGGTGCCCATTTCTTCACTTCTTCCCAAAAGTTGCTACGGCATTACCTTAATATCCAAACTGCCTATGTGTGAACTTTTCTCTGCAACTTTTAATTTTCTTTTTAACGTTTCAACCTAGAGAAAAGTTGACATAACAGTAACTTGAATACCCAATCTTTGTTTCCTAGATCACTGATGTGTCAGCATTTTGCACATCCTGGGCTATATCTTCTGTAAGTTATCAGAATCCACTCTGCAGGGTCTAGCAGAAACTTTAAGGGTGAGAGAGTCTTTGACAATAGGTTGCATCTCAGTGTTCTGGGTTGTACTTCATTTTGAAGCTCTATGCTTTTCATACTTTGGTGTCAGTTCAGCATTGCATTTAAAATGATTTTTTAAGTATATATTTTATACTGCCTTACTGTTTAATTGGAGGGTGGTACAGGACAGCTAATGTACCATATTGTCGAAGCAGAAGTTTGCTAGATTTTAGATATAATTGTATAGGTGCTGGTTTAGAGAATTGAGAGGAAAAAAATGTATGAATGGAAATCATAATGGATGTCAATACTTCTGAAACTACAAAAGGTGAACCACTTGGAATTCTTACTTATTATAAAGAGTTTTCACGGACCAGGCCGGGGAGAATACATAATGCTTATAGGTATGGTGTGCCTATCTAATGTGTTGTCTAAATGAGGCCGTTTTGAAAGTGAAGTGACGCTGGTAATAATTACTCTCAGAAAAAAAAAGGCATAACTTGTTCCTGTCTGGGTCCTGTCTGGGGCCAATTGGGATATGCAGTTGCCCTAATTATAGCTTACTATACTTTTTAAGAAATGAGTATGAAATTAAATATAAAAACAGATATGTGTGTGTAAGTGTGTAAACTTTTTTTTTTTTTTTTTTTGAGATGGAATCTTGCTCTGTCGCCCAGGCCGGAGTGCAGTGGTGCAATCTGAGTCACAGCAGCCTCTGCCTCCTGGGTTCAGGTGATTCTCCTGCCTCACCATCCCTAGTAGCTGAGACTAGGCACATGCCACCATACCTGGCCAATTTTTTTTTAATTTTTAATTTTTAGTAGAATCGGATATCACCGTGTCAGCCAGGATGGTCTCAATCTTCTGACCTCATGATCTGCCCACTTTGGCCTTCCAAAGTGCTGGGATTACAGGCGTAAGCCACTGCGTCCATCCTATGAGCCTCTTCTTAAAGTCTTTATTGAAGGCATATGCTAAGTGTGCAGATGCCAGCATTCACAGAGTTTCATGGTAAAACTAGTGTAAGTATGGTGGGATTAAAAGTCTTGTTTTTGTCTACATACAGTTTAGAAAAATCCATGTCTTATGAAAGGAGATTAAAAGATAGAAGTAGTTTCTCTATTAAAGGCATTCAAATGTAGATTTGAACAACTGCTTTAAGGATTGTTTGGTGGAAATTAAAATATTAATCAGGTTCTTGAATTACCTGAAAGGCCACTTTCAACTTGGAGGTTTTGTAATTCTATTTACTCTCTGTGCATTCTTGTGTTTAGGAAAAAGAGCCATATCCATTTTTGGAAATGTGGAACATTATGAAAGAGAAAGACATGGAAAATTATCAAGAAACATTTATTAACAGTGTAGAGGCTTGTCATTCTTTCATTGTTTCTCTTTCAGAATGTCAGAGAATCATATTTATTCTGGTTTACACTGTTAATTGATATGAAAAGTAATTAATAATTTACCTGTGGCTTACTTAAAGTAACAGGAAAAATGTCAAATATTGGCCTTTGCCACCTTCCCTATGTGTCCTTATGCTTGGTGTGGAATCCTTTAATTATTTAACAGAAAGATTGTGACAATTATAAGCACAGAAGTATCTGATTTTACACCGCAGCTGTCCCAGCTACTTTACGAGGGGCTCAGCTTAAGGGCTCCAGGTCCCATTTCCTGGGTAAAGGCAAAGTCCATTCTCATTCAGCCACGGTGTACTTAGCATCCTTAAGAGCAACTGTGATGTGTTCAAGGTCAAAAAGTCTTGTTTCATCATCCAAATCAGCAGTTTTATCATAACACAATCTTGAGAGACTTATTTTGAAGGTCTTTCAGCACTTTATGAAAACCCTCTTACAAAATCTCTTCGTTATATTTTAAGTGTTATTATCTTCTTATTTTTTGGCCACTCATGTTATCAAAGTTTAGAATGTAACTTTTTAAAGCTCCATGACTTTGGCTAAGAGAAGAGACAAGTTTAATTAAGAAACTTATTCATCTTCAATTATGGCATATAGTTTCTTGATATATTTTTAAAAGAAACAGCAATGTTTTTCTCTCTTCCTGTGTAGCATGTCCTTAAAGAAAAATTTCTGTTGGCAAAAATGCCAAAGTTTTGGAAAAATAAAATAAGGAAGGATGAAGTATCTGACTGCATATCTTTAGAAAGTTTTGGATTATGGAATTTTCCTGGTAAAAATCTCTTTTCCCTCATACCTGCCTACACACGCAATTGGATGACACTTAAAATATCAGTCTCTAGAGATTGGTAATAGCAAAAATTAGACAGCAATAAATTAAATGTATCCTGTCCCTTCCTGCGTATGAAGAATCAACCCCTCTGTCTTCTACTTTCAATACTTTATTTCCTATGATAAAATGAATAAGCACAATGCAAATAATTAGATGTATAAATATATATTCATTGACTCAAAGAACATTGAATAGTTTTTGTTTTCTAAATCACTTCTTGGATTTACCAATTTTATGAATATTCTCTTAGTGATTATTATTTGATCTTTTTATTCCAAGCATCTAATAAACTATGCTTTGTATATTGTGCCTTGTATCAGTGAGAATCTGTTGCTTGTACAGAACAGAAGCACTCTCAGGAATCTCCAGAGTTAATGGTTTATTATAAGTATGCAAATGCTAAAGCTGTAATAAAGATAAGTCAGGCCTGTGAATCTTTACACTAACACTCTGTTGTTAATAAGCTCCAGCTGCTCTGCTCATCTCTGTTGTCCGAGACACCGTGGAGCACGTAGCTCATTTTCCCTAAGAATTGGATGCCTTATCTTCTGTCCCAAATAGCTGGCCTTATAAGTTATAGCTTATGCGTATTCATGATTTCAGTAGCTTCAGGACTCCTCAAAGTTCCCGTCTCAAGGCCTTGCTCTTTGTACCTGAATAACTTCAGCTCCCACTGGTTATATCCTTCCACTTCGAAGTCAGACCTGAAAGAGAGAATGCATTTGATGTGGCCTCTTAGCACTGCACTTTCGTATATGGTGGGCTAAACCACCTCAGAGGCTTCATACAGTCAGCTCTCATTGTGGAGGATAGGAACACGATTGTAAATTACACAGTAGAGTTGCTTTAAACTTCTTTCTTTACAAAGTTGTGATATGCAGCTGTTTCCCTTGGAAAGAGCTTGTTTCTGCAGTATTGTGATGATGATTCCAGCCTCTTCTCAACTTAGTTCATTTCGGAATCCCCCCACCGGCCCTGTACTCTTTGTTGAAACTACTCTTGCCAAGGTTATCCATGATCTCCATTTTGCCAGATAAAATTATCATGTTTTGACCAGGCACAGTGGCTCACAACTGTAATCCCGGCACTTTGGGAGGCTGAGGCAGGAGGATCACAAGGTCAGGAGTTCGGGACCAGCCTGGCCATCATGGTAAAACCCCGTCTCTACTGAAACACTAAAACTAAGTCGGGTGTGGTGGTGCATGCCTGTAATACCAGCAATTTAGGAGGCTGAGGCAGGAGAATTGCTTGAACCCCGGAGGAAGAGGCTGCAGTGATCTGAGATTGCACCATTGCACTCCAGCCTGGGCAACAGGGTGAGACTCCATCTCAAAAAAAAAAAAAAAAAAAAACGAAAAATCAGGTTTTATCATTCCTCATCTTATTTGTTCTTTCTGTAACAGATTAGTCGACCGTTTTATTCTTGTTGAAATTTTTTTTTTTTTTTTTTTGAGACAGTCTCACTCTGTCACCAGGTGCCAGGCTGGAGTGCAGTGGTGCGACCTCGGCTCACTGCAACCTCCACCGCCTGGGTTCAAGCAGTTCTCCTGCCTCAGCCTCCCGAGTAGCTGGGACTACAGGCGTGTGCCACCACGCCCGGCTAATTTTTTTGTATTTTTAGTAGAGATGGGGTTTCACCATGTTGGCCAGGATGGTCTTGATCTCTTGACCTTGTGATCTGCCTGCCTCAGCCTCCCAAAGTGCTGGGATTATGGGCGTGAGCCACCGTGTTTTTTTTCTCCTTTTCACAACTGTGCACTCTCCCAATTTTCCTCCTATCTGCTAAGTAGTTTAGCTCAGTACCCCCTGCTAGATTCTCCTCCTCTGCTGACCCTTGAATTCTAGTATCCTAGGCTTAGTCTTAAATTTTATACTCTTTCTGACCCATATTCTTTCTCGAAAAAAAGCCTTTTCGAATTCTCTAAATACCACCCATATTTAAAGACTCACAGGTGTATATCTCTAGTTCTAAATCTTTCCTCAGTGACAAACTCCTACTTGACATAGTCACTTGAATTCCAGTAGGCCAGCGCACATTCATTATGATCAAAACTGTATTCTTGATATTACAACCAAACCTGTTCCTATTTGATTCTCTATTCCAGCTAGATGCTCAAGCTCACAACAAGCAAAGAAAAAAAATCACACACACACACTTAAAAAGGTAAAAAAAAAACCTTTTAAAAATTATTCTCACCTCCCACATGAAATCAATCAACAAGTACTCTCAGCTGTGCCTCCAAACGATTTGTGTTTCTTTCAACCTGAGTCCCTTAGCCCCAGCAACTACAATTATCCACCTTGCTTTCTGCAATGTAGTTTTTTAACCAATCATTCCTTTTTTCACATAATCTATGCTCTGCTGCCAGAGTAATAATTTTAAAATGTGATTAAAACCCATGTCACTCCCTGAATAAAAATCTTCTAGTGGCTTCTACTTGCCCTTAGTGAGAAAAGAAAAGTACAGAAACTCCAGCACATTCTAAAAGGCCCTAAATTATTTGTCTCCTGCCTGTATCTCTTGCACCTCATATCTATCCTACCTTGCTTTTCTTTCCATCCCTTTCCGTTTCTGCTTTTCAGTTGTAGCAAGCTTATTCTTGATCCAAAGCCTCTTTAACTTTCCAATTATTAGATTAACCCATCATGTCTTCAAAGGCTTGGCTCCTTTTCCCAATCAGGTTCATCTCAAGTGTTACCTCCTGTGAGAATTTCTCAGCGCATCCAAATTAAATTAGTTACCCTAGTTACTTATTTTCAGTTTTATTGACTTCCTATTATTTAATGTGTTCTTGTTAATTTATTGTTAACTTCTTTATTGTCTGTCTTTCCTACTGCAACGTAGGCTTCACGATAGAAAAAGGCTAACCCTTCATTATCATTTTATTCTCCATTTTCATTGTCTAGAGCACTGCTTGGTATATGATAATTTAATGAATATTAGTTAAGTGAATAATAAATTATTTGCTATGTATTGAAAACACAGTGAGCATTTGAGCATCAATTAATAGTTGATATACAACTTTATTTAATTATCAACTATTTGAGTGTAAACTGTGCTTTACCTGCTAAACATATGTTATCTCATTCATTAATCATGATTCATCTATTCAATACATATTTATTAATTACCTAAATAAAGGCCTACCAAGAGGAAAAACTATCATCTCTACTCATAAGTGGCTTGTTGTCCAATGAAGACACAGGTAAGCCAGCAATTAAACATAATGTTGCAATTGTCACAATGGAATAAGCTAAAAATTGGCAAAAACATGAATATGTGATGGCATAGACTCATATATTTGTCTGTCTGTGGTTGGTAGCAAAGATACCAAATAGACATTTGACTTCCAATTGACAGCCATAGAAATTAGTAGGCAACCTGTCTTGGAAAGGACATTCCTTAGAGGTAGAGAAGGCAACTGAAAGTGCTTTGACTCTAAGACTGTAAAGTGCATTATCACTTATGGTTATTAATGGCTCACATATTTCAGCTGTTAGGATCAAGGCAAGAATTTCCTGTTGAGGAAATTTCTGTTATTGTTGTTGAGATGGAGCCTCGCTCTGTCGTTCAGGCTGGAGTGCAGTGGTGCAATCTCAGCTCACTGCAACCTCTGCCTCCCAGGTTCGTGCGATTCTCCTGCCTCAGCCTCCTGAGTAGCTGGCATTACAGTCACAAGCCACCATGCACAGCTAATTTTTGTATTTTTAGTAGAGATAGGGTTTCACCATGTTGGTCAGGCTTGTCTTCAACTCCAGACCTTGTGATCCACCCGACTTGGCCTCCCGAAGTGCTGCGATTAGAGGCTTGAGCCCCCCAGTCTAGCAGGAAAATGATTTTTTAAAAATTGTGAAGGAAAAGGAAAAAATTATAATAGAGGATCAAGAGACAAATTTTATATTTTAAAATTTGACGTAGGAATAGTTCTTGGTCTTTGTTGATCATCTTGAGAAGGGCTTACCCTTATCAGTCTTCACAGGACTACAAAAGTAAATGTTTCCTATGTATTAAAAAATAAGCTACCAAATTTATTTATTCTGTGCTGAGCTCCAAAGTGACTGAGATAGGAGATGGCACTTGGCTGGCCTATAGAGCTCAAGAGGGCAGCACTGTGAGTGGCTGGGCAGCCAGGAGACAACAGATGGCTGAAGCACTGGGCTGAAGCTACAGAACTACAATGAGGGCAAAGATGATGCTGCCTATTCTGACTTTTCTTTTCTTTCTTTTTTTTTTTTCTCCGAGGTAAGGTCTTGCTCTGTTGCCCAGGCTGTAGTGCAGTCGTGAGATCTTGGCTCACTGCAACCTCTGCCTCCTGGGTTCAAGTGATTCCCCTGCCTTAGCCTCCTGAGTAGCTGGGATTATAGGTGTGCACCACCACGCTTGGCTAATTTTTGTATTTTTAGTAGAGATGGGGTTTCACCACGTTGATCAGGCTGGTCTTGAACTCCTGACCTCGTGATTCGCCTGCCTTGACCTCTTTAAGTGCTGGGATTACAGGCATTAGCCACTGTGCCCGGCCTCTGCCATTTCTTAATGGAAAAAGCGGGGAGATCACTTTATTTAATTCAAAAGCTCCCAGCACTTTGGGAAGCCAAGGTGGGCAGATCAGCTGAAATTTTCTTAAACTGATCATCTTTATCATTGTCATGAGAAAGGGTAACATTTTATTTTCAGTCCTTTAGTGCTTTTTAGTAATTCACCGTGCATATTTTACTGATGTCGCATTGACTATGGGACTTAGCACCATTTACATTTGCAGTCATGTGAATATAATTATCTGCATTCCCTATTGGAGTAATGGTGGAAATTGGGTCATTATACAATTTAAGAGACACCTCCCCAGGCACCCATTATGTTCTTAGGAAGTCAGGAACAGAATTTAAGATTATTAATTTCACACATCATGTTTTATCCATTAAATTTGTGTATTGGATTCGACACTTTATGGTGTGTATGAGCACCTATATATGACTCCAGAGAGCAACAGAAATATTACTAAGAGTTCTTCAAATAATGTTGATAATCAAAATCATGTATAATGGTAGTGCCAGGCCTCTGGTGGTCATTCTGATATGTTAGGCATGAAAATCAGTGAAGGAAAATAGCCTCAAGACACAAAGAAACAGGGACATTGGTCATTTCAGGATCAGAGCCTACTGAATTTATCCAGATCAGCAGAACAGCCCAGACAGATCTAATTTTTCACACCATCTCTCTCAATAAATAGCCTTTCCTATTCTGAAGTTGACACTTTATTTTAATAATAATCCATTCTGTCACAATGGTTATGTTACTCTTTACAATAATCACTGTATTGGCGTGAAACAATATGAAAATTGTAGTTAAGGGGTATACATGCCTGCATTAAATCCTAATTTTGTCAACATCACATACAGCCCTCAATTAAAACCAAGCCTCTAAAAATCTTCCCCAGTTGGTTCCCTTTGATGTCGGACTTATCATAGAGTCATACAGTGGTGACACTCTTCTCCTGGTAGCAAGGATAATTCATTACATATCTTGACAAAGTTAATATCGCTATTTTGAAGATGTAGAACATAAAGTTGGGAGTGGGACAAAAATCAAAGGAGAACAGATGTTTCAGAAGATATTGTTTATTTTTCTTAAGATTTTAATCTTATTAAATTAGCTAAAAAAACAAAGCCAGGATAGAAACAGGCTTTCTGTAGGATTTAGTTGCAATGGAGCTCTGTTTGTAGTTTGTGGCAACTGCCATAACAGGAGAGCACAATAACAGACTAAGCCAGATGCCCTTCAGCATCCAAATCAATTCATCAAAGTGCAGCAGGGAAGCAAGAGTCAAAGCAGCCAGTTCAGGAAATAAATCTATGAATACTCTAAGATCAATGGCCATTTCATAAATGTAGAGGCACAGAAGCTTTGTCTTTTTCTATTTTTTTTTTTTCTTTTTTGGAGACAAAAATCTCTCTTTGTCGCCAGGCTGGAGTTTAGTGGCACAATCTCGGCTCACTACAACCTCTGCCTCCTGGATTCATGATTCTCCTGTCTTAGCCTCCTGAGTAGGTGGTATTATAGGCATGAGCCACCATGTCCAGCTAATTTTTGTATTTTTATTAGAGACAGGGGTTTGCCATGTTGGTCAGGCTGGTCTCGAACTCCTGACTTCAGGTGATCCACCTGCATTCGCCTCCGAAAGTGCTGGGATTATAGGCTTGAGCCACTGCACTCGGCCAAAAGCTGCTATTTTAAATCATTTTCATATGAATATATGAAATCTAAGTTAAACAGCAGTCTTTGAAAGAAAATTAATGTGGTAGAATGATTTCCCATAGATATTGTGTTGTAAGAACTTTCTATGATCCTGAATATCTGATAAATGTTAACTCTTCTCTAGGTACCAAGGTAATAACTTGTGAAAGTTACTCTAGTTCTGGTTTACAAGCATTTAAATAAAGTCTTTGAGGCCTAAATAAAACACAAAGAGAAGAATGTATGGGAAAGAAACAAACCAATATATGACTTTATTAAGTTAGCTTTATTGTGTATGCTGGAGCATATTTTGCTAAATATATAAATATTGAGTTTATACCAATTTATATCAATGCAGACATTTTGCTATAAATATTGACTTGTTATAAATAAATTTTGCTTCTGGAATTTTAGACATTTGTGTCAAACACACAAAGCAAATCTGTATTATCTTGCTTACCTGAGCTTCCTTTATGGCATTCTGGTATTATGGTATCTCATTTTGCTAATTTTATTCAGTGCTAAAACTTGGGGTAGTAATAGTGGAGTAGATCACGTCAATATCCTGTACTAAGAAAGCAGACTACCTGCCATCCTTACAGAACAAAATTAATAATCTTAAAACTGTGAACTTTGATAGAAATAGGTCTAGGGAATGCTTAGCGGTAAGGGGAAATGAATGAATTAGAATTTGTATCACAGTTTTGCCACAGTGAACTTCAGGCTGCCTCCAAGAGGTCAACCTCTTCCTTGGTAGCCCTTGGCCACGTGTGGACTAAAACTCCTGCCCTTGGTTTCTCTTATGGCTGTTGAGAAAGTCTAGAAGTTCCAATAAAACATTGTTAAATTCCTAGGAAAATAAAAGAAAATTGAACTTGAAGAATTTGAGAAAACATGAGACATTTCATTTTACAGAGTAGAGATGTATGACTTTACTAAGTCAGTTATTTTCAGATAACGGCCTAAGTTTGTTCATACCTTGACTGGGAACTGTACTCTTATTATTAACTGTCTCCTCCTGGAGAGTCAGCATATTTTTACTCAAAATATGGGAATGATATCTCAGTCATCTAAACAGTTTTCCTTAAAGCCTAGAATGCCTTACTTGGCTGCCTATCAAAAAATTTTTTTTTCTCAGTTTCTATTCAAATTTCCCTCAGGCACATCTAATTGAGAACAATTATGTAATTGGATTGGAAATACATTGGTTAAACCAAACACACACACACACACACACACACACACACACACACACACACACACACACACACACACACAGAGAGAGAGAGAGACACACCCCATAAATTTACCAATTCAAGACTTAGAGTCAAATAAGAAGGGGGTAAAATATAATTTGGCTTTCTTGTATGTGTGTTATTGAAGCAGATGTGTAATACTACATCTAATATAGGTCCACTCTCCTTCTAATATTGATAATTTGTATTTTTGCTCTTGTTCTTAACTAGTCTGCCCAGAGGTTTATCAATTTTATTGATCTTTACAGAAACCCAAATTCTAGGCTTCATTGGTTTTCTCTGTTGTTTTTCTCCATTTTATTTCACTAATTTTAGCTTTTTTTTCTTCTACTTGCTTTGAGTTTAATCTGCTATTCTTCATTTAATTTTTAAGGTTTCTGCTTAGTCCCTTTATTTAAAACTTTTTTAAAATCTAACATAGTATAATCATTTATGTTTTCTTACCTAACAGTATAATCATTTATCCTGCTATAAACTTTTTTTCTAAGTGCTTCTCTAGTTGCATCCCACAAATTATGACTTATTGGGTTATCATCATTATTTAGTTCAAAATATTTTCTAATTTCTCTTATGATTCATTTCTTAACTCATGGGTTATTTAGAAGAGTGTTGCTTCATTCTCAAATACTTAGCTGTTTTCTAGTTGTATATTTGTTATTGTTACTGCTTTCTAATTTATTTTTGCTCTTATTTACAAAATGTTGCTTTCACTTATTTTAGAATTTCAGACAGCAGGTTTTTTGTGGATTTGCTGTGGTGGTGGTTTTTTAGTTTTAGTTTTTTATTTTTAGTCTAAAATTATTGTTCTAGTCTCTGGTATTTCTATTTAGGAATCGACAGTTATTATTATTGCTCTTCATTTATAT
The DNA here is from genome assembly GCF_009761245.1 of Sapajus apella. Classification (NCBI taxonomy): domain Eukaryota; kingdom Metazoa; phylum Chordata; class Mammalia; order Primates; family Cebidae; genus Sapajus; species Sapajus apella. The sequence goes on along the minus strand of NW_022436959.1, from coordinate 24,115,315 downwards.
ATCTGTATTTAGGTGGTGGTTATCTCAGTATTTTTTCTGTATTTTTGATGGTATGTATATATATTGTGATCTGTTAATGTTTTATGTATTATGCTTTGATTTCTGCTTAGTTTATTTTCTGTTTTTATTCCTTTCTGGAAAATTAAATTTGGAAAATTTTTGCCTAATATTTCTTCAAATAGTTTTGCTGCTCCAACATTTCTATTTTCTCTTTTTAGACTCTAATTACAATTGTGTTAGAGACTATGAAATTGTCCATTATGTTTTTTTTTTCCATTTTATTTCTCTGTATTTGTTTGGATTATTTATTTTGATCTGCAACCATGTTCACTGACTACTGCTTTTGTTATCTCAAATTTGTATTAGTGAAATTTATATTTTAAAGTATACTTTAGTTCTACAATTTCCATCTGGGTCTTTTTTTAGTGTTAATTTCTATACTAAGGTTTCCCTGTACAGTATATGCTTTGTGACCGTATTTATTCATGTTTTTGAACATTTAAAAAATAGCTGCTGTATACTCTTTGTTTACTTATTATAACACCTGATTTATATCAGCATATGTTCCTATTGACTGATTTTTAACTTTGAACATGCTTCAGACTCTCCTCTTTCTTCATATTTGGTGTTTTTATTGAATTATGGACATTTTGGATAATGCCTTCTAGATTCTTTGGATTCTGTTTCCTTCTGCAGAGTGTTTTGTTGTTTTCAGAACCCAATTATGTTACTGACTGATCACTGTGAATCTGTTTTGTTTTTATACTTTCTTAAAGCAGACACATTTCAATATTGCCACAAATGCAAGGAACAACAGATATCCCGGCTACATAGCCTTTTCTTGAAAGGTATGACTCTTTTGGAATTTTAATGGAAAGCCTTAGGTATTTAAGGCCCTCTAAGTTAGTGTGATTCAAAATCTTAATTCTGCCTTCTCTGCAGGGGTCAACATCTGAGATAACTGTTCACTTTTTCAGTCTTCTTATAGACTACTTTCTATTGGGTTTCTTGGAGCCTTCTCTATATATGTGCATTTCAAGGATCAGATAATGGTAAGAGCGGAGTTTAAATACACATCTGAGATGGGGACAACCCCTGAATCTTCTTCCTTTATTTTATTTTTTTGAGACAGGGGTTACTCTATCCCAGGCTGGAGTGCAGCAGCGCTATCATAGCACTGCAGTCTCCGTCTCCTGAGTACTTGGCTATACAGTGTGAGCTGACTGCGGAGGAAAAATAAAATTGAAAATAGAAGCTAATACAGAATAGATAATAAGCTTTAAGACTGGGCCACAAAAAATCATTACCAAAAAAAAAAAAAAAAAAAAAAGAGGAGCAAGTAAACCACCCCTTCCAGCATAAATTTGCCTGCTGTTAGCCAAGGTAGACCCAGCATAGCTTCCTCCTCCCAAGATAAGGTACTCAAGCAAACCTTTGTACCCGCAGCCCACAAGCCTATTTCTGTAAAAACCTAAAGTACAATAAAAAAAAAAAGGAAAAAAAAAACCTGTTTTCTTCCCCAGCTGCCGGTCGTGGGAACAAGATACTGCATAGAGAGTGTATGTATTCTCAAGGTTGTAAAACTTGTCACAAGACAATGACTGTTTGTTTAAACCTATTTTTGCCCTGCCTTATCTTCCTGAGCCAAAATTTATATAAGCAAGGTGTTTTCCTTTATGTGGGGCTTGTGACTATTATGGGCATTAAGGCCATTGTCAGCTGGAGCTCGAATAAAGAGATTCTCTTGTGTCTCTTGGTCCCTCTGTTCTTCTCGGCTCAAATTATCTCTAACAGACTAATTTATTTTTACTTTTTTGTAGAGATGAAGTCTCGCTATATTGCCCAGGCTGAGCTTAAACTCTTGGCCTCAAGTGATCCTCCTACCTCAGCATCTCAAAGTGCTGGGTTTACAGGCATGAGCCACTGTCTCCAGCCCCTTTTTTGTATTTTTAGTCTCATTTGCTGTTGTTCTGGCCACCCCAAATTTCTTCTATGATGTTCAAGCTAGTAAAATTTCATATTTTTGCTTTAATTCTCTATGTTCCAGGTTGAAAGACCTTGGTTAAAGTTGAATGTCGAATTCCCTCCAATTTCTGCCTATTTTGTTTCTCTTTAAAAGTGCTTTTAAGGCATAAAACATCCCCTTTCTTCCCCCAAGATTTTAATAATTAGTATCATTAGTGGGAATCTTATTCTGATAGAAACTATTTACAATTACAGGAGGCAAAAGATACTTGAGCAATACACTTTGATGTTAGAGGCTCTTCAAGATGACGGTACATCCCAGTAGCCTGTGTTTTAATCAAAGGCTTAACCTTTTCTTCTCATTTGTTTACATACTTTTAGTCAATGGTAGGCCTTTTCCTTCTCCAACCTGCTCCAGGAACAGGTATCTGATTCTGGGTATGGAAATTGTATACTTTCCACTTGGTTATGAAGAGCTTATTTTGTTTAATATGTAGCTCATTAAATCTGTCTTGCATTCCCCACTCATGATAGCCCCAAAGAGAAGCCTGATTTACATTTCATACATTTTTTCTTGTAATTAATACAGAAGTGACGTTATTTTACATTGTTCTACATCCTAACTGGAAGGGGAGAGGGTCTACTTTCATTTTTAAAATGATATTTTTACTGGATATAGAAATACAGGTTGGCAGTAATTTTCATTTAGCATTGTTGTCAGGTTTCCATGCAGTTAATGAAAAGTCAGTTGTCATGCTCATTGTCATTTCTTGGCAGGAAATATATCATTTTGTTCTTTTATTCTTCTTGCTGTTTTTCAGACTGGTTTCTTTCTGGTTTTCAGAGGTGTTACCATAGTGCTTATGTGTGGTTTTCCCTATTTGTATTATATTTGGGTTTTGTAACACCATTTGAATTCATGGCCCAATATCTTCAATGGCTATGAAAATTCTTTACCCTTATCTCATTATATACTGCTCTGACACATTCTCAGTTATAAAAATTACACATTTATTACATTTTTCCCATGATGGTACTATATCTCTCACACTCTTTTCTGTGTTTTCCCTCCCCTGTTTCTGTTTATGCTACATTCGAAATATTTTTAATTGATATTTTATCCAGGTGAATAAGCTGTGTTTTTTTTTTTTTGGTCCAATATCTAATAATTTCTTAAAGAAAGTTTAGAGATTCAGAAACTATTTTATCAACTATTTTATTGATCCTCAAATACTTTTTAGTGACTATATGATTCTACAAAGTATACAAGCACAAACAATTTTTGTAATCTTTATTCTTTTCACTAAAGTCAGTATTTTATACACCTTTTCTCCTGGTATCTATCTGTATTGATCTTTATGTTTTACAGTATTATCACTTTATTAAATATCCTAATTTTAGTTAATTATTTTATTAAAATAGCCCAGTTATTATGATTATTCAGGCCATCATTCTACCCTTCCAATCCACTCTACAAAAGCTATCAGATTGATTTTCAAAATAGATGTTACTTACCTGCTCTAAAGATTTTAAATTTTTTCCACACACTCAATCCATATTTTTAAAATGTTTTTTTGTCTTGTGAATCTTGTTGTTAAAAAACCAGCTTATGGGTAAGGGAAACATGTGAAACACATAAAACAAACTTTCTATGTTGAGGTTGGGATACAAGCAGTTCTTTTCTCCTTCAGGGATCTTTAGGGCAAAAGTTGAAATCACCTGACCTCAGTGGTAGAGGACCCATTTCTTGGCATGATTTTTAACATTGTTTATAGTCAGTTTACACGGTATCTTATATCCCACTATTTTTCTGAGTGAGCAGAATTGATGTCATCTGGGATCTCTTAGAAATATTAAATCAATGACTTTACCTTATACCTACTGAATAAGATTCTACATTTTAACATTAATGTGTAGGAAGCATTGCACAGGACCCCTACAGTGTAAGTAATAAGGTTTTCTCCTCTTTCTTAAGTATTTATCATGTTTTAATCTTTGCTTTTTATAATTTATTTATGTATTTTTATCTGTCTTAATTCCATGTACTTTATTCTGAGTTCAAACTTATCACCTCCTCTAATTATATTCTAACATGGAGTGATCTAATCATTCCTCAGCCTGTCTACAGCCCTGAGTTTATACAGCTTTTATAATAATTCAACAAGAGTTATATTTTTGATTATGTACACTTATATTACAACTACTAGACTGTGATCTTCTTAAGAATCATATCCATTAAAAACTGTTCTTACCCATGGTATCTGACATGAAACCTCCCACAAAGGTTTGCTCAATAGTTGTTGAATGAATGAGACATTAGTCATGTCCAGAGTTTGGTATGAAATTTAAGGGAATGCAAATTATTTATAACACAGTTGCATATTAGGTCAGCAGTCTTTCTGCCCTGTATAAGTCTTAAAGGAAGAAGTATTTACCTTAATTTCAGTACTATTGAAGGAAACATAATCTATACTAGGAAGCTGAACTATAGCAAGCTGAGTATGTTTGCCTGGCGTTATCTATTCTCCTGTCATATCATTCTGTGTAGGATAAGTGGTAATATTGGAGTTCTTTTAGGAATGACTATTTTCTCACCTGCTAATTTCAACACATGGTATACTGAAATGGTGGGTGATTGTGAGTATTAATACCATGGGAGGTTTTAACATCTTGAGAAAATAAGCATGTTAGCAACAAATCGGTAAATGAAATTGCTTTTTTTGAAATTAACACTAAGGTCTCAAGCCTAGTTTCCTCTCTGAAAAAAATAAAATTAGTGTCAGGCATGAGCAAATTTGTCAGGAAAAGTTATTAAACAAAATATTACTTCCAATAAAATGCATCCAGTTATTGTTCTCTTGCTAAGAGGTTCATAAAATTGCTCCCAGAGAAGAGGCAGCAGGAGCGGGCATAAAAAATGATGAGTATGATAGATGGCTTGTGGCTTTTCATGTATGAATCAAGTGCCTGGTTAGATGGTAGGTTGTTGCGTTAGTGTAACTATGTACTGGAAGAGTGTTTAAATTTTGAATTTCTACTGACACATTGTCAGGTTATAAGTCAGCTAACCTCACTACTATGTAATTTTAAAATTTATTTTTCTTTCTAATGCAACTCTTCAAAATGATCACTACTCTTTTGAAACATAAACTTTCAAAAATTGTATTATTTTTATTTCAATAAGAAGATAAAGCTACTGAAACTCTCTCAGCTTTTCTCTATCACACTTCAAGGTCTCTCTGCATCTTCAGTGATGTTCCTTTTGTATCAATTTATTTGCTTTTGGCTGCAAATAACAACAAAAATCCTGACTGAATTGGCTTTAAAAGTTAGGGTTTTGACCGGTAATCCCAGCATTTTGGAGGCTGACATGGGCAAATCACCTGAGGTCAGGAGTTTGGACCAGCCTGGCCAATGCGGTGAAATGCTGTCTCTGATAAAATACAAAAACTAGCAAGGCAAGATGGTGGGCACCTGTAATTCCAGCTCTTCAGGAGGCTGTGGCAGGAAAATCACTTGAGCCCCAGAGATGGAGGTTGGAATGAGTCGAGATTGTGCTATTGCACTCCAGCCTGAGCAACACAGTGAAACTCTGTCCCCCCACCCCCGAAAAAAGGTTAAGATTTTATTATTTCACATAAAAATGGATTTAATAACATTACCAAAGTCCCAAAAGTATTTTATGTTCTCAAATCTTCTCTACATTGTACTTTGTCATTAGATTTTTGACCTTGAAGAGTGTAAGATGACAGCAACAGCTATAAGATGCAAACTTTCACACTAAGGAATCAAAGATGGAAGAAATGAGGATTGTGTTTCCTCATTTGTCTCATTTTGAAAATATGTTTTTTTCTGAGAAGTCTCCCTCTCTCTGCTCTTCACATTTCCTGCCCACTCACTTAAACTTTCTTGCTTGCCTCATTTTTCTTTTTAGCACGTCTCACCATTTGTCATGCTATGTGTTTTTCTTCTTTACTTATTGTCTTCAAATTGTACATAGACTCTCATTCTCATAAGGACAGATTTTTTTTTCTCTTTTTCAGTGAATATGCTTCAGACATCCCATTTCCTCATATGTATCCTATCCTTGTCTATGAAATAGAAAGTTTTATTTTTATTTTTTGAAATTCACCTCCTCACTTGGTATCTAAGAATGACAAAAAAAAAATAAAAATCTCACCTCAGTTTCTTTTTACATCTGTGGTCACCTTCCAACTTCTCTGTTTATTCTCACCCTTCTTCAATGAAGATAAAATCAGAGCTGGGTTTTTTTAAATGGAGCTTCTACAGTCTGTTCTAATTTACCTAACTGGGCCAATTGAATCATACACCAAAACATAGGCAGTTGAAAATAAATACTTGTCTACATATTAGGTGTAGTAAATGAAGAGAGGAAGGAAATTATGGAAGATACATTTAGCGTCATTTTTTAAAATCTGATTCTAAGATGGCATGTTTTCACCGTCTAATAACAGATCTTCTTTCAGCTGTATCTGGTTGCTGATAACTGTAAATTCTCAATCTCCGCGACTTGACTGCATTTAGCCCTCAACCTTGGGTCCTGTGTATTAGTCAATGTAGGATAGATTGTCTGTGCAAATAAATGGCCCCAAAATTCATGGCTTAAATTAATCATGCTACATCTTAACGGAAGGGCAGGCAGGCTTTGCTTATTGTAGTCATCCAAGGACTAATGTAATAGCCATGAATTCAAACATATCTAGAGGGCCTTTTGTAGGCAATTAAGTGCTCTGGCCAGAATTTGACATAATGTCCCTCCTAACTACAGAGAAATTAGGAGGTATAATTCTATTGTAAGGCCAGGAATAAAACAGAGCTGGAACTCTGTTCTGTTTTTAAACAGAAATGATGACTGCCACGTTGTTGTTCACAGAGTGGGTCAAAGAGTCATCATATCAAATATTAACATCATTACCTGAACAAGCAAGATAGGTCTAATACTAAATGAGGACTCTTGATCATCCAGCTAGGGTTGAAAGATAAAATATAGGATGCTCAGTTAAATTTTAAATGATAAATAATTTAAAATTATAATTATTTTACAATATTGCACATTTTTGGTCATACAGTAAAACATATTCATTGTTGATCTAGAATTAAAATTACTTGCATATCCTGGTTTTTGTTCTAAATCTAGCAACCATATCTCTGCCCAAGTTTTTATTATGATATTCATTTTTTGTTGATTTGCTCCTAAGACTAGTCCAGAGAACCACAGTGTTGAATTATTTATTAGGTTTGTTTCTTTCGTTTTTGCATGTGGACATTCAGTTTGATCTGTTAACAACTTTGTGAAGCCAAGCACATTGGCTCTTATTAGCTGTAAACTCTCAATCTCCACTACTTGACTGCATTTAGCCCTGAATATGTGTATCAAAAGATATTCAGAGTGTTTTTCATTTATTGTTTCAATGTGAGAACATTAACACAGCAGTCTTTAGAAAATTCCTTTCAGTACTCCAGACCTTAAAAATCAGGGTTTCATTGTTCTCGCCTATCTTCAATATTTCTGTTTTAAAATTTCACTTATCCTTTATTTGTACTGATAGAGTTTAAAGAAATGTTTTTTATATGGAATTCTTATAAAAACTTAAGTGTATAATTATATACAAATGTTTTATGTAAAATATATTTTAAGTTTAAATAAGTTTAAACATAAACTTAAATAGGTATGGTTTTCTCTACTTTTATTTGGATTTATAACAATATGCTTATTATAAATATGTTAAGAACAATACAATTATTTGATTCACACAAAAAATTTGAAAGGTACATTAGGGAATATACTTGTAATCCTATATTAACAGTAGCATCAAATTTATTTCTGTATTATTCAGTTTTATAGGAATGAGAAAATCCTTATTCACATGTTATAAATGGTATCATTGGTTTTTGCTTGTTCGTTTGTTTTCTAAACAACCTGCCTGGAAGTCTCAAGATACTTGTCATTTAAAATAAAGAGAAGTTGCTGGATGTTTTTGCCAAAATGAGCAGGAAAATCTAATATGTGAATCTATTCTCATAGAGTTGAATACTCAATTGAGAATTTTTTATATAGACACCAAGTGTGATATGTTAATAGCTTTTAGAAGTGATTCATATTGTGTACCAAAATTTATTTAACATAATTTTCATTTCTTATTTCAACATGAACATTATCAGAGTGCTCTTTAAAAAGTTTCCTGGATCAGGCACTGTGGCTTATGCCTGTAATCCCAGCACTTTGGGAGTCTGAGATCAGTGTATCACCTGTAATCAGGAGTTTGAGACCAGCCTGGCCAACATGGCAAAACCCTATGTCTACTAAAAATGCAAAAATTAGCTGGGTGCGGTGGCAGGCACCTGTATTCCCAGCTATTTGGGAGGATGAGGCAGGAGAATTGCTTCCATCAGGAAGGTGGAGGTTGCAGTGAGCTGAGATCGTGCCACTGAACTCCAGCCCGGGCAATAAAGTGGGACACTGTCTCGGGAAGTGGAGGGTCAGGGGAAAGAATATGGCTCTGAAAACAGGCAAACAAACAGTTGGATCTGGGAAGTAAAAAAATCTGTATGTAAATGATGTCAATGAAAAGTATATTCCGTTTACTAGAGTGTTCTCCCTACCAAGTTTATGTACTGTAAGAATAGGCTACAAATTATATAACTTTACTTATTTGAAAAACAATTACCTGATAGTTGGGATTTAATTTTGCCCAAGAAAGGAGAACTTATTTTGGTGATAATTTCTAACAGTCTTAGCTGAAAGCTACTTGGAGTTTATAGGGCTTGCTTCAAAAATAGTGGGTAGGTACCTTGAATTTTCTCTCTAATTGGCGTCTTTGTGGATCTAGAAACTTTACCTGCCAGGTAAAGTAGACTGTAGGTGTTTTACATTCATTATAAAATGTTTATTCTTGTAATAACACCGGGAGGCAAATGTTTAGTTTTCATATGAGAATACTGAAGATTTGAGAAAGTTTAGGTTTTTCTTATCAATATGTTTTCAGGCATTAAGCAAGCAATGTGTTGAGTTACAGTTTCTGTTTATTAATTGGCCAGTAGTAAACCATACTTCTGATTAAATATAAAGCCATGTTAATATCAGTCCAGTATTTCCTTAAGTTACCAGAGGCAAAAGTAGTTTAATAAATTGTGATGTCATAGTAAAATTAAAACCAATTCCACCTGATGCCAAGGCCTGTCTTTATCAAATCATATTCCCTATGGTGAGCTGATTCATGAATATGGGGATGTTTGCAAGTTTCCATGGCAAATGAGCTCTGTGCTTCCATTTGTTGTCAATGTTCTCAAAATTTCATTTTACTGTTATTTACCATGGAGCTTTATTTAATCCACTATTATAAGTGTGAGTTTATTTTTGAGAATTTTATGTCTATACATTTTTATAATCATATATTTATCCTGCTTCTCCAAGTTCCATTTCTTATTCTCACTCATGTTTTTGCTGTTATAAGTGAATACTACTCTACTTTATCTTCATTTTCTGCTTTTCTTCATACAAATATAGATTGCATGTGTGTTTTTTAACAAGCAAGGATTAAAAATAAAATTAAATAAGGCTTCTTTCCTTGAAGAGGTCATAGTCAAGCTAGGAGAAATGCATATAAAGAGATTGCTATTTGTGGGTCTCTAAGATCACCCTCTGATTGATAATTAGAATAAATAGCAAAGGCCACCCTTCAGAGAATGCTATAGCAAGCGAGTCAGACAGCTTCAATTGAGTTTGGCTAACACTTAAGGGCAGGGAGGGTAATGATAACAATTTTTAGTGGAAGAAAAGGAAGGCTTCAGGTATATCCTATTTGGATGCTGTTGGCATGGGAAGTGGAAGGCAGGCTAACCTAGAAGCAAGCATCCTATGTGATTGGTTGGTGGAGCATATTTAGCTTCTCTAGTTCATTATAATAAGAAAATAGAGGCAAAATTAAGGAATCTGATAGCTAGTCTTAAACATTTTGGGCTAGTTGCTACAGAGGTTATGGTTTGACTGCACCAGACTGGCATCTTTAGTCTGTGAATTAGAGTATTATTTTTCAATATGGCTTGGCCATTGTCTATTTGTGTATTCAGTCTCTGAGTCATATCAAAAAGCTTATGGAATGACTAACCTATTAATCTTTTAGCCCAAACAACAGTGTGTCAGGGCAGCTAACATGTTTTGTGACAATGGAAACGTGGCAGTGAGTCCACGTCCCTAAGATCCACATCATATTACTATGTCCGTGTTTCCAGAGGCACCCCTCTGAGTGGCTTGTCTCAATTAAGGTGCCAGGTTACAATCCCCTGTAAAATTATGTAAGAAACTGGCAGATAATATAGCATACTCAGATCTGGGAATCAAGGAGTAGACTTAGAAGTGGTTCTCACTATCATCCCAGCGACCCAAGAGCCAGATTTGTGTTTCTCATCCCTGCAAAATCAGTCTCAGCTTGGTTAGAGGTTTAGTGTTTTTCACTCATGGAAAATTAGATGTGAATAAATTCTTCCTATTTTTTTCCTTTTGCATGAACTGCCTTCAAATGCAATTTATGTGGTTACTAGACAGAGTTGCCTGGAAGATTGAGCACTAAATGCATTCTCATATTGATTCTCTGTTCTTACTCCATCCCTAGCTCCATGTGATTGTCTTTGCTGATGAAGCAGTAACATGTACACCATTGCTCTAGCCTCTGCATTCTGTGGAATGCAGGGTAAGATAGCAAGGTCCCAAGAATAACTCTTAGCTTTGTACTTTATGAAGTGCATTCACTGCTCTGAGATAGATGAAAAAGATTAGGTTTCGGGCTAAAAGATCATTCATTCAGTTGGACTTAATAACTAATTTAGACACACAGAAGAACATACTAGGGAGGAATTTGGATGTATGCATTTGTAGGTCAGGAGAGGTCAAGCCTGGCTGCATAATATGCTGGGAGTAATCAGTGTGTCTCAGATTGCAACTGAGGCTATGATAGGGGTGGATTGTCTAGGGAGAGTGTGGAGTAGTAAGATAAGCAGAACTCTGAACAATCTTGGGAGATGTTACATGTATTACTCAAGGTGAAGAAAATGAAATTGTATAGAAGCAGAGACGCAGCTGATATGAAACATAAAACAACAAAACAGGAGATTATAGAAGCCAAGAAAGGACAGTAGCTCAAATTTCAGGTGATTCACAATAGCATAGGATGCTACTACAGAGCCAAGTAAAATAAAGGCCCAAAAGACACTTCTTAAATGTGGGATCATGAAGATTATTGGTGATACTGGGGGAGAAGAGATAGAGATCTTATTTCCTTAAAGAGTAAAGCGGGCAGAAGGCACACTGAGCATTAGGCAATGACACAAAGGTAAGAAAGAGAATGTAATATCGTGTAAACTTCCTGCAGTCTAGTGGTGTTAAAATATAGCAGTAAGACTGAGTGAGGGATGCTACACTGAGGGGAGTCTTGTCTGAAAAGATATTTTGTGGCCAGGCGTGGTGAGTCATGCCTTAAATCCCAGCAGTTTGGGAGGCTGAGGCAGGCAAATCACCTGAGGTGGGGAGTTTGAGACCAGACTGAGCAACATGGAGAAACTCCATCTCTACTAAAAATACAAAATTAGGCAGGCATGGTGGCACATGCCTATAATTCCAGCTATTCCGGAGGCTGAGGCAGGAGAATCGCTTGAACCCATAAGGAGAAGTTTGCGGTGAGCTATCACGCCATTGCACTCCAGCCTGGGCAACAAGGGGGAAATGCCGACTCAAAAAATAAATAAATAAAATAAAAATGAAAAAAAAAAAAAAAGGACTTTGTATTGCTATGAAGACTCTCATAATGTGAGGAAAGGAGAGAGCATTTGTTTTTTTCTAACTTGGAAAACATTTAATGCAGTAGATTTTGTAATAGTCTATGGTTCCCTAGATGAAATGAGGGAAGACTTCAGGGGATAAGTAAACACCCTAAATTTGTATGAAAATGTTGTGTGTGTGTCTGTGTGTGTATGTATATGTGTGTGTGTGTGTGTGTGTGTGTGTGTGTGTGTGTGTGTTTTACTAGGGAAAACAGGCATTTATCCAATTTTCAAAGAGTTTCAAAAATTCCAAAAGATATTCCCTTATGTAGGGGATGTTCCAGAAGCTGTTTGCAGAAGATTCATTGCTCTAAGAAAGTTTTAAAATTGCTAAACAAAAATACAAGACTGTAATTATGATCAGAAGTATGCTTGTGTGGATCTGAAGTGTGGGAAACTACGCAGACTCTGATAGCAGCAAGATAATTGCAAGCAGCATGCAGAATATAATTGCAGGTGTGAATGCCAAGAATTAAGAGAAGTATGAGCATATAAGGAATATAAAAAAATAAGTCAAAGAAATCAAGGTGCTTGAAATAGCAGGTAAGGTAATTTAGGTTTCCATGAGGCAATTTCCACAACAGTGGTAAAGCATCAATCTGCTCAATTATTAATTATATTTGAAAACCAAAGATCTAAAATATTAATTAAAAAGCAGGCTGTTTCCGTGGACTGGAGTGGTCTATATTTTTTTCAGACTATCCCCTGTGGTTAACAGAAAGAGGAACATAAAAATGATAATTTGAGAATTATAACAATAAGAAATATAACATTATTACATTTTTGAATTTATAACATCCACTTTTAGTTCAAAAATCTTTTTTCTGTGGAAGCTCAGGTTTGAAAATATTATGAAATATAAAAAACTGCCAGTACTAGATGTACTTTTTCCTCTTTTATGTACTTTTTAATAATACTTATTATTTCTCCAAACAGTAGATATCAGTGAACTATTCAGACTAGGAAATTCACAGAGAGAAGGATTAATATCTGATTTCTGACTCTTTTTTTGGTCATTATATTTCACATATTTAGCAAGATTGGAGTTTCTAGAATAGAAGTTGGAATCAAATGCAAAATGCAGATTTAGCTCTAAATCTGTTGCTTTTCTCTGTTCAGTTCCCTATCAGTTCTATTCTTATGTTTCCCGTTCGTTGGTTGATCAGACCCTCTCCAGGGCCTTATCTTTTGCAGTATTTGTTTTTCTTTAACTCTTTTGGCTCCTCTTCATTCCTTCCATTATCAGGCTTGGGGTTCTCCTGTAAAACCTTGGGCTTTAATGCCCCTCTTCACTATGAGTGGAGGCTTCCTTGGATCAGCTACCTTGTCCTACTTATGGCATGCCTAAAATAACACTCCTAGTTATTATATCTCATGTTCTTTTCAAGTTTCCTTTTTCAGTAACCTCCAAATATCCCTCATTGTTAGTTTCTTTTCTGCCAGAATTAAAATGCTGGTACTGAACTCACAATTTCCTCCCACATATTGCTTCCTGTTGTTTCTTGTTAAAATTCATTTACCAGTCATAAAATATTGAAGGTATTTTTTGTTCTGTCTCCTACTTTATCATTTTCCTTAATATCTGGTATTGATGCATTATTTATTTACCAAATATCTCCCAGAATTCAAATTTAGTTCCTTGAAGAATTAGAAGTGTCTCCAGCTTTCCTAGTCTCTCTTTTGTTTTCACTAAAAGCGCTCTACAGGTGTGTTGGGGGGGCCCCAATCAATACAGTATCCATCATTTATACCAATTCATTCTTAGATCTTATTTTCTAATGCTTTGACTTTGACTTCAATAAGTACTTTTAGGTTTATAACTTTACAGAAACAGAAGACTAATGGTTGCTAAACTAAATTATATCTTTTGCTGATATGTTAAGCTGAATTAGTGATTGGGAATTCTTATAGTCAGAAATTGCAGAAAGTGCAACAGCAATTTGAATGGATGTTTGCAAGAAATAAATAGGGGAAGGGACAGCATGGATAAACCTGGAAGATATTATGTTAAGTGAAATAAGCCAGGCCCAGAAAGACAAATACTGCATGATCTCACTTATATATGGAATCTTAAAAAGTCTAAATCATAGAAACAGAGAGTAGAATGGTAGTGACCAAGGGATGTGACAGGGAGGGGTTTGAGGAAATATTGATTGGAGGATACAAAATTTCAGTTAGAAAATAAGTTCAGTAGATCTGTTGTACAATATAGTGATCATAGTTAATAATGCATTGCATACTTAAGAATTGCTAAGATAATAGATTTTAAATGTTCTCACACATTGAGAAGACATGAACACAGAGAGAGGAGCAATACACACCAAGACCTGTTGAGGGGCAACGGGTGAGGAGAGGGAACTTAGAGGATGGTCAGTAGGTGCAGCAAACCACCATGGCACATGTATACCTATGTAGCAAACCTGCATGCTCTGCACATGTATCCCTTTTTTTTTTAGAAGAAATTTTAAAAAAGAATGGTAAAACTAAGCTCTCTTCCAACCAATCTGTAACCCATTGGAAATGGCAATGTGGTCAATAAAAAGTGTTTCACTAGAAGAAAAATTTTTCTCACTGTAACAGACCGTACATAAATGAATGTGTTAATTACCTTGATGTAGCCATTCTGTATATATAAACAGTATAATTTATCAAATAGATATATGGAATTTTTATAATTTTTTTTAAAAAAGGTGGGGCTGGGTGTGGTGGTACATGCCTGTAATCCCAGCTACTTGGGAGGCTGAGGCAGGAGAATCGCTTGAACCTGGGAGGCAGAGGTTGCGGTGAGCTGAGATCGTGCCATTACATTCCAACATGGCTAACAAGAGCGAAACTGCATCTTAGGGAAAAAAAAAAAAAGTGGTAAAACCCTTTCTGTCTCTCTTTCTCTCTCACACACATGCATACTTTGACCTGTTCCCTTGTTGTTCAGAAATGTCTATTCCAAAGCAATTAAATAATGTACAGTCTAACTCATGCCTAGTTCTGACAGATCCTAAAACAAAAGCAGCAAGTAAGCTGTGAATTGTTTTGTTCAACATTCTTTTAAAAAGTAGCTTAAAAATTATTTTTACCCTTTAGCTAAAATGTTTATGTAAACAGAACCATAAGGCCAATGGTTGGTGAATTACCTGAAAGTACTGAACACACTATCTGTCAGTAATTGTTACGTACTGTGTGATATGTTATGGTTACTTATTCACCATTGTGATCTTTGTGATACTTTTTTACCCAACTGTGCCTTTTTTTTTTTTTTTTTTTTTCATTTTTCTGTGGGATGTTCTAAACCCCAGGCAGAACAGATCCAGTGGAATGTAAGTCAGCAAGACTGGCAAGAATAGCTGCAATAAAGCTAAGCTCAAGTAGGGAATTTTGCAATCTAAAGGCCATTCTCTCTCATCTCATTTACTATTATAGAGCCCTGTGTTAACAGATAACTCCCAAAACTTTCTTTAGGCCTCTTTTGGTAGACTTGGCACTGAAAACTTACGAGGAAGTGGGAATGGACGTGGTCAGGCCGGTTGACCACAGCTCTTAGGTCACAGCATGGTGCCAGTCTCTTAAGTACTTATGGAGGTACTAAGGGCATCTTGGCTTAGAGGTTGCAATTTTTTTTTTTTTTTTTTGAGATGGAGTCTTGCACTGTTGCCAGGCTGTAGTGCAGTGGTGTGATCTCCGTTCACTGAAATCTCCACCTCCCTTGTTCAAGCAATTCTCCTGTCTCTGCCTCCTGAGTAGCTGGGACTACAGGTGTGCGCCGCTATTCCCAGCTAATTTTTTTTGTATTTTTAGTAGAGATGGGGTTTCACCATGTTGGCCAGTATGGTCTCGATCTCCTGACCTTGTGGTCCACCCGCCTTGGCCTCCCAAAGTGCTGAGATTACAGGTGTGAGCCACCACCGCCGGCCAAGGTTGCAATTCTTTTGAGGGTCATCTGCCTGCTGTATTTTCAGCAGCAGCTAATGGGAAAAAAAATTGACTTCCCTGTCACCAGCCAGGACACAGCACTTTGCTTTGATCCCTGGTAAGAAAGGGTAGGCTATGTGCACACATGAACTGAGTTGCAGGATGGGGCCCCAAGTGTGCCCATGAGGATCTACACTCTAGAGGCAGCAGAAGAAAGGAACATGTTTGGTATTTCAGTACCCTTAATGGCACTTTTTCTTGCTTTCTGAATAAGAAACCAAGCCTTTCCATTTTTCATTGGGAGCCACCAAGTATATAGCTGGTCATGGGCATGGATGTCAAGTTTCAAGTAGGATTTTACATTTAATATTTTTTTCTTGTGTATTAGGTATAGTGTCAAGATTGACTCAAACTTTTAACACTTTCTCACTACCTCACATATCCAGAGTATAAAAAAGAAATATAGTTCATGGAACAAGAAAAGGCAATCAAACCAGAGAAAGAGCCACTAAGTATCCAATACAGGAAGGGACAACTGTAACTGGTCTACCATGAAGTTTGTCTCTTTGGTTAATATTTGAGGGGCGTTGATATGTGAAGGTAGAAAGCCAACGACAAAGTCTTCAGACAGGTTCACAATGGTATGTCATGATAGTTCATGACGGGGTAGTTGGCCCTGCTCTGCAAAGGTGTTCTTTGGATAATTGTCCGCTATAGGAAAAAAGCTGAGTGTGGGTCGTATTAATGGAAATACCTGAAATCAGAAGTGTAGTTTGCATAAATATGAAGGTATTTGGGGAAGAGTATATAATAATGTTCGTGAAAAGTCTGGGATTGGAAAAAGAAATAATCACTTCTTTTGGCTAATGATGTTTTGCATTTTGTTAGACCATCATTTGGAATGAACCTTCACATCTGCTGTGGTAAAGGATTATAGACTTGAGAAACAAATTGATGGTTGGTTATGTTGATTAGGTTTCCACACTGGGACACTGTAAAATATCTTCCCTAAAACCTTTGTTTTGTTTCGTAATGCTGGATATAATGAATACCTTGAAAGGGAAGCAGTTGTGTTAGATTCATTACAGTACTGCCCAACACAAATGCAAGGAACTTGTTTTGCAATCTCATAAGAGCTTGATGGTCCCCAGGGCTGAGAGTTTTGTTTGTTTTAGAAGAGGTGGCCCTTGACTTATTGGCCTCCTCACCGACCTGCTTGCACATTGAGTATATCTTTCTCCATTTTTGTGTCATGGGAGAGACTGAGTAACCATATTTTTAAGCAACACTGAATAATTCTGTTTATAGTTTTAATACAATTCTGTTTTTTTAATGCTTTATGTTTGTTTTTGAATGAGTTATATTCTAGAATCTTGTTAGAATTTGGAATATTTTAATATTTTAAGATCCTACAGATAACAAGCCTACAAAAAATATTTGTTCAATGCTTTAAATCCAAACAGCACAGGAGACATTAAATTTCTATTACTGAAAAAAGAAGACAATAATTTTAAAATACGTAGTCTGTACATAGCACATTGAATAGATGTTAATAAAATAGTTGTTTTAACTGATTTATTTTAGCTAAGATAAAATGTGATCAGTCTATATAGATGATATTGTAAAATTTAACCTGTTTTGAAAATTATGTAAAATATTTTTTGAATCAATATATCTTTAGCAAAGCCATTATTGTGTGTTGTTAGACTACGTAGCCCTAAAAATCCCTTGTCCCCTAAATATTTCTTCACCTTGTTTTTTGTTTGTTTGTTTTTCTTACATTTCTATCTCTGTTGCCCAGGCTGGATTGCATGGGCATGATCATAGATCACTGAAGCCTCGAACTACGGGGCTCAAACAGTCTTACCACCTTAGCCTCCCAAGTAGCTGGAACTGTAGACACATGCCAACGCACTCAGCTTCACCTGTTCTTTAGGCTTAAAACAGTTGATAGTGGAAAAATAAAAACAACTTTTATTTCATGACTTTTTTTTTTTAACCTTTGGACAATGGATACTGAGAAAAGTATATATTGCTTGAATTCCTGGTCTGTATATATAACTGACAGATTTTGATCAGGAAACAATAAGGAAACTGGTCAGAGGGAATTTTGACACCAAAGGAAAGAAATGATAGAAAAAAAGACTAAAAGTTAATGAAGACAAAATGCCTATTTCATAATTTCCCCCGACTCAAATTTAGAAAGTCTGGTGACAAGACTTTTATGGCATATTCATTCTCATTTTTATATGATAAAATATTATAAACTACTAGGGACCCTCTTAATCACTACCTGATATACTTTATGAAACAAATCCTCTAATCTCTCTTAAAAGGGCTGGAGGAAATAAAATAACCCACAAAGTCCACTTTGAGATTAGTAGCCTCTTTTATAATTAAAAATGTCTGTGGAGTGAGATTAAGTGAACCTCTTCTCAATTAAAATGTACAAATATTGCTTTACTAGGTTATGAATGACTTTAATATCCCACACAGCATTGATGCATTCAGGTTATTGGCTGCATGGGAACTTCTGACTTTCTAGTTTAATAACCAGAGTCCCAGAACATGTCTTACAGTGATTGACATCTCTGAAGGGCTATAAAAACAAAGTGAATTCAATGGAAGTCTTTGGGACCTATGGTTTGCTTCACTCTGTAAATCTAGGGTTCTTACCTTGTGATCTACGAATATGTTTCTGCAAGTCAATAAACAATATGAAAGAATGTGCAGTATTTGCTATGTATGTGCTGGTGCTGGGGTGACAGCACAGGCTTCATCAGCCCTTTAGAACAATTTATAACTAAAACAAGTAGATGTACCACAGCATGGTTTCTCAGTCTTAGCACTGTTGACATTTGATGTTGGATAATTTTTGTGGTGGAAGTTGTTCTGTGCATTGTAAGGTGGCAGGAGCTTTACCAGCATCCCAGACCCTTAACAATTAGGTATCGGTGGCCACTCTTCCTTATACTCACCAGTTTGGGCAAAAAAAGGGCTCCACTTGTGGCCAGATGTTTCCTAAGAGAAATTATCCCAGGTTGAGACCCACTACACTACAGTGCAGATATTATAATACATAGAGGTATATATTTCATACTGATATATAAAATTCTATTTTATTCTTACCACATCTTGTGACACATATAATTCTAGCAGGCAACTGCATTTATCTCTAAATAAGCATAGTAAAAATGCAACCATTTATTGTTTTCTGCCTTAGAGTAGAAGAGAAGATAGACACAATCATATGGTTTACTACTAAGCCATGGATTATAAAGTAGTCCATTTTGAAGCACAAGAGATTTCAGTCCTAATTTCACCATTTTTAGACAAGTGCCTTTGAAAATGTCTTCATCTGTGAAAGGTTATTCATATTAATTAAGCTCATATCATAGGGTGTTTGAGCATCAGATAACATCCTGGGTATGAAAATGTTCTGTACACTCTAAAGTGCTTTTGAAATATAAGGTGGTATAATTAAAAGACTGCAGAAAGTGGCAGGAAAAGTGAATTATGTTCTTTCTCAATAAACAAATGTGGAGGGAACCCCAAAGTGGAATATACCCACTTTTAAATGTGGTGAAAATGACCCATACACTGCTGAGTTAATTCATTTTATCTCACTCTTAAATTAATTTCCTGTTCCTGTATTTTTTTTTTTTTCTTGAGATGGAGGCTCACTCTGTCACCCAGGCTGGAGTGCAGTGGTGCGATCTTGGCTCACACACTACAGCCTCTGCCTCCTGGGTTCAAGTGATTCTCCTGCCTCAGCCTCCTGAGTAGTTGGGATTACAGGTGCACATCACCACACCTAGTTAATTTTTATATTTTTAGTACAGGCAGAGTTTCTCCATATTGGCTAGGCTGGTCTGGAACTCCTGAACTCAAGTGCTCCACTTACCTCGGCCTCCCAAATTCTGGGATTACAGGCATGAACCACCATGCCCGGCCCTTTCCTGTATGTCCTGTAATACTAAATTGCATTACAACTATATTATTTATAAATAAGCCAAATCACAGTTTATATTAACAGGTGTTTCAACAATAGAATCATGAGAAAAATTTTAGAGATCTCCTTCTGGAAAACAGTTTTCTGGAGAACAGTGTAAGTTTTGTGGCTTGGGGGAGTACTTTTTTATTTACATGACTTCAAATTATTGCATTAGCTGCTAAAAAACGTAAGCTGGGGCTTTTCAAGTTGGATGAGCATCAAGATCACCTGCAGAAATCTTTTAAAATTTGAGTCTATGCACAGTCTTAGATCTGCTAAATCAAACGCAGGATCTCCATGAAACCCAGCATCCAAGAAAACATGCTGAGAACTAACTTAAACCCTTAGCAGCTAATAGGCTAGCTACTAATTATTGTCTATACAGATTTAACATATACTGGCAGGAGTATATAGGAAGATTTCCAGAACAGAGAAAATAGATACAGATAGAAAAGTAGAAAGAAAAGCCTATATTTCTATTAGCATTTTTCTAGGACAAACTCTGACCTTTGTATTTATCTTTATACATAACTTTAGACTCTATACTGTAAAAAATTAACATGTCTTTTTTGCCCCCATGCTGTGGATTTTCAAATACTGGAGAATTAGAACATGGTATGAATTATCGTTTCTATTATTCCCTGTAGTCTTTTATCTTTAGTGAGAACTATTCTCTAGGTACTGCAGAGATTTTACAGCTTGTCACGGTTTCTACTATATTAAGAATCAAGTCTAACAAAATCAGAATAGATGCTAAGCTTGGAAACCCACAGGAAACATGTTATTCTTCAGTATTTGCAAGGCACTGATCAAAAACGTCTCTCTTCTTTCAATCTCGCTTCCTTCTTTTCATTTACTAAATAGGCTTTTGAGCCTCACAAGACTTTGTGATTTTATGGATATGAAACCTGCTGTCATTTAGCTTCCTGCCTCTGGGAATAGGTGAGTAGTGTTACCTTTGATAGAAGACCCAGGTCATTCTGTAATGATGAATAAAGACTTTCTGGGTAACTGGAATTCAAGGGCAGGATTTTCATATATGTGACAGTACCACTGAAAAGGTGTATGTCAGTAGATTCTTATCTATTTGTGTTATTTTATGGATGCAAACATTTAGCCCAATGGTCTTCATTTGCTGCATTATTTAAGGATATTCTATTTTATCTACTGAAAATAAGATAAATGAATTAATAAGGTAGATGAAATGGATTATAGAAGTAAGTAATTTGAGAGATATATTAACAAAGAAAGTAACATATAAAAAAAGGAATAGAAGGTATTAAGGGTTGAATGTTGTGTCCCCAAATTCATATATTGGGGTCTTAACCCCCAGTATTACAGAATGTGATCTTGTTTAGGATTAGGTTTGTTGCAGATGTAAATAGTTAAGGTGACATCATACTGGAGTCAGGTTAGCCCCTACTCCAATATGAGTTGGTGTCCTTATAAAAAAAAAAATCAGACACAGCCTTGCACACAGGGATAATGGCATATGAAGATGAAGACAGAGGTTGGGTTTATGTAACAGAAGCCAAGGAATGAAAAGATTGCAAGCAGACCACCAGATGCTAGGAGAGAGATGTGGGATAAATTCTCCTTTAAAGCTCTGAGCAGGAATCAATGCTGTAGACATTTTGATTTCAGATTTCTAGTCTCCATAACTTTGGAACAATAAACTTCTGTTGCTGAAGGCACATAGTTCATGGTACCCAGTTATGGCAGCTCTAGCAAACTAATCCAGGAGAACTTAGGCACAAAATGCTCATGAGGCATTCAGGACAAATGCACATGGCTTAAGTAAGATTCAGTAAGTGCCTATACCCTGTGCTAAGTGTATTAATTTACCCTTCTGTTTCCTGTTGATTTTTGCTGTGTGTATAAGATTGACCTGATATGCTGTGTTATTCAAGCATTTCAATTCAGTTTGTGAAATTTCCTGTTTCGTGACATACAGATTAGCCTGCAAGGTCGTATACTTAGAAGCTTTCTGTCACATTAACGACACCTCCCAGGTTGACAAGACCTTTAGAACCTCAAATCTAGTTGTTTTTGCACTGCTCAAAGTACTGTGTGGATCCTTACGAAAACTGTAATTTTTCCTTTTATTTAAGTTATATTATAATGGAAAATAGGTTTAAGGTTGAGTGCAATGGCTCGTACCTGTAATCCCAGCACTTTGGGAGGCCGAGGTGGGAGGATTGCTTTAGGCCAAGTGTTTGAGACCAGCCTGGGCAACATAGCAAGACCCTGTCTCTACAAACAAAATTAAAAAAATAAATTAGCTGGGTGTGGTGGTACATGTCTGTAGTTCCAGGTATCTGGAGGCGAAGGTAGGAGGATTGTTTGAGACCAGGAGTTCAATCAAGATTGCAATGAGCCCTTATCATGACACTGTACCTTTTCAAAAAAAAAAAAAGAAGGATAAAGATGGAAGGACGGAAAGGAGGGAGGAAGGGAAGGAAGGGAAGAAAAGAAAACAGGTTTAAGACCTTCTGGAGAATGGACAAATCTGGAGAAGTTTTATTTGTAAATGTGAACATCATCTACTTTAGAAAAATTCTAGTTTTACTTATGGTGTGACTAATATCTCCCATCATCACAACTCTGTTTCTCATTTTTATTTCTGGGTTGTGATTTTATTTAAGCAATATTAAAGGTGTGTCTGAAAGCATTGACTTACTACAATGAAATCTACTCCCCACCCATATCTATCTTATGTGATGATATAAATCTATTTAAAAGTTCACCTTCGTTTCATTTTTGTTCTTACTAAAATATTTCTTAAATCTTAAAATAGAGTCACAGGGACGCCCCAAAGTCCTTAGAAATAAATTTTTTGCAGAATGTTCTGTATTCATTTAGAGTAAGTAACTTCCACCTTGCATCAGTTTTCAAAGCTTGCTTGACATTGCTCAACTTCTGCATGTATAGATTAGTTGTTTGTCACATTTTTACATTCCCTTTAGGGATTTTTAGGTTTATGTTTATTTCTGCTGTTTTATATTTAACTGCTCATAGAAACCAGGAGGGGTATCATTTGATGGTTTGCTTACTGTTTATAATTGAGATTCTCTTGAAGCAGGGGTCAAATTAACTCATGAGTTGTGATCCTAGAATTTACTTTTTCACTGCTTATTTCTTCCTATAAGTAGGAATTTACCATTCAAACAGCCTATTTCAGTAAGGGATATTAAAATTGAATAGCCTGATTGCTGATAAAACAGGAAAATAAAATAGTTCAGGGCTAAATCTATCCTTCTCTAGTGGTAAAAAGACATTTTATAATAGAAATAAAGCAGTGATAAATTCATCCACTTAACCAAAACAGGTTTTGCTTTGGCTACTAGATATTTAGACTCACACGTTTGAAGTCTAGTTATTTCCCAAAAATAATTTTGTAAATAAGCTAGTAGCATGCTGCTTGAATGCTTAAGCCCAAGCGTCAGCCTCTGTGTGAAATTCTGGCTTTGTGGTGCCATTGTGACCTAGAACCAGTTACTTAATCCCATAGACCTCATGCTTTCTGTCCGTGAAATGAGGGTCATAAGAGCAGCGACTTTCCACGTATATTATAAAAATTAAGATAATACTATAGAAAATTCTGAGCATAACATCTGGCAAGTTGAAGGGGCTTTATATCTGCTAGCTGTTATTAATTTTTACTTTCTAATATTCAGTTTGGTTTAGCATTGTATTTATTTTTCTTTTTGGGTGAGGCATTTGTATTAGAAAGCTGTCAGATACTGGCCCTTCTGTGGAGGCTCTCAACAATCTAATTAGGGAAAAAATACACATGAAATTATTTCACTGTACTAGCATAAAGGGATGCAGTGGGTACACTGTCAGTATGGAGACACTCACCCCAATGTGGAGAGTTAGCAAAGGTTTTCCAAACAATCATGAAAGCTAAGCCAAATGTAGTCACAGGGTGAGAGGGAGACAGTCTGAGCGGTAGCTAAGAGCTATGTAACACCCTGCTATATGCCAGTAACCAAAACACGCTGAAATCCAAACAGCAAAATACAAAGTGGGAAAAATGGAAAGTGAGTTGAGATAAAGACTCTCCTGGGAATACCGTACTAAGGAGCTTGGCCTTTGTTCTTTGAGTGATAGAAACCCAGTAAAGTGCAGTAGTGCACTGTTTAACAATGTTGTAGTCAGTGATGGACTGCATACATGGTGGTGGTCCCATGAGATTATAATGGAGCTGAAAAATTTCTGTCATCTAGTGGGCATAACATCTTAGCACAATGCATTGTTCATGTGTTTGTGGTGATGTGCGGTAAACAAATTTACTGTGCTGCCAGTCATATAAAAGTATACCACAAACAGTTATGTACTTTACATAATACTTGTTAATGATAACAAACAACTACATAACTGGTTTATTTTGTAAAACACTGTACTTTTTAATCATGATTTCAGAGTATCCTCCCTTTACTTATAAAAAAGAAATTAAGTGTAAAGAAGCCCCAGACAGGTCCTTCAGGAAACAGTCCCAAAGAAGGCATTGCTATCATCAGAAATGACAGCTGCATGTGTGTTACTTGCTCTGAAGACCTTCCAGTCGGACAAGGTGTGGAGACGGAAGACAGGGAAATTGATCATACTGACCCTGTGAAAGCCTAGATGAACATGTTTATGTCTTAGCTTTTAACACAATTTATATAGTAAAAAATAAAAACTTAAAAACAGAAAAAGCTTATAAAATAAGGATATATATTTTTGTACATCTATACGTTTGTAATTTAAACTAAAAGTTATTACAAAAAAGTCAAAAAGTTAAAACTTAAAAGTTTCTAAAAGGTTCACATTTAAAAGATTATTAGAATATTACAGTAAGCTAAGTTGAATTTATTTTTGAAGAAAAAAATTTAAATAAAGTTACTGAGCCTAACTGTACAGTGTTTATAAAGTCTACATTAGTACGGTAATGTCCTCGGCCTTCACAGTCACTCACCAATCACTCACTGACTCACTGAGAGCAATTTCTAGTTTTGCAAGCTTCATTTATGGTAAGTTCCGTAGATAGGATGAGCGTTTTTTATCTTTTATGTCATGTTTTTATTGTAGATTTTCTATATTTAGATACACAAATACCATTATATTACGATTGCCTACAGTGTTCAGTACAGTAACATACTGTATGGGTTTGTAGCCTAGGAGCAATAGGTTATCTCATACAGCTGAGGCGTGTAACAGGCTATACCATCTACATTTGTGTAGGGTTTGTAGCCTAGGAGCAATAGGCTGTCTCACACGGCTGAGGTCTGTGGTAGGCTATACCATCTAGATTTGCGTAAGTGCCCTCTGTGATGTCCGCACAACAACACAATTGTCTAACAATGCGTTTCTCAGAACATAACCCTTTTGTTAAGCAACCCATGACCATGTTTAAGCAGAGATATGCTATGGAGCTCTCTGGTTGGTGTGTGGAAGATAGACTCCAAGAAGCCAAGGCAGAGAGAGAGAGAAAAGAAATTGAAGTAATCATGACCACTCATATCGAGGAGGCAGCAACAGAGGTAGAGAAGACAAGGTGGGGATGAAAAAGATGTGGATGGTAAAGCAGGCAGGACTTGGTGACTGGCTGAAATGTAAGCATGAGAGCCAGATAAAGTAGAATGAATCCAGCTTCCTGGGTTGTGTAAAGGTGTAGATGGGGCTGCTACTGAGACCAAAAATATGGGAGTAGGATAAAGAATAGGGGAGGGGCAGGGGGAGAGGAGAGACTGTAATGATGTGTTGACGTTGACACCTTTTCTTATGAGACAGAAGAAAGGAGTAAACAGTGATGGGAGGATGCGGGTAGTACTGAAGCCAGTGAAGGAATGGTTTGTTACACCATATGTCACTTACTACGTGCCAAGAAGAAAGCAAACTTGAATCCACATAAGTATTTAAAACTAAAAGCAGGGAAAAGTGTTGAGCTTTAGAGTGAAAAGAAATATCATTTATGGATGATTATGTTTGTACTAAACCTCTAAACCTCTCTGCTAATCCTGTTAATTTTATATATCTACAGTTTTTATTTTTGAGACGGAGTGTTAATTTGTCACCCAGGCTGGATTGCAGTGGCATGATCTCAGCTCACTGCAACCTCCGCCTCCCAGGCTCAAGCGATTATCATGCCTCAGCCTCCCAAGTGGCTGGGACTACAGGCACATGGCACTACACCCAGCTAACTCTTTTTTGAATTTTTAGTAGAGACAGGGTTCCACCGTGTTGGACAGGCTGGTCTTGAACTCCTAACCTCATGTGATCTACTCACCTCGACCTCCAAAATGGTAGGATTACAAGCGTGAGCTACCGCATTGAGCCTATGTACTATTTTATCTGTAAAATTTATCTACTATATTTACTTGTTTTAAGATTCTCTTTGTTATTCTTAGTTTTGTTTACAAATTTCTCATTTTTATTTTGTTAGGTTGAGAACTCATAATTTCATCTAAATGCTCTTTTAAAAACAAATTACACATTCGGTTAAACCCAACATAATGTTTATGAGGTACTTACCCTCTACCAGATGCTGAAAGGAATGCTATAAACAATATAAACTATTCCCTGAAAAGAAAATCACGTACTTTTTATTATTACTTTCAGTTAATTTAAATTTATTTTTTTTCAACATTCTGGCTACCTTTACAAAAAATTTAATCTAGTTAATCTCAGAAATTTTAATAGCTTTGAGAGATGATGACAGATCACGCATGAAAGACGTGGACTAAGCTCTGGTTGAAAAGTGACTTGTACATATGTACAAAACTTTATCATTGTCACTGGATCCTTGGAGTCTTGCTTTGCCAGCTGGAAAACTTTGTGGCAGGTGGCACCTTTGCCTGCCTTTTGTTTGGGCCCTCTGGGCTGATTCTGCTCACTTGGCCTGGCAGGTTGCCGTTGGCTCAGACTGCCGGCCCGAATCCCACACCTGCAAAGGGCAAGCCAGGTGTGGGGTGGCAAGGGGTGCATGAGTGAGCAAGCGCAGGGCCCAGCCACTGCACACAGCCATGCATGCTGGCTGCAATGGGACAGGCAGCTCCAGGCACCACCACAGCCCCCAGATCCCTGCGAGGCTGTGGCTGGACTAGGTGTACCACAAGTGGCTTCCACTGCTGGCACCACGGAACGTGGTGGCACCCGCAAGCTTGGAGACACCAGAAACTGCAGATCCCCAATGAAGGTATCACAGCCCTGGCTTGGGGCACTCCTAGGTCCGGGATCCCCAAAGCGCTGCAGCGCTTCTCTCCTCTCTTTTCTCTTTCTCGTCACCTGCAATGTGGCAAGCAAGGGGCATGCTACGGCCATGTTTATGTTATAGCTCTTTCAGTCCCACCATTTGTGTTCTTGCCCCGAAAAAGGAAGAATGAGGTACAGGACAACTGGAGGGTAAGGCAAGAAGATGCTTTATAAGGTAACAGAACAGCTCTCAGATGAGCTGAAGCGGGTAGCTCCTTTCCACAAGCAGGTCATCCTAATGAGTGCAGCTGCCAGCAGAGAGGAGACCCACAGTGTGTAGCTCCTCTCTGCTGGCAGGTTGTCCCAACATCTGCCCTTCTGGCTGAGTCCAGGGTTATTATGGTCTTCAGAGGGGAGGAAGTGCATGCTGATGTGTCCATGGGCACCTATGGGTGGACCGAGAAAAAGCACCATAAGTTCTCACTCCATTCACCGAACAGGCATCCCAGCCCCCAGGCTTCAGGCTGTACCAGGCCTAAAGCTTGTGCTTCACCAGGGACCCACCCCTTTCTACCCAGTAGCTGCGTGCCTCCTGCTGCCATCAACCTGTCACGCTTGGCGCCCAGGCTATTTGTGCCAAGGGGTGCCTGCAGGCCTGCACTGAGCCACCCTCAGCCCTCTTTGACCTCTCTCCAGTGCTTCTCAGCACCCAAAGTCGGTGGGGGCCAAAGTGGCAGGAGGCTGGTGTGTCAGCACACTCTGAGTGCACGCACACCTGGCCCGGTTGTGACAACACCCGGGTTCGGCCTCAACTTGTAATTAAAAAGTTACGAGAAATGCAATATCCCAACATTGTGTTAAAAAGAACTTGAAACAAGAAAGTTATTATATCTTTTTAAAAAATGAAAGAACAGAGATGAAAATGTGACTGACATTATCTATTAGTGGTAACTCCCGAGAAGCTGGGATTACAGGCATCCACCACCACGCCTGGCTAATTTTTTGTATTTTTAATAGAGATGGGGTTTTGCCATGTTGGCCACGCTGGTCTTGAACTCCTGACCTCAGGTAATCCACCTGCCTTCTCCTCCAAAAGTGCTGGGATTATAGGCATGAACCAGCACACCGAGCCTGCAATGTCTTTAAATATTTTCAATGCACTGATAACACTGAGTCCTGATCTCTCTCCTGAACTCTAGACTTACATATCCAGCTCAGCATTTCCATGTCTAATAGGCATCTCAATCTTAACACGTTCCAAATTTCTTGTTTAACCTCCAAGACGCCCATGCCACAGCCTTTCCATCCCCATTTTAGCAAATCAAAACTCTATCCTTCCAGCTGCTCAAACCAAATAAAAGAATCATCCTTGGCTTCACTCTTTACCTCACAACCCCACTTTCAGTCAATCAGCAATTCCCGTCTGCTCTTATGTCAGATATTATCTGGATTCTAATGACTTCTGTTGACTTTTATCTCTATCAGCAACCATCACTATCTCTCCTAGGGGACCACTCAATAAAGCAGAGCTTGTATTTTAATTCAGATCTCCTCACTTCTAATCCAGGGCTGATTCTAAGCAACAGGAATAAATGAAACCTAGCTTACTAACAAGGCTGCCCTGCACTGGCCTCTTCTAGAAAAGGTCGGGATACAGAGAGGGTTTTAAAACACTTGCCACATACCTATGCCTATGTGTTTAAGCAAAGGCTTCTTAGAGATGTAAAAGGAGTTGCAACATAACAAGCTAAGACACACAAACTGTCTTCTTTTTTTTTTTTCCTCACAGAGAAAAAATCACAATCTTTAATCCACCAGTGCTGTACACAAGTGGTGTCAGAAATGAGCGCACAGACTGCATTGCTTGGAACTTTGTGTTCCCAAGAATTATTTGAAGTACCCTCTGCTGGGGAGCAAAACTTAGGAAACAAAGACTAAAGTAGGAATGGAGGAAAGGCTTAGCTCTGCCACAAACCCACAAATAAGAAAAGAATCTAGGCAGCTGAAGCATTTGGGGAATTCAGCTGCCTGGGATTATGGGCATTAAAATCCCCTACCCTCAATCACTTCCATCCCTACCCAAGCATAGAAAAATTTACCGGAAGATGTAGCAGCTGTGAAACTGTCTAACTATTAGAAGAAAGAGTGGAGAAACAGGAGTCTTTGCATGTTTTAAGTCCTAGTTGACAATAATTTACTTCTTTGATAGAAATTTAAAATAATCTCATCTCAGTATTCAGATTGCAAAAAGCCTGGGGATATAAGACACTTTTGGATTGAAGGTTTTTATGTGGCAATGATGATATTCCTGTGATAAATATTTCCTCATATGGAATTTAAAATTCTTTGGCGACTCCATCTTTACCTTTCTCCCCGTTATTGCTAAGTCATCTGTATGCTGGAGTGGAGGGGTGTCTGGGAGCTTCCATATGCTACATGGAATGCAAAAATAGTAGGATGGTAAGACATAGTCCCCAAGTAGAGTACAGTGCAGTGGATATGGCTGGAGGAAAGAGGTACGATGTAGATTAAATGTAATTCATTTCATTATTTGCAATAGTACACATCCATTAGCATACTTATTTGTTTTTTTTTTCCTTGTTAACAGGTTACATAACTAGTCGTTATGTGAAAGTGGCAACAGATAGAAATACCTATATTCTACCTCTAATTCCCTTGGCTTTGCAATTCTAATCTGAAATTGTGACTCTTTAAATATATTAGAGTCTTATTGGGTATCAAAGGAGATGATGGAAAGAAACTGGCATTTGTGGAATTTCTACTATGTCATTCTCTGTATCTTGCTATTTCTATAATCATAACCAAATATAATCTTAATAGAATTGTGTGAGGTAAATCTTACAACTTTCTTTACATAGCTGAGGAAATTGAGGCTCTGAGAATCACAGCTAGTGAGTGACAACAAATACCAGGCTCTTTCTCTGACAAAATATCACTCTGGTAAGGAAGATGGGGGGGGGGGGGGTCTGGGGAAGCAGGGAAATCACAAGCTTCCATTTTCCATCTCATTCTTCAGGATAGATCTCAAATAATTTTTATTCTGATACTTTTCATAAGCAAGTTTACAAGACCAAAAGAGAAATCTTAGTGAGAATAGGTTATATTTCTTGTTACATTTATCCACATATTGCTTTTTCTTATATCTGTATATAGATACAACACTTGCAAAATCATACATTTTTCTTTGTATATAACCTGTCTCAGTCATCTTCTCTTTTTGAATTTGAATCTGGAAAAAAATATGTATGTATATTTCCCATAAAACACATAACACATTTGTTGGGTCAAGATTGTGGCAGAATGATGAATCATTGGGTTTAGGTTCATCAACCTTATAAGCTGGTAAATTATCTTGTGCTTTCCCTCTCTTTTTTTTTCTAGGCTCTCCGATTGTGTAAGTGGTAGAATGGTGTAGTTTCTCCCGTGTACTGCAGTTTTTGATTTCTCAATTCTTTTATCCATTCCAGATAAGCTGCCAATCATTTAAAAGTTATTATGAACACAGAAATAAAGTGCTGTCTTCATATGTATGCAGTCAACTATAATGTCTGTTACAGTGTTCATTTGCTGAAAGTACCTAGGAAGTATGATTATAGGTGATGGGATGTGGTATCCTCTGGGCACATCAGTAATTTTGGTTTACAGCTCTGTAGTTACAATGCTACCCTCTAATGGCACACTGAGGTATGCCCCAGGGTATGTCAGATTTGCTCTGCAGTCTTGTGGAGGAAATGTCTGAAAATAAAATTAGAAAGATTCTTCCTCTGAAGTCTGACAGGTCATTCCATAAGAAAAAGATGCATCTGAATAGTTCTCCAAAATTAAGATAATATTGTATGAATTTGTTCTTAGTCTGCTGTATATTTTCCTGATAATCACTTGGAACCTTTTTTGACCAATATAGAGAAAAATTATTATGAACAATGTAACAAAACACAACAAAGAAAACTTGACTTATTGGAATTTCCATTTCCTAATTCTCAGCTAGATATGTTTTCTGATTTTAAGAATTTATTATTTGCAGTACATTTATATTTAAGTGAATGTGCAGATTTGAAAAATATGAACTCGAAACTAGTTTAAATAGCAACCCATATTTGAAACATTTCCCAATGTGAGTGACAAGCAATTAAATCTACTTTGCATAAACTTGAACTTGGTGTGGAAACCAGCTGATTTCTTCGAAGTCTTAACAGAAAGAAAAATGAGCTATTTAATCTTTTTGCTGCATGCTGTGGCTCTCTGGAGCAGCAAAGACAATTGATGGGAAATGGGGAGAACATAAATGTTTATTTTTCCAACAATGTTAATATTATCTAAATGCTAATTCTTAAGGAAGAATATCAGAAAAAAGAAATATCACTAATGATGTGGCTCACATATGTCATTACAGATTAGCAAATAGGTATTCAAAGAGGATCCAAACAAAATACTGTGAATGTTCAAATGCATTTTTCTGGTGTGTGGTGTGCTGTCTACAGGCATACTTTGTTTTGTCATGCCTTGCGGATACTACATATTTTACATATTGAAGATTTGGGGCAACCATTCCTTAAGCAAGTCTACTGGGGTTATTTTGCCAACAGCGTATGCTCACTTCATGTCTCTGTGAACTTTATAATTCTTATAATATTTCAAGCTTTGTCATTATTATATCAGTCATTATTACATATTTTTAATGTAACTGTTGTAATTGTTTTGGGATGCCATGAACCATGGCCATATTAGAAAGCAAACTTAATAATGTCACATGTGTTCTGACTGCTCCATTGACCCATTGTTCTCCCATCTCTCTCCTCATGGCCTCCCTAAATCCCAAGACAAAACAACTTTAAAATTAGGCCAATTCATTGCCCTACCATTGTCTCTTAAGTGTTCAGGTGAAAGGAAGAATTGGATGCCTCGCATTTGAAGTCAAAAGCTAGAAATGATTAAACGTATTAAGGAAGGTAAGTCAAAAGCTGAGATAGGCTGAAAGTCAGTTTCTTGTGCCAAACAGTTAGCCAAGCTGTGAAAGCAAAGAAAAAGTTTTCAAAAGAAATTAAAAGTGCTACTCCAGTGAACAGACAAATGATAAGAAAGTAAATTAGCCTTATTGCTGATATGAGGGAAATTTTAATGCTCTAAGGCTAGGAGGGGTGAGGAAGCTGCAGAAGAAAAGTTTGAAGCTAGTAGAGGTTGGTTTATGAAATTTAAGGAAAGATTCCATCTCCATAATGTAAGAGTGCAAGGTAAAGAAGCAAGCACTCTTCAAGAAGCTGCAGAAAGTTATTTAGAAGATTTAACTTAGATAATTGATGATGGTGGCTACATTTACAACAGATTTCAAATGTAGACCAAACAGTCTTCTACTGAAAGAAGCTGCTATTTTCACAGCTAGGGCAAAGTCAATGCCTGGCTTCAAAGCTTTACAGGACAGGCTGACTCTGTTGTTAGTGGCTAAGGTAGATTGAGACTTTAGGTTGCAGCCAATACTCATTTACCATGCTGAAAATCCTAGGGCTAACTCTCTCCGTGTTCTAGAAATTAAACAACAAAGACTGAATAACAGCACCTCTGTTTACCTGTTTACAGCATGGTTTATTGAATATTTTAAGTTCACTGCTGAGACCTACTACCGAGAAAAAAAAAAAAAAAAGTCTTCCAAAAGGCTACTGCCCATTGACAATGTACCTCATTACCCAAGAGCTTTGATGGAGATGTACAAGGAAATTAATGCTGTTTCCATGCCTGCCAACACAAACATGAAATAGGAAGGAATAATTTGGACTTTCAAGTCTTATTATTTAATAAATACATTTTATAGGACTATAGCTGCCCTATTTAGTGATTCCTTAAAGTGCATTTAAAAACTTCTGGAAAAGATTCACCATACTAGATGACTTTAAGAAAATTTGTGATTTATGGATGGAGGTCAAAATATAAATATTAACAAATGCTTGGAAAAAGTTAATTCTAACCCTGTTGGATGTCTTTGAGGGATTTAAGACTTCAGTAGAAGTACCTGAGAAGTACCTGCAGATGTGGGAGAAATAGCAAGGGAACTAGAATTAGAAGTGGAGTCCCCGACTAAGTTGCTATAATCTCATGATAAAATTGAATGGATGAGGAATTGCTTCTTATGAATGAGTAAAGAGTAACTAAGTTTCTTACAATAGAAACTACTGCTGGTGAAGATGCTGTGAACACAATGTTGAAATGAAATGAAAACAAAGGATTTAAGATGTTACATAAACTTAGTTGATGAAGCAGCAACAGGATTTGAGAGGATTGACTCTAATTTTGAAAGTTCTTCTGTGGGTAAAATGCTATCAGACAGCATCACACACTACAGTAAAATTTTCCATGAAAGAAAGAGTCCACTGATGCAGCAAATTTTATAGTTGTCTTATTTTATGAAATCGCCATGGCCATGCCGGCCTTCAGCACCCACTACCCTCATCATTCAGCTCCCATCAACATCGATGCAAGACCCTCAAGCAGCAGAAAAGATTATAACTCTCTGAGGGCTCAGATGGTTATTAGCATTTTCAGCAATGAAGTATTTTTAATTAAGGTATGTACATTTTTTAGACAAAAATGTTATTGCACACTTAATAGTCGACAATAGAGTGTAAATATTATTTTTTATGCAAAAACCAAAAAAAAAAAAGATTGTGAGACTCACTTTGTTGTGATACTCACTTTCTTGCAGTCGTCCAGAACAGAACTCACAATGTATCTCTAAGATATGCCTGTATTTATATAAATACTTATATAAATTCTACAGAATACAATATTGTAGGGCTTTGTACTTTATGTCTATTACAGCCTAACACAGAAAATCACAAATAGAAGCAACTTTTCCTTTCTATAGATAATAGAATGAAGTCTATGAGGATCTATTTTATTGGCACCAGACATCTAAATCCCTTCCTTAGTAATGATGTCAAGATTTACCAAGAGTTTCTTCCAACTGTTTGGTTTTTGGAATCGAATATTCCACCATTAAGCTTTCACCTTTCGTACATAACTCTTCTGAAGAGGTTTTATGCCAAACACAACCGTTTTATAAGGGAAGAAAAGGTGGGGTGCCCAGGGTTGAAAAATCTAATGTGGTATGCCAAAAAAATTTTTTAAAAGATTTTAACTTCCAAGATCTTTTCAGTTTTAAAATCTTTGTAATTCCTTGACTACAAGCAACTTGTTACATAAAATCAAATTATACACCTTTTATTTTTCTTTGCAAAATATCTTTTATTTATTTATCTGGCTTACAGAAACAGATATTTATTTTCCTCATTCACAGTCCGTGGGTTGGATGCAGGGGCTGTGATTCAGGTGCTGGGTTGGATACAGATCAGTTCTCTATGTCACCCCTGGAACCAGCAGCTGCCTGGGGTAGGCCGTTCTCATTACAAATGGAAGCAGCACAGGAAAAAGGGCTAGTGGAAGCTTTTCATGACTCTTTTTTCCTTATAGGCTTTTGGGAACAGGTGGTGTTTAGTTACAAGAGTAAGTTCTTTAAAGGTGATTTGTGAGATTTTGGCGCATTACCCGAGCAGTATACACTGTACCCAATTTGTAGTCTTTTATTTCTTACCCCCTTCAGCCCTTTTCCCTAAATCCACAATATCTTTTAAAATGTTAAAATAGATTTATTTATTAATATAGCAGGCATTTATCTAGAACCTGTAGACATTGATGATATAAATAGATGTATTCCTTTAAAGAGTTTGAAATATAGTTGGTGGTGGGAGTGGGCTAAACAAACAAAATAACTGTGATATAATCTGATAAATGCTATATTAGAGGTAAATCTAAGCATCTGTATTCATTTCTAGGGTTACCATAACAAATTACCACAGATTGGGTGGTTTAAACAACCAACAGTTTTTCTCTCGTAGCTCCAGAGGCCAGAAATCCAAAATAAAGGTGTCAGTCTTTTGATTTCCTCTGGAACTCAGAGAGAGAATTGTCCATGCAGAGACTCTGGTGGCTGCTGGCAATGCTTCCTGTTTCCTGGCTTACTGATGCATCAGTTACTTCAGTCTTTGCCTTCATCTTTACACCTCCTTCCTCTCATTTCTTTCAGGAAGGCATCATTGTGTTTAGGGCCCACCCTAAGTCCAGTAGGATTTTATTTCAAGATCTCTAACTAATTATATCTATTAAGACCCTATTTCCAAATAAGGTCACATGAGATCCTGGGTGGACATGAATTTTGAGGGGACACTATTCAACCTGTTAGAGGTGCTAGGGGTAGTTAAAGACAAGCACCTAATGCAGCCTGGTCTGGGTGCGGATGGGGGATTCAGGAAAATTTCTTGAAGCAAAAGGTGCCTAAGTTTAGGTGGAACATAGGTTAAAGAGGAAGAGAGGCAGAGATGATCCAAGATGGCCAAATAGGAACAGCTCTGGAGTGCAGTTCCCAGCGAGGACGCAGAGGCTGCTGCAGGTGATTCCCAGGCAAGCAGGGCCTGGAGTGGACCTCCAGCAGGCCTACAGAAGAGGGGCCTGTTAGAAGGAAAACTAAGAAACAGAAAGAAATAACTTCATCATCAACAAAAAGGACGTCCACTCAGAGACCCCATTCAGAAGTCACCAACTACAAAGACCACAGGTAGATAAATCCACAAAGATGGGAAGAAACCAGTGCAAAATGATGAAAAGACCCAAACCCGAACACCTCTTCTCCTCCAAGGAATCACAATCAAGGAACAAGGCTAGATGGAGAATGAGTCTGATGAATTGACAGAAATAGGCTTCAGAAGGTGGGTAACAAGAAACTTCTCTGAGCTAAAAGAACATGTGTTAACCCAATGCCAAGGAACTAAGAACCTTGAGTAAAAGTTTGATGAAATGCTAATGAGAACATACAGCTTAGAGAGGAATATAAATGAATTGATGGAGCTGAAAAACACGACAGGAGAACTTCGCGAAGCATACCCAAGTTTAAACAGCCAAATCGACCAACAGAAGCAAGGATATCAGAGATTGAAGATCAACTCAATGAAGTAAAATGAGAGGCAAGATTAGAGAAAAAAGAGTA
Organism: Sapajus apella; assembly: GCF_009761245.1. Classification (NCBI taxonomy): domain Eukaryota; kingdom Metazoa; phylum Chordata; class Mammalia; order Primates; family Cebidae; genus Sapajus; species Sapajus apella. Next base: position 24,079,385 of record NW_022436959.1, on the reverse strand, counting down.
AAAATAAATGGACAAAGCCTCCAAAAAATATGGGATTATGTGAAAAGACCTAACTACATTTGATAGGTGTACCTGAATGTGACAAAGATAATGAACCCAAGCTGGAAAACTCTCTTCAGGATACTATCCCGGAAAACTTCCCCAACCTAGCAAGGCAAGCCAATATTCAAGTCCAGGAAATACAGAAAACACCACAAAGATATTCCTCAAGAAGAGCAACCCCAAGGCACATAATCTTCAGATTCACCAGGGTTGAAATGAAGGGAAAAATGCTAAGGGCAGCCAGAGAGAAAGATCAGGTTACCTACAACGGGAAGCCCATCAGACTCACAACAAATCTCTTGGCAGAAACACTACAAGCCAGAAGAGAGTGGGGGCCAATATTCAACATCCTTAAAGAAAAGAACTTTTAACCTAGAATTTCATATCCAGCCAAACTAAGCTTCATAAGAGAAGTAGAAAGAAAATCCTTTACGAACAAGCAATTGCTCAGAGATATCATCACCGGTGGGCCTGCCTTACAAGAGTTCCTGAAAAAAGCACTAAACATAGAAAGGAACAACCAGTACTAGCCATTCCAAAAACATAGCAAATGGTAAAAAGCATCGACACAATGAAGAAACTGCATCAACTAATGGGCAAAACAACCAGATAGCATCAAAATGGCAGGATCAAATTCACACACAACAATATTAACCTTAAATGTGAATGGCTAAATGCCCCAATCAAAAGACACAGACTGGCAAATTGGATAAAAAGTCAAAACCCATCAGTGTGCTATATCTAGGAAACACATCTCACATGCAAGGATACAAATAGGCTCAAAATAAAGGGATGGAGGAAGATTTACCAAGCAAATGGAGAGCAAAAAAAAAAAGCAGGAGTTGCAATCCTAATCTCTGATAAAATAGACTTTAGATCAACAAAGATCAAAAAAAAAAAAAAAAAACAAAAAAACAAAAAAGCACATTACATAGTGGTAAAAGGATCGATGCAACAAGAAGAGCTAATGATCCTAAATATATATGTACCAAATTCAGGAGCACTCAGATATATAAAGCAAGTTCTTAATGATCTATAAAGAGACTTAGACTCCAACAAAATAATAGTGGGAGACTTTAACACTGTACTGTCAATATCAGATCAACAAGACAGAAAATTATCAAGGATATCCAGGACGTGAACTCAGATCTGGACCAAGCAAACCTAATAGACATTTACAGAACTCTCCACCCCAAATTGACAGAATATACATTCTTCTCAGCACCACATCACACCTCTAAAATCGACCACATAATTGGAAGTAAATCATGCCTCAGTGAATGCAAAAGAACAGAAGTCATAACAAACAGTCTCTCAGACCACAGTGCAATCAAATTAGAACTCAGAACCACACAACTTCATGGAAACTGAAAACTGGCTTTTGAATGTGGACTGGATAAACAATGAAATGAAGGCAGAAATAAAGATGTTCTTCAAAACCAACGAGAACAAAGACACAACATACCAGAATCTCTGGGACACATTTTAAGCAGTGTCTAGAGGAAATTTTATAGCAATAAATGCCCACATGAGAAGCAAGGAAAGATCTAAAATCGACACCTTATCATCAAATTGGAAAGAGCTAGAGAAGCAAGATCAAAAGATCTCAAAAGCTAGCAGAAGACAAGAAATAACCAAGATCAGAGCAGAACTGAAGGAGACAGAGACAAAAAAACTCTTCAAAAAATTAATAAATCCAGGACCTGGTTTTTTGAAAAGATCAACAAAATAGACCACTAGCAGATTAATAAAAAAGAAAAGAGAGGAGAATTAAATAGATGCAATAAAAAACTATAAAGGGGATATTACCACCAATTCCACAGAAAAAGAAACTACTATCAGAGATTACTACAAACGACTCTATGCACATAAATCAGTAAACCTGGAAGAAGTGGATAAATTCCTGGACACTTGCACCCTCCCTAGCCTAATCCAGGAAGAAACCTTGAATAGAACAATAACAAGGGCTGAAGTTGAGGCAGCAATTAATAGCCTACCAACCAAAAAAAGCCCAGGTCCATATGGGTTCACAACCAAACTCTACCAGACACACAAAGAGGAGCTGGTACCACTCCTTCTGAAATGATTCCAAACAATCCAAAAGGAGAGAATCCTTCCCAAATCATTTTATGAGACCAGCATCATCCTGATACCAAACCCTGGCAGAGACTCAACAAGAAAATAAAACTTCAGGCCAATATCCATGATGAACATAGATGGAAAAATCTTCAATAAAGTACTGGCAAACCGATTGCAACTGCACATCAAAAAGCTATCCATCGCAATCAAGTAGGCTTCATCCCGGGGATGCAAGGCTGGTTCAATAAATTCAAGTCTATATCTATAAATGTAATTTACCACATAAACCGAACCAAAGACAAAAACCACTTGATTATCTCAATAGATGCAAAGAAGGCCTTTGACAAAATTCAACAGCACTTTATGCTAAAAAATTCTCAATAAGCTAGGTATCAACAGAACGTATCTCAAAATAATAAAACATATTTGTGACAAACCCACAGTCAATATCACACTGAATGGGCAAATACTGGAAGCATTCCCTTTGAATCTGGCACTAGACAAGGATGCCCTCTCTCACTACTCCTATTCAATATAGTATTGGAAGTTCTAGCCAGTGCAATCAGGCAAGAAAAAGAAATAAAGGGTATTCAGTTAAGAAAGGAGGAAGTCAAATTGTCTCTAATTACAGACAAAATGATTGTATATTTAGAAGACCCCATAGTCTCTGCCCAAAATCTCCTGAAACTGATAAGCAAATTCAGCAATGTCTCAGGATACAAAATCAATTCGCAGAAATCACAAGCATTCCTATACACCAATAACAGACTTAAAGAGAGCCAAATAAAGAACGAACTGCCATTCACAATTATGGCAAAGAGAATAAAATACCTAGGAATACAACTTAAAAAAGATGTAAAGGACCTCTTCAAGGAGAGCTACAAACCACTGCTCAAGGAAATAAGAGAGGACCCAAACAGATAGAAAAACATTTCATGCTCATGGTTAGGAAGAATCAATATTGTGGAAATGGCCATACTGCCAAAAGTAATTGATTCAATGCTATTGCCATCAAACTACGTATGACCCTCTTCACAAGACTGGGAAAAACAACAACAACAAAAAAAAAAAAAAAAAACCTTCTACTTTTCCTAGGGAACCAAAAGGGAGCCCACATAGCCAAGTCAATTCTAAGCAAAAAGAGCAAAGCTGGAGGTATCACGCTACCTGACTTCAAACTATACTACAAGGCCATCAAAATAGCATGGTACTTGTAACAAAACAGAGATATCCACCAATGGAACAGAACAGAGGCCTCAGAGGCAACACTACACATCCACAACCAACTGATCTTTGACAAACCTTACAAAAACAAGGAATGGGGAAAGGATTCCCTGTTTAATAAATGGTTTTGGGAAAGCTGGCTAGCCATGTGCAGAAAGCAGAAACTGGACCCCTTCATGACGCCTTACACTAAAATTAACTCTAGATGGATTAAAGACTTAAACATAAGGCCTAACACCATAAAAATCCCAGAAGAAAACATAGACAAAACCATTCAGGACATAGGCATTGGCAAGGACTTCATGACTAAAACACCAAAAGCAATGGCAACAAATGCCAAAATAGAGAAATGGGATCTAATTAAACTCCAGAGCTTCTGCACAGTAAAATAAACAGTCATCAGCATGAACCAGCAACCAACAGAATGGGAAAAAAATTTTTGCAGTCTACCCATCTGACAAAGGGCTAATATCCAGAATCTACAAAGAACTAAAACAGATTTACAAGAAAAAAAAACAAACCCATTCAAAAATGGGTGAAAGATATGAACGGACACTTTTCAAAAGAAGACATATATGAGGCCAACAAACATATTAAAAAATGCTCATCATCACTGGTCATTAGAGAAATGCAAATCAAAACCACATTGAGATACCATCTCACACCAGTTAGAATGGCAATCATTAAAAAATCTGGAGACAACAGATGATTGAGAGTATGTGCAGAAATAAAAACAGTTTCACACTGTTGGTGAGAGTGTAAATTAGTTCAACTATTGTGGAAGACAGTGTGGTGATTCCTCAAGGACCTAGAAATAGAAATTCCACTTGATTCAGCAATCCCATTACTGGGTATATATCCAGAGGATTATAAATCATTCTATTATGAAGACACATGCGCACATACATTCCTTGCAGCACAGTTTACAATAGCAAAGACCTGGAACCAACCCAAATGCCCATTTATGATAGACTGGACAGGAAAAGTGTGGCACATATACACCATGGAATACTATGCAGCCATAAAAAACGATGAGTTTGTGTCTTTTGTATGGACATGGATGAATCTAAAAACCATCATTCTCAGCAAACTGACACAAGAACAGAAAATCAAACACCACATGTTCTCACTCATAGGTGGGTGTTGAACAATGAGAACACATGGATACAGGGAGAGGAGCATCACACACTGGGGTCTGTTGAGGCGGACTAGGGGATAGACAGCGGTGGGTAGGGATTTGGGGAAGGATAACATGGGGAGAAATGCCAGATATAGGTGATGGGGATGGAGACAGCAAAACACATTGCCATGTATGTACCTGTGCAACAATCCTGCATGTTCTTCACATGTACCCCAGAACCTATATCTGGCATTTCTCCC
>NW_022436959.1:23982999-24074260 GCF_009761245.1 Sapajus apella | reverse complement strand
TAGGGAACCAAAAGGGAGCCCACATAGCCAAGTCAATTCTAAGCAAAAAGAGCAAAGCTGGAGGTATCACGCTACCTGACTTCAAACTATACTACAAGGCCATCAAAATAGCATGGTACTTGTAACAAAACAGAGATATCCACCAATGGAACAGAACAGAGGCCTCAGAGGCAACACTACACATCCACAACCATCTGATCTTTGACAAACCTTACAAAAACAAGGAATGGGGAAAGGATTCCCTGTTTAATAAATGGTTTTGGGAAAGCTGGCTAGCCATGTGCAGAAAGCAGAAACTGGACCCCTTCATGACGCCTTACACTAAAATTAACTCTAGATGGATTAAAGACTTAAACATAAGGCCTAACACCATAAAAATCCTAGAAGAAAACATAGACAAAACCATTCAGGACATAGGCATTGGCAAGGACTTCATGACTAAAACACCAAAAGCAATGGCAACAAATGCCAAAATAGAGAAATGGGATCTAATTAAACTCCAGAGCTTCTGCACAGTAAAATAAACAGTCATCAGCATGAACCAGCAACCAACAGAATGGGAAAAAAATTTTTGCAGTCTACCCATCTGACAAAGGGCTAATATCCAGAATCTACAAAGAACTAAAACAGATTTACAAGAAAAAAAACAAACCCATTCAAAAATGGGTGAAAGATATGAACGGACACTTTTCAAAAGAAGACATATATGAGGCCAACAAACATATTAAAAAATGCTCATCATCACTGGTCATTAGAGAAATGCAAATCAAAACCACATTGAGATACCATCTCACACCAGTTAGAATGGCAATCATTAAAAAATCTGGAGACAACAGATGATTGAGAGTATGTGCAGAAATAAAAACAGTTTCACACTGTTGGTGAGAGTGTAAATTAGTTCAACTATTGTGGAAGACAGTGTGGTGATTCCTCAAGGACCTAGAAATAGAAATTCCACTTGATTCAGCAATCCCATTACTGGGTATATATCCAGAGGATTATAAATCATTCTATTATGAAGACACATGCACACATACATTCATTGCAGCACAGTTTACAATAGCAAAGACCTGGAACCAACCCAAATGCCCATTTATGATAGACTGGACAGGAAAAGTGTGGCACATATACACCATGGAATACTATGCAGCCATAAAAAACGATGAGTTTGTGTCTTTTGTATGGACATGGATGAATCTAAAAACCATCATTCTCAGCAAACTGACACAAGAACAGAAAATCAAACACCACATGTTCTCACTCATAGGTGGGTGTTGAACAATGAGAACACATGGATACAGGGAGAGGAGCATCACACACTGGGGTCTGTTGAGGCGGACTAGGGGATAGACAGCGGTGGGTAGGGATTTGGGGAAGGATAACATGGGGAGAAATGCCAGATATAGGTGATGGGGATGGAGACAGCAAAACACATTGCCATGTATGTACCTGTGCAACAATCCTGCATGTTCTTCACATGTACCCCAGAACCTAAAGTGCAGTAAAATATATATATATATATATATATATAAATTAAAAATAAAAAGGGAGAGTAACCGGATTGTGGAGCATCTCTTTTGCCATCCGGAAGAGTTTGTATTTGATCCAGTAACTTAGTGATTCTCCTCTTTTGCATCCTCTAACACATTTGAAGAATGTGAGACTCTCACATCAGAAACATCAGCTGTCTCTGGAAATGATAGTAAGCTGGTCACACATCAGAATCATAGAAGTTAATATGCAGTTTGAAAAAGTCCAGTGGGTGATTCAGATTCACTTCTAGTCTTTCAAACAGATGAATATTGATAAGGAAATAGTGAAAGTATCTAAGCAAAGAATGCATGTACATAATTGTATATTACCTTTTGATATATTAATAATGTTACATGTATAATACTATCTGTCAATCTGTCTATTTATACATATTGCCATGGTTTAGGATGAAAGTGAATTAAAAACTATAGGCAGAGAAACCAGTTAGCAGACTAATGAAATAGTCCGTATTAGTGGTTATGAGGGTCTGTCTGACTGTGGAAATGTTCAGAAAACATAAAGATGTGAATAAATTTAAGAGCTACACACGAGGTAGAATTAGCAAGATTTTACAAAGAAATTATAAATAAGGCTGGTAGTAATGATTCTCTGGTTTCTTGCCTGAAATCATTGTATCTGTAAATCAAAACTCTTCTTGAATTGAAGAAAAGTAATTTTGGTCATGGGGGGCAGAAATGGTATTACATGGACCTACGGAGGAAAGGAGGAAATGAGAGGTGTAATAGCAGCATATGTCTCTTAATGCATGAGCATAGTTTGTATGTTTGTATATGCATATCAGTTTTTGTATCTATAGACACAGATATACAGTATATTTGTTAGGACAATCTTGAGCATATCTGGCACTTGTGTCAATTCATCTGTAATCTTAAAATGAGTAATTGTATTCCAAAGCCTTCTTTCTGAGGAGTTTATAATCTAAACAGTAATATAAACTATCAGATTTGAATTGACATCTCCTTTTCAAATCACAGTCATTTCAATTTATACTTGATAGTAAAATCTTATTATGGCATATATAAAGTACATTTCAGTGAATTTTTCCATCAGTCACTATAAGCTGTTGAACAGGGATATGTTGGCACTATTTTCATTTGTCTCTTATCGAAAAGAAATATCAGAGTTTGCCCTGTGGAGTAAAAAGTAAAGAATAGATTTAGAGGGATATCGATTTCTCTGAGTTTAACTTTTATTGAAGAGGTATAATTCCCATGCTACTGTATTATGTTTGTAAAAGGAATTGAAGTGGTTCAAGGTTCTCTATGCTTTTTATTACAATTTATCCCGTCAATGAAGCTGCATAATTGATGCTCCACTCTAGGTCAGCCAAACAAGATTTTATGTAAAGAACGCTTTTAACATTAGGATTTCCAGTTTATAGATTGTGAGTTTGTGGATGTTTTTGTTTTGAGGTTTTTTTTTTTTTTTCCTCACCCATTATCAATGACTTGCAACATGTAGCCATTTCTAATCACTCTTTATAATTTGTCAGAAAGAATCCTTATAGAATTACAGAGCAGGTGCAATGAGAGATTTAGAGGTTGTTTTATATTATCTTTTGCACTTTAACACATCTGTTCTCCAGGTACTGCTAGTAGTTCAGACTTGCAATCATATTTGTAGCTTGTCTACTTCCCTTATGATTGGCTTTGAGGTCTTGGAGAAGAATGGTGCGTGAATGAGGTGACAGGGAGAACAGGTAGGAGAAAACCAGCTGTGCACGTTAATTTTTGAGAGTCACCCTGAAAGAGACCAATGAATAGGCAGGAGCTTTTATTACTTAACATGTAAGTAATATGTGGAAAGCGTGGTTGGTATGTATGTAAGATTCTTCATGTGATTTGTTCATGGGAATAAATCCATCGGTATACAAAATATTGTGGAGACAGACTGCTTTCATAGAGTGACAAAAAATTATCCATGAGACTGATAATTTTGTCATAAGAAACACACTGACTTTTATACAGTTTTATATGCATATGCATATTTGAAACATTTTTATCAGTGATTTTTATTTGTAATATGTATCTAATTTTTAACATTAGGACTATTTTAAAATTCAACATTTTTTAAATTTTGCATAATATGGTTATTGTGCAAAAAATTCACTAAATATCAAATGTTAACTAAGTAATGGAAATAAGAATGTGGACCACTAAAAATTAAGAAATTGCAAACACTTTATAAGCCTTGGCCTAACAGATTTACCACTATGAGAAAGAAGGTAACAGTAATAAAAAACAGGCTCCTGAGATTTTCCTAAGTATGAATCCTGAGCCCTCCTCTTAAGAGCTTGTGATGGCTGGGCTGAATGTGGTGGCTCATACATGTAATCCCAGAACTTTGGGAGGCCGAGGTGAGTGGGTCATCTGCAGTCAGGAGTTCAAAACCAACCTGACCAACATGGTGAATCTTTTCTCTGCTAAAAAATACAAAAAAATTGGCCAGGCACCATGGCTCATGCCTGTAATCCCAGCACTTTGGGAGGTTGAGGGGGCGGATCCCCTGAGGTTGAGAGTTTGAGACCAGCCTGATCAACAAAGAGAAATCCCATCTCTACTAAAAGTACAAAACTAGCTGGACATGGTGACGCATGCCTGTAATCCCTCCTACTGAGGAGGCTGGGGCAGGAGAATCGCTTGACAGGAAGGTGGAGGTTGCAGTGAGCTGAGATCACACCATTGCACTCTAGCCTGGGTGACAGAGCAAGACTCTGTCTCAAAAAAAAAAAAAAAAAATTAGCTGGGTGTAGTAGCACACACCTGTAGTCCCAGGCTACCTGGGAGGCTGAGATAGGAGAATAGCTTGAACCTGGGAGACAGAGGTTGCAGTGAGCTGAGATCATGCCACTGTACTCCAGCTACCAAGCAAGACTGCATCAAAAAGGAAAGGGAAGGGAAGGGGAGGGGGAGAGGGGGAAAGGAGGAGTTAGGGAGAGAGGGGGAGGGGGGAGGGGGGAAGGGAAGGGAATGGAAAAGGAAAGGAAAGGAGAAAGGAAGAAGGAAGGCGGGAAGGAAGGAGGGAAGGAAGGAGGGAGTGAGGGAGGGAAATAAGCTCATGAGTAGGGGCAAATAGCAGCTTACCTATCTTAACCTGAGTTTCCTTTGCAGAAAAGTGAGAATAATAACATCCATATTGCAGGATTTTATGTGCATTAAATGGGATCAATTATACTAATATTTAGAGAACCGTCTTGTACATGTACATACAAGTTAGATGTTATTATTATTATCAATATTGGCAGATATAAGGTATGAGATGGCCTATCTTACAAACATTTGTATATGTATCAGGTTGGTGCCAAAGTAATTGTGGTTTTTCATTGCTTTTGATGGCCAAAACCACAATTACTATTGCACCAACCTAATAACATGTTGCCAACTTAGATATGCCCAGATCAATATAATTAACATATATATATATATATAGTGCTCTCCTGAGGCTATGGTCAATACACTTCTAGCTGAAGCTTCTTTCCTGGCCAGGAATATCTGGCCAGGCATGGTGTCTCACGCCTCTAAATCAGCACTTTGGGAGGCTGAAGCAGGTGGATCATAAGTTCAAGAGATCGAGACCATCCTGGCCAACATGTCTCTACTAAAAAAAATATATATATATATATACAAAAAATTAGCTGGGCATGGTGGTGTGTGCTGTATCCCAGCTACTTGGAAGGCTGAGGTAGGAGAATCGCCTGAACCTGGGAGATAGAGGATGCAGTGAGAGTGGAGATCAAGCCACTGTACTCCAGCCTGGTGACAGAGGGAGACTCTGTCTCAAAAAAAAAAAAAAAGAGAAAAGAAAGAAATACCTGAGACTCGGTAATTTATAAATAAAAGACGTTTAATTGGCTTACAGTTCTGCAGACTACACAGAAAGTATGGTGCCCGCATCTGTTCTGGGGAGGACTCAGGGAGCTTTTACTCATGCTGGAATGCTGGAAAGCAAAGCGGGAGCTTACATGTCACATGATGAAATCAGGACCAAGAGAGAGAGACTTGGGGAGGTGCCACACACTTTAACAACCAGATCTCACGAGAACACACTCACTACTGTGAGGACAGCTTGAAGCCGTGAGGGATCTGCTCCTATGACCCGAGCATCCCCACCAGGTCCTACCTCCAACACTTGGGATTACATCCCAACATGAGATTTGGAGGAGACATCCAAAATGAATCAGCCTCTGTCTCTACTTATCATTTTCATATAAAATCTTCTACTCTTCCAAGTACCATCATAAATATATGCATCATCTAAGCCAAGACATACACTAATTATCCCACACTCTTGTGTTTCTTCCTTTCACCCATTAACCAAACAACTTCTGTTCATTCTGTTTCAAAATTGTTCTCTTTTGATTTTTATTCATCATCTCCACTATTAATAACTCTGCCCTATTTCAATCATTTCTTTCTTTTTCTATTTCTTTCTCTCTCACCATTCCTCCTTTCCTTCCTGCTTTTATTTTTCTGATCCCTAATAGCTGAGAAAGACCCAGCCTGGTTCACTTTTTGGGGAAGATCTGCATCGTATTAATTAGTTCCACTGAGAAGCCCAAGCCCTGAAAATATTTTATGTCTATGTATTTTTAAAATGCCCACATGAAAGTTTGTTTGTGCATCACTACAGTCAAAATGCAGAATTTCTAACTGCAAAGATCTCTCCAATTGTGCTAACACAGCCACACCCACTTCAGGTGTGGCTATGGCCCTTTCCCCACCTTCAACCCTGACTTCCCTAAACCCTTAACAAGCATTAATCTGTTTTTCATTTTAGTCGTCTGGTCGTTTCAATTTATTATATAAAAAAGTGTGCAGCCTTTAGGAACCTTCCTTTTGCATTCTGCATAAGTGTTCCAATTCTGGCATTGCTAATTTTTTATAGCTTTGAGTCAATTAATTAAACATTCTGTATCTCAGTGTCCTCATTTGAAAATTGAAATCATATTAGCATAAAACTCAATGAACTAGAAATAAAAATAAAGGAGATAATAAAAGTAAAAGTTCTAGCATTCTAAATAGCACTTAGTCATTGCTCAATAAAAGTGAAGATATAAATTATCTTGAGAATCTTCGCCAATTAAAACATCTTTAATATTGCTTTAGTCTTAAGTGTCCATATTATATTCTATTTCTATTCAAATTGATAATCCAGAAAAGTTTAAGTGAAAAATGTTTCGAGCATGAGGATACTTGATTAATTGAAAGGTTTTATGCACCAGTCTCCTGAAGTGATAGTAAACCATATGTCAAAGGATTTATTGTTTCATGCCCAAGTTAATGCTGTAATTATATTTTTACAAAAGTTAGTTCTATCACTTTGGAGTGTGGATAAAGATGAAGATGAAGACAAAGATGAGAAAATGCTTGCAGTTTCTTGCTAGTGATAGATCCACACAGTTTTTATATTGAAGTAAAATATTTTGAAATCCTTATCAAATGAAGGCAAGCATGATTTACAATCTGCTTCAAGAGAGCTGTCATCTTTTGACAACTGGAGAATGGAATAAACAGAATATCAGGCCTCAAAAATTTAATAATGCCTTAATTATCTGCAGGAAATGATTTTAAGGGCCATGAATTTAAAAACAAGTTAGAGCGAGACTAAAGTTATCTTGAATATTTATTGAGTTTCAGTTTATCCTCTGTATATTTTGAAATTTTAAAATCTAAGTATTTTTTATTTAAGTAACATGTAATAATAGACAAGTAATTTAAGTTCTAATCAGGTAATGCATAATTTGCATAGAAAGTCACAAAAACTATATTCAGTTTAAAACACATGGTGACTTTTATTTCCATACAAGATGAAGTAACAGAGATAGGATGAAGCAAGAAGAAACCTTACCAAAGCATATCATAAGAAAATTTGTCAAATCAGTGATAAAGAAAATAATTTTAGGCCAGTCAAAGCAAAGAGACGTTGCTTAGATAATGATAAGGATGACAACAGATTTCTTATTGAAAATAATGTAAGTTGAAAAAATAGTGGGAAAGCATATGTAAAATAATAAAGGCAAGGCTTCAATTCTAGAATTTTATAACCAGACAAAACATTCCTCAAATGAAGATAAAACAAAATATTTTCCAAACTACAAAAGCTGGAAGCATTCATCACTAGCAGATTCAGAATACAAAAAATGTTAAAGTAAATTCTTTAGGCAGAAGGAATTACTAGAAATTGTAAGTACATTGGTAAATAGATGTATTATTTCTTAAGAAATAATTTACTACTTAACATAAATAATAAAATGAATTGTGAGATACTATTTTTAAGCCACAGGCATCAAGACAGCATCGACTGGAGTAAGGTGAGGCAAATGTGTCTATAGAACATAGTAGAGATTCCAGAAACTGGTATACCCTAATATGGACAACTATGTGATTTTTGACAAAGGTGAAATGGCGGTTGAGTGACAAAAGGATAGTCTTGTCAGTAGATAATGCTAAAACAATTGAATACCCATGTGCCAAAATGTTAACTTGGATCCATACCTCATATCATATGGAAAAATTAATTCAAAATGAATCATAAACCTAAATGTAAAATCTAAAACTCAAAAACTTTTAAAACAATGTGGAAGAAAGTCTTTATGATCTTTGACTAAACAGAAAACTCTGAGATATGACACCAATGGCACAATTCATAAAAAAGAAAACTTATAATTTGTAATTCCTCAAAATTAAAAATTTCTCCTTTTCCAAAGATACTCTCAAGAGAAAGAAAAGACAGTTCAGAGACTATCAGAAAACATTTGCAATGCATATATCAGATACGGGTCTTGAATTCAGAATATGTAAAAATCTCACAAAAACAAATGAAAACAAATAACCCAATTTTTTTAAAAAAAGGTAAAATTTTGAACAAACATTTTATTTTTAAAAGATATACAGATGATTAATAAGCACATGAAGTATGCTCAAAATCTCTAGTCATTAAGAAAATTAAGAAAGCAATTAGATAGTACTAAGAATTCATTAGGAGAGCGAAAATAAATGTTATTTTTTATTTAGTCTTGCAAACTCAAGTCTTGAATGATCAAGAGTTTGCAAGACTAAATAAAAAATAACTGCTTTATTTTCACTTTCCTAATAAATATACAAGACTATGAAAAACTTTTTTTTTAATTTTAGCTCTCCTAATTATTATACAAGAGTTTACAAGAATATGGAGAAATGAGAACTTTCATATGCTCTTGGTAGAATGTGAATTCATCCATCCACTTGGGAAAACAGTTGGTAGTCTCTTTAAGTTATTTATATACATGCACAAGAGAAAGAAAAGCATATGTCCAGAAAAAATTGTAAATAAATATTCATAGCAACTTCATTTATGTTAGTCAAGAACCAAAAACAATTCAAAATTCATTATTGCATGAATAGATAAACAAATTAGAATATGCGGACAGTAGAAAACAACTCACCAATAAAAAGAAATGTATTTTGTGACATTTTACAACATGAATGAATCTTGTGATATTGAATGAATCTCAAAATATTTAAACTCAGAGAAAGAAGCCAGGTTAAATAAAAATACCTTATGAAGGTGATTGTTATGTTCCTATCTTACTTGTGGTAATGATTTTGCAGGTGTTTTCAGATATTTAAAATTATCATATTGTATAATGTTAATATGTATAACTCATTTTATGTCAATTATGCCTTAATAAAGCTGAAAACAATATATTTAAAAAAAGCACATTGAGAAATGTTAGGATTTTTTGATTCTCCTGAAAAAATTTAACAAATTTTGAGGGGAAAAAAGCTAAGTTAATTATTCTAATTCTTATCCTGGGCCGTTAAGACAATACCAAAAAATGATGTGTTTTAATTAACTTCATGGATTTGGCTATGGTACATTTCAATCTTTTTATGTTATTTTATTTTTTTGAGACAAAGTATTGCTCTGTCTCCCAGGCTTAAGTACAGTGATATGATCGTGGCTCACTGCAACCTCTGCCTCTCGGGTTCAAGTGATTCTTGTTCCTTGGCCTCTGGAGTGGCTGGGATTACAGGCATGTACCACCCATACTTGGCTAATTTTTGTGTTTTGAGTAGAGATGAGGTTTCACCACGTTGGCCGGGCTGATCTTGATCTCCTGACCTTCAGTGATCCTCCAGTGCTGCGATTACAGGCATGAGCCACTGTGCCAGGTCTAGGATACATTTTATTATTAAAGGCACATATGAATATATCTGAAGACATAACCTATGCTGAGGATAATAAAATATATGCCTAATTCTTCAAATAAAGTATTATTAAAACATTATAACAGGTGCTAGGAGACATAACAAATGAGTCAGAGTCCTCTGATTTTTTTTTTTTTTTTTAGATGGAGTTTCACTCTTGTTGCCCAGGCTGAAGTGCAGTGTGGCACAATCTCAGCTCACTGCAACCTCTGCTTCCCAGGTTCAAGCGATTCTCCTGCCTCAGCCTCCCAAGTAACTGGGATTACAGGCATGTGCCACCATGCCTAGCTAATTTTTGCATTTTTAGTACAGACGGGGTTTCAACATGTTGGTAAAGCTGGTCTTGAGCTCCTGACTTCAAGTAATCCACCCCCCTCGACCTCCTAAAGTTCTGGTATTACAAACATATATTATATAAATATATAATATGCATTTATATTTATATTACAAAATATACTTTATATATTTTACACTATATATTTTGTAAATTACTGACAAAAATCATTCCTTTTGAGAATGATGAAATGGGGTATGGTGTAAAGGAAAAGTCCTGGACTAGGTACCCATTAATGTAAACTATGCAACTTTGGAGAAGTTAATGTTTCAGAATTTCTTCTTCTTATCTATAAAATTAGAGGGTTAAAAGTGTCTGGAAAAACCAGGAAGTTTCATAAACAAATATACAAATTATAATTTGATTTTTAATTCATCAAAGCTGTAAGATGAATATAGATTGTGTTTTAGTGTGTGTACACATGCTCGCAGGTGCTTATTTTAGTTTGACGATTACAGTCAGAACTAAAGTAGACCCTAAGAGTCAACTATCAGTCAGTTCAGAATGAAAATGAAATAAAGATTACAGGAAACATTTTCTGACTTTCTTAAGTACTAAAATATTTATGCTTTATAGACTGCATGCTATATGGGAAAATGTATCTTTTACTTCGTTTTGTAATAGATATCAAGGTGGAATCACCTTTTATAATGAAAAAAACAACAACCCAGTAATCCTTGTATATTTAATGTACATAAATTTTAGTACATTGTAAGAATACGAAGGCAACTAAAAATAGAATGTCAGATCATATTACTTTAATTTTCAAAATGATATTTTTTATAAATTTCCTTTCTGTAAAGACAATCATATTATTTCTTAAAGAGTATACTACTATTTAGTAGCTGAAGGATAATCTGTATGTTTGTTCTTATCTTTAAAGAGCTGTACTCATCAGAAAGCACTCAACTCACAGCATGGGCAGCATCAACATGCTGTAACCTGAATTAAGAATAATCGCATTTGAATAAGTCTCTCTGATGTGTTCATAATGATTTCTCAAAGAAAAAGAATTTTAGAAATGACATGGAGCAATTTTCTTTCTGTTGATCTTTAGTTTAAGGGGTATTGGTTCTGGGCTTAGAAGGAATTTAGATTACGCTCTTTTTCTTCTATTTTACATTCTTAAATCTCTACTTTGGGGACTAATTGATTTAATTTATTTTCCAAACAATTCTTAATTAATACACAATTATTTTGATATTTTAGAAATTCATAACAACCAAAAGAAAAAAAATGAAATTCAAAACAAGTCACATGTTTCATTTTAACAGGACTTCTTTCTTTGGGGACTATGACTGATATTGGTTAAGTGGCACCCAGACAATCACAGCATTCAAGCTTCTAAATTTATTCATTAAAGAATTTTGATACTCTAAATTAGGCACTGTCTGTTCTTCATGCTTACTGTTATCAGCAAGTGTACCCCTTCCCACACATATACACCAAAAAATAAATATCAATAGAGGGTCAGATAAAGATCTGAAAAATATTGATAAACCTGATTCAACATTTATTTGTTCCTTGATCTTGTGTTGGGGTATGACTAGGTTTTCCACCAAAACTCAGGCTTTTGTCTTAATGAAACACATAAAAGATAGAAAATGCAGCTCACATAAAAATCAAATTGTGAATGTGTCCCAGTATTCTACAATAAATCAAAATTATGATAATGAAGTAAAGATCATTACAGATTTTCATTGCATTTTATTTCTATTTTCTTTGTGTGCCCTTCCCCTCTCCATTTTTAGAGTTCTTTATTGGGGTAATAGTCAGGGGTGGAGAGTTGTATCTTTGTGAAGTAGTTTAAGGAAAATACTTTGAAGTCTGTTAATTTATGTAGAAACTTTTCCCTCCCTCTCTTTGCAAAATCAAATTACATTGCTAATTAATGTAAGAAACATAAGAAAGATCTAAGATTACTATAAGGAAGAGAAAAATATAACACTCTCAATTGCGGGTTTCCATAACATATACTTCAGCGGAGGCTGATGATCATCTTTGCATATCTCACATTCAGGGATATCACTACCAAGAAGCTTTTTAGAATTCTGTGTTCTGTTCTTCATAAAAATCCCATGGTACTTCCCAGCTGAAGACAACATTTTTGAGAAAGAATTTCTCCCTAAAGGATACTGGCAACTCACAAAAACTAAATTTTTATAAGCTTCATACAAAGAATTTCATACATATGTAACCAGCCTGTGGCATAAGCAAAGCAACCTCTCCAGCATCCAGAATGATTTTGTTTTCCTTCCCATCACTGCCTTCCATCAACATCCTGACTTCTAACAGTGTGGATTAAATTTGCCCACTCTTGCACTTCATATAAATAGAATCACATTGTTTCTGGGGTCCCCAACAGTATACTCCAACTTGATGATTTGCTAAGAAAGACTCACAAGAATCAGAAGCTAAGTATACACACACTTACAATTTACTATACCAAAGAGATACAAATTAAAATCAGTAAAGGAAAAGATCAGATGGGACAAAGTCCAGGAGAAACCAGATACATACTTCCAGGTGTTTTCTTTCAATGGAGTTGCATGGGGGCATATGGAATCTCACCTGAGCCTTGATGTCCAGAGTTTCTACTGGGACCAATAATGACAGCATGACTGACCTTAGCTACTCAGAGAAAAAGCAGGCGTTCACTGTAAGTCATATTGTTAGGATAAAATTATCTGGCCACACTGGTACACTGTGGCCCAAGCCTTCAGGCATGCAGAAACACTTTTATCACACAGAATATTTTAAGGGCTCAGAGCTTATTTCCAGAAGCTGACCAAGCCACAGTCATGCAGACAAACCTTTGGAATGTGCAGGGTTTGAGAGACCTGCTGCATTAACCTTTTCTTGCTTGCTCTTATTGTTTTAGTATTCCACTGTCTGTGTATATCACAATTTATTTATCCATTCTTCTGTTGATGGGTATTTGGTTAGGTTATCTTTTTATTTGTTGTGAATCATGCTGACATGAACATTCTAGTATGGGGCATTTTTGGTTAAAATGTATATGTATTTCAATTGAGTGTATACCTAGCAACAGATTTGCTATATTATAGAGTATGCATATATTAATCCTATGTAAATACTTCTAAGAGATTTTCCAAAGTGTCTATATTGTTTTATATTTGCACACCCAGTGGGCAGACCTTGGTTGTACCACATCCTCACCAATATCTGGAATTATCAATCTTTCATTTTAGATATTGTTAGATATGTAATTGCCTTCACATGTTTTCTGGTGCTATAACAGAATACCTGAAACTGGATAATTTATAAAGAAGAGATGGTTTATTTAGCTTATTGTTCTGGAGGCAGGGAAGTGCAAGATTGGATGGCTGCCTGTGGTGAGGGCCTTACCGTTATGTCCTAACATAGTGGATTGCCTCACATGGTGGAAAAGTAGAGGGGAAATGGGCTTGCAAAAACGGCAAAACATGAGAGGGGGGTGGTTTGACAGTTTAGTATATTAAGTTTTCAGTTTTCTGCCATGAATATCATAAAGTTTTTCATTTATTGAGATCTTTATTTCCTCTGTGAAAATATCCTTTTATACATTTTTAAGGCTTATTACTAGATTTTTAAAACTTTATGTTTCTGTAAACACTCTTTTTCTTTAAATAGTATTTTTTATTTTTTGTTGCAGGTATATAAAAATTCAATTAATTTTTTTACATACCCATTGATCTTGCTAAATTTACTTATTAAGTCTAATTATATGTAGATTCTTCAGAAGGTCTTTTAATACAACATCATCATATACAGCTTTGTTTTTCCTTTCCTATTCTTGTTTATTTATTTGCCTTATTTCACAGGCTAGGACCTTCAGTGCAATATGGAATAGAAGTGGTGTTATTAGGCATTCTTGTTTTGTTTCTAATCTCAGAGGAGTTTCTCAAATTGATCACTTGCTGTGGGGTTTTGGTGGGTATTTTTCATTAGAGATTAGCAAACCACCTTGCCATGTGTGTACCTATGCAACAATCCTGCATGATCTGCACGTGTAACACAGAACCTAAAGTACATTAATAAAAAAAAGAAAGCTCTCTTCTATTTCTAATTTGTTAGAAGGTTTTTTTTGGTCATGACTGTTAACTTTATTCAAAAGCTATTCCTATATCTAAGAGACACTTCTATAGTCTACTTTTTTATAGTAAATGTAGTAAATTACATTGATTTATTTAGAAAATTTTAAATAATTCTTTCATATCTGGAGTAAAATCTACTTGATTGTGATAAATTCTCCTTTTATATATTATATTTGATTCATTAACATGTGATTAAGTATGTTTGCATCTATGTTTGTGAGAGATAATTATCTGTTTTTTTTTTTTTCCTTTTTGGGTCTTTGTAAATATGAGAAACAATGTTACAGTGACCTCATAAAAAGAGTTAAAAAAATTTTTTTTCACTATTTTGTTGATGAGTTTGTGAAGGATTGCTGTTATTTCTTCCTCAAATGTTTGAAAGCAATTCATCTCTGAAATCATTTGGGACTGGCTTTTTTCTTTTTAAAAATGGATTCAATGTCTCTAATACATAACATACTATTAAAATTTTCTATTCCTTTTCTGTCAGCTTTGGCAAATTTAATTCTTCAAGATATTTGTCTTGAAGATATAGTCAACTAATTCATGCTTTTGCAGGGAAAGAAAAGCTGATAAATTATAAAAATAATTAAGTATTGGAAATACATCAAAATGGAGAAATTGTGTCTTTTTAAACTTAGGTGGCAGTTCAAAAATTAAAATCTTTTTTTTCACTATCATCAAGTTTACAAGTGAATTTGTTCTCGAAATCTAATATCAATGGAGAACATAATCTAATTCCCAGGATGTCCCTGTCCTGAATCCAGTTGTATCTCTTCATTTTTGTATACTTTTATTTCTTATTAGTTGGAAGTTTGAAGTTTCTGCTGCAATTACAAAAGAATTGTCTGTCTTTTGCAATGTAGCAGCCCAACATTAAACTCAATACAAGCCAAATAATTAATTTCACTGGAATTTTGCACAGTATCAGAAAAATAAGTAAGACATTTTAAACAGGAAAATCAATTGTATATCAAAACAATTTTAAGAAAATGAGAAATTCATCAACAATATTTTAAGTTCAGATCATAACTTAGAAATAAAATTGAGTTTACAAAAATACTTGTCTCTTGTTGTTTAGTAGTGTGTTCTTGAGGACAGAGAGGGAGTGAGATTTATGATCTTTTCATATTTAATGAAAATGTGAAGACATGATGTCATCTATACTATGTAAATTCAACAATATTGGTAAAATATAGGACATATAAAAGCAAACTATTACTATACAAATTAACTGATATTGATTTGTTAGAAATCAATAGCCTTGGGTTAAGAAAGTCAGAATTGAGACAAACAATCATTTATATTTAGGTGCTATAGACTGTTTGTGTCACCCCAAAATTCGTATGCTGAAACCTGATCCTCACTGTGATGTTGTTGGGAGATGAAGCCTTTGGGAGGTGATTAGGTTGTGAATGTGGAGGCTTTGGGAGTGGTATTAATGACCTTATTAAAGAAGCCTCTGAGAACTTCCTCCCTTCTTCCACCACGTGAAGATGCAACAAGAAGAGGGCCACCTGTGAACTGGGAAGTGGACCTTCAGTAGGCACTGAATCTGCCTGCATGTTGCTATTGGACTTCCCAGCCTCCAGAGCTGTGAGAAATAAACTTCTATGTTTATAAGGCACTCAATCTATATTATTCTATTATATAGCAACCCAAACTGAGTAAAACATTATGTCACCTGTCTTCTTTAATGGTTTTCTGATAATATGCCTCCTGGTGAAATGTGTTGGCTGTGAGTAATGTGGATTGGTAAGGCTTGAGGAAAACGAGAAAAGAAAGAATGCAATGCCAAGACATCGCTATTAAAGTAAAAAGCTCCTCTTCCGAGGAAACCCATAATTACTTTCTTTATTAAACATAACAAGTTGGTAGAAAAATGCTTTACAAATTGAAACTCCTACATCCCAGGATGTGGCTTTAATGACTATATTTTATGAAGAAGTGTTTGTGTATAAAAATAAAAAACATAAGTATCAGACTTCTGAAAATGTAACATAGTGTCAAAATTACTGATACACAATGAATTTCCAGGAATATAAAACCAAAAAATTTCAAAGCACACGGGAAAACTTGACAAGGTACGTGAATGGTAATTTCCCAAGCAATAAAAGGGGAGGCATGCAAGTGATCAACAAACATAAGGAGGGCAAAAATGCAAATAATAATACATCAGGAAAGATTTAAAGAAACAAAGATTGAAGCTGCAGTATATCATATCTGTTCATCTTTAGTACACCTTGTGCTATTGTTTGTTGTTATGGTACTATCCTCACTGTGAAGGAAATGGCATTCTTATATACTGGTAGTAGAAATGTAAGTTGCCTTCGACATGTACTTAGCCAGCAGAGCTTGTATAAAATTTTATCCAAAATGTGGAATTAGAGACTCATACACTGGTGTATGCACAAGAATAATATTTTACATTGTTATTTATGAAGTAAAGCAGAAATAAGGTCCAGTGGCAAAAGACCAGTTAAATAAGTTATAGCATGTCTACATATAGAGTTTTATGTAGTCATTTAAATCATATAGAATCATGACTAAAAATTTGAGTAAAAGTTTTTATAACTGAAAAATATATTTTTGTGTATATGCCAAAATATGTGAATATACACAAACCTGTATTGTATATCACTGTACATTTACAGTCTTCACACATAACACAGTCTTTCTGGGGATTTCTGATGAGTTCTTAATGATAAATATCTAGAAATGTAATTTTTGTACCATTTTGAAAGATATATTTACTGAAAAATCAGCCTCTAAAATATTTCATCAGTTGACATCCATATAAATTTTATAGTCACAATTTTAAAATACACTAAAATGTTGACTTAAGTCAGTGGTCATCACTGAATGGATTACAGGTAGTTTCAGTATTCTCTTTATACTGTTTCTGTATGTTATGCCTATTAATCTAAGGGCTTGTGAGGCAGAGACATTCCTTCGGATCAGGAGCCCTTAGCTGGACTGGGTAAGGACAGATTTTACCACAGGTTTGGACTCTGAAGATGGTCTGACCAAACTTGTTCCACAACTCTTTGGCCACTGTTGCAGATAGCTGGCCCTCTCAGTTTGGCTCTGTCATAGGCAAAACAATGTGTAGCTCCCTTTCAGATTGAGATTTAGAATATAAATATTCCCAATCCATTCTTAGTTCCGTCATTCTCCTAATTCTCAGCAATGATTTTAAAAAGAAATTTAAACAGAGACTCCTTCCCCAAACCTTTGTATATTTAGAAATCGTCCTGCACTGGATTTTACATATAATGCAATCAGTATAATGATTTGTGGCACTGTCATTATTTCGAGTAACTACTCTGTTAACCTAACAGATTGTTTTACAAATATGGTAAAAAGTAGTATCATTTATTGTTTCTGAGGCACGTCTTTGGCTGATTGAAAGAACAATCAATGTAACTTATGAACGCAGTCCTAGAGATTATGTGTGCATGAATATTGATAGAGATAAAATATTTTTAAAAACATATATTGGATGTTGACACATTCTCCTGCCATTGAACGGTTGTGGTCTTGTGACATTGTTAGTGGCACTGAATTACTTACTTCATTGCTCAGCGTAGGACTCAGCTGAAAGTGGGCCTTCCTTTGCTTACATTCTTTCTTTTTGTAGAAGCTAAATATTTTACTGTAACATGTCATTAAATGAAAATGATAAAACTAAAAATGGAAGAGCTTATTCTGAGGTAATTTGGAGGGATTTTAAAACAGCAGAAGGCAATGTCAATCATGATTAAAAATGAATTTAATAAATCAAGACTTTTTGGGTAAATTTTCTTGTTGAGTGACATAAGAATAAAATTGTATCTGCTAAATAACATCAAAGTGCTAAAAGTATAGAGAAAAATTGGAGAATGTGGAAGTTTGCAAATACATAGCAACCATAATAAAATGGGAAAGGACATTAGGTTATTATGCTTTTATCATAAGAAGGGAAAAAAAACAGAGAAGATCAACAGTCTTCAACAGACCCTAATTTAAATTCTGAATGTGGGACTTATATTGGGGCAAGACACATGTGAGGTCCACAGGGAAATCCTGAGTGTACAGGGAGTCGGAGCCAGGAGGGAATGGAGAGCAACTGGGCAGATGGATAAACATTTGTGGTTGACTTTCCCTCGCTTGAATTACATTGCCAAGGTCAAAAAAGTGCTGAAGTGTCTGAGAAGCAGCAGCTGTACTTTTTGTGGCCAGAATTCAACAGCTAAATCAAAGCAAGAGCATAAGACGTGTACTAAATACAAGCATTTGGTTATTGTCATCCAAGGAAGAAACACGTATATTAGAAAACTGTAGAACAAAGAGACATCAAATCTGGTCAGGAATGTGAGTGTTACTACTTTAAAATCCTTGTGATCTTCCACAAATCCTTGGCCTCTCTGAAACTCAGTTTCTTAATTTCTTCTATGTATATCGGGCAGCTCTTGTGAGTAAGGGATGAATTAATTCATGGAAAGATGTTCTGAAGATGACAAAATATCATACAATCTTTGGAGGTAGTTCTACAGAATGCCTATTTATTAATATTAGTCTTGGCTCTAGTGAGAGACTTACAGGAGGAGTTCAAAGCTCAGCTTTGTCAGTTACAAGAAGGGCGAGATGTATCTTATCCTCTCTGGGTTACAGTTTCCTTAAATTTAAAATGGGCATGTCTGTGGTGTCTATCTTTTCAATCTGTTATGGTGATTCAATGAAAGAGCCCATTGAGTTCATTGCCTAGCACAGAGTAAACAGTAAAAAAAAGTTAGCTATTATAAAAATATGAAGCTCTTCTTAGCTGGCCATTGCCATGTACAATCCAATAATTGTAATAATGCATCTATTAGAGATCATAATAACAACTCTAGGCATTCAGTACAGTTAATTTTTTTTTTTTTTTACAGAAAATGCCCCAATCTTTTTTTTTAACTGATTGCTTTAATTCTTGTATAAATCATCATAATTAAATAAAAGGAAAATACTGTTTATTATGTACATAAATTTTTAAAAATATAAAAGTGACAGTCCCATTTTAATTATCATACTGTGTATGTTGTTGCCATCCCAAGGTGTATTTGTATTAACTGTGGTTAAGTGTCCAAATAATGAAAAGCATGTTCCCATTAGCATCCATTGATCACCTGTTCCTAGAAAAAGTTTAAAGCAAGTTCAAGGCATTTTCTCCTTTCAAATCAACCGGAAAGGTCCCCTAAACACTTGTTCTCCTAAGATACGCGTTCTGGGGAGAGCAGGGGCTCTGGAGTCAGGTTGCCTGGCTCTATCAGTTACTAGCTGTGTCAGTCTGGGCAAGTTGCTAAACCTCTCTAGACTTCCACTATCCTCAGTCACAGAAAAATTGTACAAGCGAAGTGTCTTGCGTGGTGATTAGCCTATTTTAAAATGATAAGAAGTAAAAACTTTTAGTCATTATTAGTTATAGTCATAAAAACTCTATTAGGGTCTACAAAGTTGACCATTCTAGAAGATGTTAGATCACATACTGTCAACAGAGATGGCCCATCTGGATGTAAACTAATCAAAATTCCTTCCTACTTGAATCTTCATAGGAAATCTTTGTTAACTGTGAACTCTTGTGATTCTAACTGGATTTGACACAACATTATCTCAATGAGAATTCATTATCTATTCCATTCAATAATCAGTTTGGAAGTGTTCTGTATTGCTTTGGAACAATTCTATCAGTGAAAAAATATTCTAACAAATTTATAAGTTCTCAATATTTTTCTTTTAGTTTATCAATTGCATATACAAAGGAAATGGTTTTCTTAATATTTAGAAAGTAACAACTAGCGGATGAAACCAGGCTTCCAACAATTACCCTGTCCTTTTTATTACATTTCTTTTTTGGTTAAGTGAAGCCCAAACATTATTACTCTTCTAATCTTTGTCTTATCTTTGATCTGAGAAATAAAAATGCATTTATTTTACTACTATTTTAACAAAGAGTCTAAACATCAAAGCAGTAGGACTCACTCTCTCGTCCTGGAGTCCTGAAGCCACATGCAATATGGAACTACGGAGTAGACCCTCGGGATTCATGAGGAGAATATCCCAAGGCTTCTGAAATCCAGTATTTCTAAGCACAAGTATAGAACAACATTTTCCCATTAAAAGATAGTGGAAAATAATTGGCTATCTATAACCTTTGAGTTCTCAGCGTCGACTTTTAAGTGATAACACCTACCATTTATGGAACAGTAACGACATGCCATGTGCCTTCAAGTCTTTTTTAATCCTCACAACAACCCCATGAAGTGGATATTATTGTTATCCTCATTTTAAAGTTGAGAAAGCTGAGGTTCAGAGAAGTTATGTAATTCACCCAATGTGGCTACTTAGTAAATGGTAGGAGTATAATGTGTACCCAGAAAGTGTGGCTCTAGGGTGGACCTGGGCATTCTGCTACTCTCCCTTGATATGAATACTATGAAAGTCCTTTATAAAGCTTTTAAAAAATATAGATAAGTTCTGTATCCCCATTGATGTGCAAAGTCTTATACAAAGCCTCATTGTATTCAGATATTACAGTGTCAACCACTCACTTAAGGAGAGTTTTTCCACAAGGTTGTAATTTATGCCTCAGCAATCACAGATTATTATAATTATGAACTATTGGGCACTTATATTCCCAAATGTGAGGATTATATCTGTGAATTTCAAGACTTTATCATGTAAATAACCCTGACTACAGGGCTGGTTATAATAACTATATTTTGAGGAAAGCAAGCTATTTAGCAGATCTGTTTTCAAAGAAAAAACTTTAACATGTCAAATAATGAAATTAATCAATACTTTTTTGGTTATTTCATTTTTTTAGTGTACTATAGGTAAAGATCAATACTTTTATGCCCTCTTTTTTTGGTTTGTTTTTCTCTTATCATAGCTCTTAACCATGATACAAGGCTCTACGTACGATTGAATAGGGTTACTCTGCTGATAAAGGTTTTGGTGAAGACAGACTAGTACATTTATATTTCTCTTTCTGTTTTGTTTTTTTTTTTTCCCCCTCAGGTCCCTCTGGATCAATAGGGTAAGATTTAAATGGTTTTTATTTTTGGAAAGTTCTACCTACTATTATACATTCAGCAGGATCAGGGTGGGGCTAACAGAAAAAAAAAAGGTGAAGTGTGGGTCTCTTAGGCCTTTCTCTTCTGTGGGTGTTATCGAAGAGGGAAGAGTGGGAAACCGTGGTTCCTGTACACTCCATTGTAGCACAGCAGGGAAGGGACGTATGTAGGGATTTAAGACCAAACTTCTTACCAGGAATAATTAAGTTAAGGCTGGATTCTCCTATACCTTATATCTTCATAATCTGATTCAATATAATTCAATATACATTTATGGAGTTCTCACTGTCTCTCTGTTAATGCATTAAAAAAGCAGAATTCTTTATAGTGGGAAGACATTGCCTTGGATCAAAGTGGATATTTTAAACATTTAGTTCCCAGCAAGAGACCCTAATGTAAATTTGCCTACCTATGAAAAACCCTTGCTGAAAAATATTCTTCATGCACTCCTAGAATCTTCAGAGTTGTTTTGCTGCTGTTTTGCTTTCTCCTCTTATTTACGATTGTCTTATTTCCTTCTCTTTATAGAATTTCATATTCTAATGTCTTCTGATTTTTATTTTCTCCAAAGCTTACAGCAATATCGTGAGGCAAAAAATGAGTATTTTTCACTAAAATTGCCATTTGTTTAGAAGGTATACTTTGAAATGTACTTGGAATGAAGAAAGAGAGAGCAAGGCCATGCTTCAGTCTGAAAATCAACTGTAAAATGCTCCCTGAGAGACTCAGACTGGAATTTGTTCTAAAAGGGTTAGCTTTAGGAAGTGAGAGGCAGGGACAAAGCCTGTCAGATGTGCACAAAGCCAGGCACAGATGGGACAAGTCGTCAATAAATGTTTCTTAAATGAGTAGAAACACATGGCCCTTTGCCACAATCCACAAAATTTGTAAAGTTGAATAAACTCATAAGATGCTTAATGAGTGACTATGTATTTATGTGGGAGTGTATAAAACAATGAAGAGACAGAGGTTCAAGTTAGAATTGACAGAGGATGAATCAGCAAAAGCATTTATGCATACAAGAGCCTCAGACCAGAAAGATAAGTATTTTGACCTTTTATAGGATATAGAAGTTAGAAAAAAATAAAAACATATGTGCCCTCATTTTCAAGATCCCAGCCACACCTAGGCTACAATTAAAAATCATGTGAAAGTCAGCTGGGCACAGTAACTCATGCCTGTAATCCCAGCACTTTGGGAGGCCGAGGCAGATCACAAGGTCAAGAGTTAGGGACCAGCCTGGCCTACATGGTGAAACCCCATCTGTATTGAAAATAGAAAAATTAGCTGGTCATGGTGGTAGGCACCTGTAATCCCAGCTACTCGGGAGGATGAGACAGGAGAATCATTTGAACCTGGGAGGCAGACGTTGCAGTGAGTGGAGATCATGCTATTGCACTGCAGCCTGGGTGACAGGGCAAGATTCTGTGTCCAAAAAAAAAAAAAAAATCATGTGAAAATCTGTCCTTTTTAAAAATTTAGGTGGTAGCCAACAGAACTTAACAATATTAACTGCACTTTCAGCAGCCAGTGATGTTGTTATTTTCCTTACTTTTTTTGAGGAAGGTAATTAAACTTGTGATCAGTGCTAAATTACCAGAAAGTCTTTGGATGGTCTCATACTAAATATCTTGTGATTTTTAAAGCAACAGTTAAGATTGCCCCTTAAATGTATCCTCATCATTATCTAAGGAACAACTACTCTAACCAGGCACTATGAAATGTGTGATTATTAGTAAGAAGGCAAGCATTATTCAGAATTGTCAGTGCAATTTGAAAATGAAGAGTGGTGATATGAAAATAATGCTTTGGAAACCCAGGGGGAAAAGTACGTAATTTTCAGAAGGCTCATAGGCAACATCACAGAGGAGGTCAGTAATGTAATGAATCTTTAAGAGTGAAGTGATGTCCATTAGAAGAACAAGAAAGAAATGGCATTCTGGACAAAGAGAACACTACAGGATGATGTAGCCCAGGATGTTTCCAATGGCTGGAATGGAGTCCATGCTGCGATCGTGCTGAAATGATAACTGATGGTCTCATCAGAAGAGACTTGTCTGCCTTAGGATTAATAAGACCTTTGAAGTTTACCCTAAGTGTGATGGGGTGTCAAGAAAGGATTTAAAGAAGGGAAGTGAAAGAAGCTGATTTGTGTTTTTGAAGGATTGTGCTGTGGTGATCTAGGGTAGGAACTGGAGGCAAAGGGATGATATTAGCAAACAGACATGTCCAGGAAAGAGAGAGAGACTGGAGGAGTTGATTATAGTTAATCAGTATATGGTTTGGGGATTGAAACATATGGCATGTGTGAGCATGTGTGAGCATGTGAGTGCATATTAAGCAAGTATGTACTAAAAGTGTGTGTTTGTGCAGAGCTTGGAGCAGCAAGACAGAGGAGAAGTACGAACTCTGGAAACAGGAGCAAAAACACTGACCTTTTTTGTGTGCGTGTGACAGAGTCTGGTTCTGTGGCCCAGGCTGGAGTGCAGTGCTGCAATCTTGACTCACTGCAACCTCCACCTACTGGGTTCAAGCAATTCTTCTGCCTCAGCCTCCAGAGTAGCTGGGATTACAGGCATGTGCCATCATGCTCCACTCATTTTTATATTATTATTAGAGATGGGGTTTCACCATATTGGCCAGGCTGGTCTCAAACTCCTTGACATCATGATCCTCCTGCCTCCCAAAGTGCTGGGATTACAGGCATGAGACATCACCCCCTGCCAAATGAGTTTTTCTAATAACAGAAAAACAGTGCCTCAATAATTTGTTTTATGTTACAGTTTCTAAACTCTTTTACATGCATTGTTTTATATGATCCCACAAACCTGATATGAATTACACATAAGTTTTTAATGAAGACAATCTATTCATAGAAAAGCTTGTTGGAGAAGGTGAGTAAATTGCCCATGATCATGTGTTAGGTCAAAACTAGGACTTATAAGTTCTAAATATCTACCATAGCAAGATGTACTCTCTTGTGTCTCACTACATCCCCATCAATACCTTGCAAAAAGGATATCATAAAAGATTGTTGGTAAGTCATTGAATGCTACCTTAATAACTCCTTGAGATAATTCAGAGAGAATAAATATTTTACATCCTTGCTTGATTGAATATCAGCATTGTTCAGGTTTTCAAGTTTTTATAAATTAAATTAAAATCTACCAAAGTCTTTATCTTTTAATAGCCTATTATCAATTCTAATAGGACTTATACATGGAATGCAACTAAATTTACAAAAATCATGAATTCAAATGTAAATTATTGATATATAATATTAGATATTTATAGCTGATTAAACAAAATAAGCTTAAGAATGAGTGTATTTTATTATGAAAATATTAAATAAATGGATAAATAAATCAACAAGTAATGTCAACAAAAGGAAGAAACAATAGGGAAAATAAAGCAGAAGAGTGCACAGATAAGAAAAATGAATATAAACTGAAAAAAGAAAAGGATGGAAAGAAGAAAGGCATGGTGAACATTTCTTTGAGTGAACTCTTCATGCTTTCATAGTGGTGTGGCCATATGCCCAAGGAGCTTTGCAACCACTGATTTCTTACTGTTGCTTTAAATCATGACCTCTAATTCAACTTTCAAGAAGATAAACATAGTAATCCCCATCAACCATGCTGCTGCCTTATTCTGTAGGTCAGCTTGTAGAATGAGAGCCCTTGATCACACCATTTGCAGTGGCCAAACATGGTCATGGGTTTAGGGTGGTGGAGGAAGTGAAACAGGTCACCACCTTCATGACCTTCTCACTGACGTTGCTTATCAGCTCTGTCCTATGTTTTCACACACATTTTCCCTTTCTCCCCTCTGTCCCCAGAAGCATAAAGTGACTAGAAATCATTTTACAATGATGTTTAACCCTTCTTTCCCAAAGCATGCTTGTGTTATAAGGGCAAAACTTACACATAACTGATACAGTGTTCTGGGCACTGGGCTGCACTTGTTACTTCCAACTCTGATGGTAAGAAAGGAGAGAGTTCTTGACTGTGTTGACTACAGGAGAATTACAAGGTAGAAAAATGTTCTAGCTTATTATGACATTTGCTTTTAAACCTATGCTACACCATAGATGGCTCCTGACTGGATATAGAATGGAACACATTTTTAAAAACACCTGTTTGGCATGTTTCAACAAAATATGTGCCAAAAAACCTAACCTTGTAAACATCTACGTTGTGTACTTCTGCGCAGTATAATCACTCAGCAAATAGAGGCTTTCTC
This sequence comes from Sapajus apella, assembly GCF_009761245.1. NCBI lineage: Eukaryota > Metazoa > Chordata > Mammalia > Primates > Cebidae > Sapajus > Sapajus apella. Next base: position 24,048,750 of record NW_022436959.1, on the reverse strand, counting down.
TTAGAAAAAGTTTTTCTTTTTAGAAAAAAGAAAATTGTGCCAATTTTTATTTGCCAGTAGTTTTCAAATTCATTATTAAAGCAAATGAAAATGTACATTTTTGTTTTTATAATTTTCTTTTGTATAGAGGCATTGTTGTTTTTCCAAAAAGCTTCTCTCCTTTAAATGGTTATGATAAACACTATTTTAGAAATTATAAATTGTTCTACTCTGAATTGCTATGACTTATAGATTCATTTTTCATTCTTTTGGACTATTAAATGTTTGCCTTAAAAGATAAATGTTTACTCTTTGACTGGCATCTCATGAAGAAATAATACGGCATAGGTATGAAGACTACACATTTGTTATTTGGTCTTCATAATGGCATATAACATTTGATCAACTGGATTATAAATATTAGAAAGCTATATTCATGTCAAGAAGACAATAGTTTTAATAGGTATAGAGTCATGTACCTACTGTTCAGTCAGTATAATCCAGACATATGGGATGGGACAATTAATAATAAAACATCTTCATTGCAAATCTGAGCACTTGATAGGGACTTTACTGAAGTCATCCTCAATCTTTGCATATGCAGAGGCTTGTGCAGCAAGTGACATGTTGTGATTATTAATAAGTGGTTGAATGGGCAAGTGAATGGTCTAAACATTTAGAAGTAATAAAGTCATGAGTTTGGATATCCTTGCCTCACCATAGACCAAGTTGGGAATACATAAGGGAATTGAAAGATGGGGTTATACTGTCTCTACTCCTCTGGAAAATACACAATACTAAAGACATAATTAAAAGGCATTAGACCCGGCGCGGTGGCTCACATCTGTAATCCCAGCACTTTGGGAAACTGAGGCAAGTCGATCACGAGGTCAGGAGTTCGAGACCAGCCTGGCCAGCATGGTCCATCTGTACTAAAAATACAGAAAATTAGCCAGGTCTGGGTGGTACACGCCTGTAATCCCAGCTACTCAGGAGTCTGAGGCAGGAGAATCACTCAAACCCAGAAAGCGAGGTTGCAGTGAGCCGAGATCGCACCACTGCATTCCAGCCTTGGACATAGTGGAAAACTCTGTTAAAAAAAAAAAAAAAAAAAAAAAAAAGAAGGCATTAAAGTTATCTCTGCTGTGCTTATAGCATTATGCTTTTAAAATTAAGAATAGTAATAAATATAATTTAATTTATACTAGGCATTTTACTAAGAATTTACATAAACTGCCTAACTGAATCTGTACAATATTCCATCTAATTTTTTTTAGTTTTTTGAGACAGGAGTCCCCTCTGTTGCCCAGGCTGGAGTGCAGTGGTGCAAACTTGGCTCACTGCAACCTCCACCTCCCTGGTTCAAGCAGTTCCCTGACTCAGCCTGAGTAGCTGGGATTACAGGCACACACCACCATGCCTTGCTAACTTTTTTGTTTTATATTAGAAGCAGGGTTTCACCCTGTTGGTCAGACTGGTCTCGAACTCCTGACCTCAGGGAATCTGCCCACCTCAGCCTCCCAAAGTGCTGGGATTACAGGCGTGAGATGCCGTGTCTGGCCAACATTCCATCTTAAATCTCATGAGCTTGAAATCTCAGAAGCTTAAACAACTGGCCAAAGGGTGACAACTAACAAAGTTCTGAATCAGAAATCGAAACCAAGTTTCATTTGATTTCAAAGCCTCTAGCACTTCGGTCCATTCTTTACTTCTGTCTAGTACTTCTATTTTGTACCATTTTAAGTGCCAAATAAAACACCGGCATCTACTTTGCAAAGCTAGGTCATGTATCAATGCACAGCAAGGCAGTATTACATATAATTAATTACGTAAATCTTTACACAGAGCTGGAAACTGTCATCAGACTTAACACCCTTGGGTAATGCATTGTCCCTGACAAAAGGGACAAAACTGGCCTTGGCTTTAAGACAGTGATAGCTTGGGTAACTCTGAGTCATCCTGTGTTTTGGGCTCCATTTAGCCTCTCTTCAACTCTGCTCAAAATTCACGAAAGTTGCTACTGGGTAATTTAAACTGAAAAAAGACCAAATAGACACAAGAGCACTTCCTGACGTGAGAGACCATGACTGTTTTAAAATACGTCTACCCTATTCATAAATATGATGTCATTATTTTAGAAAAATTAGTTGAACCGGGCGCGGTGGCTCACGCCTGTAATCCCAGCACTTTGGGAGGCCGAGGCGGGTGGATCACGAGGTCAAGAGATCGAGACCATCCTGGTCAACATGGTGGAACCCCGTCTCTACTAAAAATACAAAAATTAGCTGGGCATGGTGGCGCATGCCTGTAATCCCAACTACTCAGGAGGCTGAGGCAGGAGAATTGCCTGGACCCAGGAGGCGGAGGTTGCGGTGAGCCGAGATCGCGCCGTTGCACTCCAGCCTGCGGAACAATAGCGAAACTCCGTCTCAAAAAAAAAAAAAAAAAAGAAAAGAAAAATTAGTTGAAATACAGAAAAATCAATGTCACACATGTTTTCCCTACCCATTGGTAGCACATTTTAAAATACATAATCATTTTTATTAAAATTTGTCATTCACCTCTACTGTGAGAAAAAGTTACGAATGTTGATCTGTGAAACAGAGCTTCATGACCTTTGAAATTCAATTTCAGGAATAATCTTGAGTACATGAGCGTATAGGATAGAACAGGGCCTATATATAAACATTAGGCAAATATAATTAAAGTAAGTTACTCTTGAGGACATTTTATATTCCTAATTATTGATGAAATGACATGAACTGCAATTTAGTGGGTAGTTTCATTATTAGGAACTTAAACAGCAAGGCATTATTTTTGCTATATAACCATGTACTAAATTAATAAATGCTTTATTATAATTTGAAAAAATTATGACCGGCTCTATAATTATTTTAAATTGATTGGCTAGTCATTATAAATTACTTCAACAGAATAACTTTGGGATCAACAGACGTATAACATTTCTAACTTGATTTTATTCCAAAGCTTTGTTTTTCCTAGAAATCTAGTGCTTCCTCTACTGTCTTCATGATTAACATCTAAACCACTTAAAAGATCAGTCTTAAGGCATAATGCACATTAAACCATATGCTTTAGTTTTCTGAATCAATTTAAATGTCAGAGAGTATAATCAAATATGAATTTGTTTATTTTGGATCACATTGTCACCAATATAAAAACTTCAATATTTATTAGATAATAAAAAGCCTGGACCTGTTTAAATTTTTAAGGATTGATTCAATTGATTTCATGTTACTTTTAGAGTTACTGTAAAAACTATTATCTCCATGAAAAGATTTTATGAAGCTCAAGATCTATTGCTCAAGGATAGAGAGGACTTAGACACATCCATGTGTATTTGAGTTTCTTTCAATTGTATGTCTTTCCTGGTGTCAAAATAAAAATCTTTGCCAAATTAAATAGAGCTTGATTGAACAAAGAACATTTGTGAATTGAGCAGCCTCCCAAGCCAGAGTAGGTTCAGAGGGACCTCAGTGCAGCCACATGGTGGAAGAAGATTTATAGATGGAAAAAGGAAAGTGAGGTATGGAAAACAGAAGTGAGGCACAGAAACAGGAGGATTGATTACATCTCAGCATCTGCCTTATTTGAACACGGTTTAAACAGTTGGCCCACTTTGGCCGTAACTCGATTGACACAAGAGTAGGTTACAGTACATTTACACGTCCATTAGGTTACAGTTTCATATAGTTTACTATGTACAGAGAAACCTTCGGGCTGAACTTAAAACATGTAGGGAGGCAGTTTTAGGCTAAACTTGCTATAATACAGGGTAATAGAGCAGCACAATGTCCATCTTTCTCTTTCTTTTGGTCCAGTGAAATTCCAGTGTTCTTATATGACCATTGTAGATAACATAAGCCATGGCATATCCCCTTTTTAAAAGCTGTTACCATTGTAAATTGTATGCCCTTTATCATATAACAGGAGTAAGAAGAGTTACCAGATAGTATCTTAAAAGACTAACTTCCACTTTAATGAATTAGATTTGAATACTGAGAAGTGACTTAGGAGAAATACAACAACATTTAGGTGAGAACTTCTCAGACTTAAATGGACTTCAGAGTCAACTTCAGGACTTGTTAAAGCTCACATTGCTGGGCATCCCCCAGATATTCTGATTCCCTAAGACTTAGGTAAGTCCCAGAATATGCCTTTCTAACAAGTTCCCATGAGAAAGCTAGCAGACCACATTCTGAGTAGCAATTTTTCCAAATGATAATTACTTTGCATTTCTTCTTGTATAAATTTAAAGATTTGAACAAATTAAAATGTCTAAGATAAATACTGACTGCCAAATTTTTCTAGACATCATCAAATCCATTTCAACTCCATTTCTATCTACCTCTCATAAACTTTGGATATGTTAAAGATTTTCAATAAGTGAATGAAATACTTAACATGTGTTTGAAGCAAGGCTTATATTAGTATTTTAAGTTTTCTTCTCATTAGCAATCTTGCCAAGTCCAGAAATATTTCTACTCTATTTATAAAATAGAAAATTAAAATTCATTTTTATATCAGATGCAAAATCAGTCTGCATGTTACCATGGTAAAGCTTTCTTGAAACCACTGAAAAAATTCCCAGCCAGGCGCAGTGGTTCACGCACTTTGGGAGGTCTAGGTGGGCAGATCACGAGGTCAGGAGATCGAGACAATCCTGGCTAGCACAGCGAACCCCATCTCTACTAAAAATACAAGAAAAAAAAATTAGCTGAGCGTGGTGGTGGCACAGCCTATGGTCCCAGCTACTCGGGAGGCTGAGGCAGGACAATCACTTGAAACTGGGAGGCAGAGGTTGCAGTGAGCTGAGATCATGTCATTACACTCCAGCCTGGGCGACAGAGCAAGACTTCATCTCAAAAAAGAAAAAAAAAAACTCTTCCTGTTTCTCAAGCGTTAAGCTCAAATGAGTCATATATGAGCAAATAAACTGACTTTCAAAAATATCAGAACTAAATATAATAAGCTAATTTTGTAAGCGCTTGCAGCTTTAAATAATTTACAGTCAATGAAAGTGATAGAATTTTGCCTTTTTTTTTTTTTTTTTTACAAAAGTGTCCTAAAGGAGTAATTGGGTAAAGATAACTTCTGCTGCTCTAGAAACATAATCTGAAATTGTTTGCTAAAGTAAACAAAGACAAATAAGCAAAATACAGTGATACAATTTTTTAAGTAAAAGTTCATAAAGTTGTGCATTTAACTATAGCTCTGTAGTTTTTAATATGTACACAAATGTTTTAAACCATTTGTCAGCTCAAACGCTGGTTTTTTTTTTTTCCTAGACATCTTTCAGTCTCGGTGACATGGCAAGAATTTGCCATCAATGGCTCTTAAGTAAACAGCAGTTCTCACATATCAGACCTGAGAGAAGGCCTGCTGAGAAGTGGCTTGCTCTTAGTTGGATTTCTTTCACGCTGGCTATCATCTTCCTTAGACAGGTGAAACGAAGATAGTAAATTCTAGGCTTGATGCCAAACTTAGAAACCACTAAGATAACCCCATGAATAGAGCAAGTTTTTATCATGCTCAGGAATGGGTAATGGAGATGAGCGCTTAAAGAATATGAATTTGTTTAGGTTCACTTTGTGGATTTAGAGAAACTTCATTTGTTCTAGATAAGTGGCATTTTGTGAGCTTCTCTTGAAGCCCACAGAACTGAGACTTCTATGGATATAAAGTTATGATTAAGGAGTCATTCTTCAAACATCCTGTATTATGTGTGAGTTTTGTGGAAGAAGATATGTAGGAGGAGCTAAAAAATTACAAAGACCTCACCAACAAAATTATCTATCATGAACCATATGCTGGCCTCATTCACTCAAAGAGCTAACTCCTATGTCCTCTAAGTCTCTCAAACATAGATGCAGACTAAGAGGACATAGGAGTAACCATCCGAAAGATTTTTATTCTCCCTAGTTTGAGAGGGGGAGAGAGAGAGGGAGGGAAATAGAGAGATATTTAGGGCTACAGTTAAAGTTAGGGTTGGAAAAAAACTGTTAGTAGTTGTTTTTATTAAGAAACCCTACTTTGTTAAGTACTTTAGGTTTCTAGGTAGCAGGCATATTCTCAATATTATTATTTTCAACATTCTTTTTATTTGTTTGTGCCAGCTTGAGGTATATAGTTTGTGCCTCACATGGGTTCACCTTTATAGAAGCTGTACCGTGACCATCATGACGTCAGTATAATAATTTCCTCCTTGAGAAATGCCTGAGGGCTTGGTGCTATATTCATTTCAAGAAACTGAGTTTAGCTTTTATTTTTTTCTGAACTCTTTGAAATCTGTTTGCTGCAATTTGAATGTGACATTAGAATCTGACTTTGCACAAACTCCTCATTCCTGGTTATCCCTCCTGGTTTTTAAAATTCTCTAAGTTGATAATGGCATGATATACAAATTTATCAACTGTACCTATTATATTAGAATGTCAGGAATTATTCAAATATTTCAAACAGAAGAAAATAATTAAAAGGAATTTGTTATAAAGGTGTTGGATGATCAAGAAGAGCAAAGAAAAGAACATGTGTGGTCCTAAAAGTTAGGAGGCTGATAAGACCTTTGGCCTGGAGGCTACCAGCCCTTTGCCCTGCCCGCAGGGCTGTGTGAGTACACTGAAGAAGCCTGAACCATAATGCTTTTTTCTTCTGTCTTTGTATTTCCCTCCAGTCTCTCCAGTTGGGAGAAAGAGAAAGATAACTGGCAAGGGAGTCAGGGAAATAACAATTTTCAGTATATACATATATATATATATATATACATATAGACACATTTCTATCATTATCATTTTTCATCTTCTGATAACTGTCTTCACCTGAACTCATTTATGCCATTTACTGTCTGTTTCACCCATCATATATTCTGTTTATATTATATCCAGTGCCCCTTTGGGTATGACAGATCATATTGGTGCTTTTTTTTTTGAGGTGGGGTCTTACTCTGTTGCCCAGGCTGGAGTGCAGTGGTGTGATCTTCGCTCACTGAAACCTCTGCCTCCTGGGTTAAAGCAATTCTCCTGTCTCAGCCTCCCCAGTAGTCGGGTTTACAGGCATGAGCCACCATGCCTGGATAATTTTTGTATTTTTAGTAGAGACAGGGTTTCACCATGTTGGCCGAGCTGGTCTCGAACTTCTGACCTTACCTCAGGTGATCCGCCCGCCTTGGCCTCCCAAAATGCTAAGATTACAGGAGTGAGTCACCATGCCTGGCCTTACATTGGTTCATTTTATGAGAGCTTTTTGCTATACCAAAATATATAAAATAAAAATTGGTAAATATTGGCAGCTTAAGTAATGTATTTAAATTTATAATTTAAGTTACATGATCTTTGGCTAAAAATATAAAATGTTGTGCTTAAGAAAACAGTAGCTTTTATTTTATCGCTTGCTGGGCTAATAATATTGGCTGGCTTTCTCCCTACTCACAGTCTATGGTATTTGCCAACAACTACCATAATAATAATCATCCTAGGATTGTCTTTCCATGACATAGGCAAAATGTTAGTAATTAAAGCCTTTCCTACAAAAATGAGTCATTCAGCTGGTGTGATGCAATTGAGAACATATATGATTACTATTTCTGCAGTGCCATTTTAGGAGTTCGGTTGTTGTCAGAATATGTAGTCTCCACTGTAAAGCTATCAAATGTGAGTACTAAACTGTCAAAATCTAATTCATTACAAACGAATTATCCAAACTTTAATACAGTATGTTAACAATAAATATCAGTTTGTTTTTTAAAAATTGTCAAAGCAATGCTGACACCTATAGATGTTAATTTTATTGACTTTTTCATTATGGATTTTAATTTTTAATTTGAATTTTAATGTTTTTAATATTTCATTACCACCTTAGTCACAAATGATAACTACCACATGTTGAATGTCCATTATAGACTAGGCAGTACAGAAGAGTTTATATTTCATATATTTCATTTCTTCTTTCTTTTTTTGAAAAAGATTTTGCTATACTGCTCAGAACTCCTGGGCTCAAGTGATCTTGTCACCCCAGCCTCTGAATAGCTGAGACTACAGGTATGCACCACCATGTCAGGTTTACATATAATATATTCTAAGTAAACATATTTGTAGCTTGATATTTAATCCTTACTGAGCATTGGCAAGTTAGATTATTCCATTTTATAAATGAATTTAAATAACTTTTCTCTGGTCACACAGGTAGTGCAATAGCTATTCAAAATCAAGTTTGCCGAACTCCACATCCATCTTCTGGTCTCTGTACAATGCCAGATAAGAGATCAGCTACTCTTCTTTAATGAAACACTTTTTGTAACAATTATCTTTGTATTGATCTCTCTCCTCTACTGTCTTAGGCTTCCTCGTAGCTTCTTTGCACTAACTGCAGTGTCCTTTACTGCATAGTAGATACATGGCTTGAAAGAATGAATGATGTTAATTCTTCAGAAAAACAACTCTGTAAGATAACTTGTTTGTTTATATAATTTTAGTTTTATAGTGAACAAAGTTTGCTATTTTGGAAGCTGAAATATAGTCTCACGTTGCAAAATGTCAAAAGCTGAGAGAAAAATCTGGCTGCATTATAAGCTATACAGAAGAATTATGTTTTGTGGCTCCTCCTTCGCTCCCCACTCTTTTTTATCCCCCCCATAATATGTGGGCTATATGCTGCTATCAGCAGTTGCTACTGCTGTTACAAGCATTTGCATGACTTCCCTGGGGTGAAGAAGACTTTTCCTCTAAACTACATGAAGGAAATAAAATTATTAACTAATATATTAATTTATATACAGAACTATAGTTATATTTTGTTATTGTATTCAGTGCTTTTGGCACATTTTCAAATAAAGTTTTTATCAAAACACATAAAAATAAAACAATTATTCTAAATCATTGGACTTAATATCTAACATCTTGCATTAGTAACTCAGATTTTTCATTCGTATGAGACCACAGAGTACTCAGGAAGGCTTCTTTTGATGTGTGACTATCCTTAAATGAAATGAGGACAGTGTTTGTGCAGCTGCTGACAGCTTTAGTAGTTCTCTCCTCTGGGAATAAAACTTAAACAGAAAACTAAAAGCAGAGATTTCTCCTTAACACAAATATATGGTACCTATATTTGATATTAATGTTTCCTTTTTACAAGTTATGGATTTTATGTGAAATTACATTACAGTATTCAGTTAGCAGCAAGATCATTATTTCTTCCCCTGGAAAATATTAACTGTAAAACTACTGATATTCATTTGTATGATTTTCAAGCTAAATATGATCATATGCATATAATTACACTCCCACACACATACATAAAGGCTCTTTGCTATATTTATTCCTGGATATTGGCTATTACACATTATAAATGAGATTCTAAACAAACCATGTTTATTCATCTGCAGATCTCTCATCTGAGCTCATATCAGCTGTTTTCTTTTCTTGTTTCATTTTCTTAATTGTTGAGGCTGTCACTGAAGCCCAAGTTGTACATCTGGCACAATGGTGACAGAGGGATGGGGAAACAGTTGAGGAGGAGTAAGATGAGGAGCAACAGGCAAAGAAATGTGAGGAGAAGGGTGGTGGGGAAGTGGAAAGAAAGGAAAGGGAAAGAGAGAGATGAGAGAGGAGAGCTATAAGCAGAGAAAGGTGAGGAAGATGATAACACTCACCAAAGTGTTTCCCCACGTACTTAAAAAACATCACGTGAGACAGAATTTGAAAAAAGACAAAACTAAAGAAAAAAGAAGATGAAATTGAAATCCAACACAAAAATGTACATGAACCTAAATTCAGATCAAATTTAAAAAGTAGCTAAACAAATAAACTTTCTGTAATGATATGACCAATGGACATGTTTTAAGTCTGTCAGTAATGTTGTTATAGTACAATTAATTGAAAGCTGGCATTGGAGAGATGACTCATGTTTAAAGAGTGGGCTTTGTTCATAAAATGATTTTAAGTTTCACATTTAGTTTCTGATAGGAATAGTTTCAAAGGTTAAAATGATAAGCTGAACAAAGCCTAAATGGCATCAATAGTCCATAGTCATCGACTATAGCCATAGCCATAGTTATAGACTGGGGATATATTACACCTTTCAGTATGGCCATAGTCATTTAACAAATTAGCCTGAAGCTAATGTAAGTTTCAAGTTTGTCTCTCAAATTGAGTGAAGCTCACTTATCTAATTTAATAAGAAAAAGACTTTAGAACTTGATTGTTATGACTAGAAAAAAAGGGAAAAAATATCAGAACAAGCAAAAGCCTTGGTAAATTAGATAATACAGCTTTTTTCTTTCTTTTCTCTTTTTTTAGTCTTAATTTTTATTTCTAAGTTTGAAGGCAGAACATGTAATTCATCTCTTAAACATCTGTGTATATGAATAGCTAAGCATATTTTTAACTCTGTGAATATATGAACATTCCTTGAATGTTCTAATTCAGCTCTCATCTGTACTCTTTTCTTGAGCAACAAATTATAAAATTCAAAAGAAATCTCAAATGCTACCTTGAAAGGAGGAAATTTGGATTGTGTGAATGCTCATTTTAATTTTGACAACCTAATTGAACTTTATGAAAGAGCAAAATGAGCAGCACTTTTGTATGCTTTTATTAGATTGGATATTTTACAGAACTTCTTTTCACTTGTAAACCATTTTACATCTGAACTTCATTTCACCTGTAAACCTTCAAAGACCAAATTGGTCATTGAATTCTGTTATTAAGATTTAGCTTATGTTCATCCTGAATAAAATTGTTTTAATTTTTTGTTCTGATACCCTTATTAACAATCAATATACCTCTATATGACCTATTAGAATTCTTTTCATATAAAATAATGTAAAACAGTACTAAATAAATTTAGAGTAGGTGTGTAGACTTTGGTAGGTTGGATTTTTTTTACTTTTACTAATATGAAAGTAATGATGATTTTATTAACATTTGCATTGTAGATATTATCTGGGATGTGTGGTTTGAAAGTGTTGAGATCACAGGCTAAGATTATTCGGTGTGATCTTGAGATCTGCAGTCCTAGAATCTTGGTATTTTCTTTGTATTCAGAAGCTACCAGGAGCTGATGACTAATGTTAACTCGCAAGAGATTTGTTTACATTTGACTTACAGTGAGGAAGATAACTGATGAGGAGATTGGTTACTGAAGTCCTTTCATCAGTCCTTTATCACCCAGTCTGAATATCTTCTCGGCAGCAATCTGTTTCGAGTTGTCTAGCTGGCTATCCTATTCAAATCATGATGAGAAATATACGCCTATATTTGCTACAGGGTAAACTCTGGGTCTTCAGATCAGAGACTGTCCTCTGGACAGAGGTAAAGACCTAATGCAAATAAATATGTCCCTGTCTTTGGTCCCTGCCTTTTCTATTTCTTTCTCATGTTGCATATTCAGTATGGATCAGCAGGGAACCTGCCTTCTAAGACACTTAAGGACCAGGCTGATGAAAAATTCTTATTCATAGGCTTCCAAAATAATTTCAGCAAGAACAAAGTATTGTTGCTCTGGTACTGAAATGCCTGTTTCTAGAAGTCACATGTCACTTTCACTCATATTTTATTAGTCAAATATAATGGCACATAATCTTACCTAAATTTAACAAGGGCAGCAGAGGCTTATAGTAGATGTAGAAGATGAAGCATTAGAATACTTGGGAACATTCTTTGTATGGTTTCATTCTAAAGACGTTTTTTAATATAGTTATTAACACACTTAAACATATGCTATCTCTAGTTAAACTGTTTTTAATTTTTACCTCATAAATTATTAGGCTAAACTATTCACAAAATAATAAAATCTAGGAATAATCTTTATTCTTGCTGAAAACTACTTTTTGTGATCTTCATCTGAGCAAATTTTTCATAGTCCACAGGACTGGAGGGTCAGATTTTCTGCCACAGCCAGATGTAAGGGTCACACTGATTTATAATCTTTCCAGCAGAGATTTATTCAGGACCTGGGAAGAAATATTTCAAACTAATTTCATCAAGAGAAAAAGGGGAGAGGAATTCCTAAGGATACCCGCCCACAACAGTTGAGGAAGCCTCTGTCATCATGTGTTTTGCACAGGCCCAGGTTTGCTGAATCCAAGGTGTAAACCTTGTTCACGTGAACTCTAGATGGGTCTAGAGGACCCTTCTCCACACATGGGGGAAAGCAGTGGCTGGCTCCAGTGGCCTGGTAGCAGTTCCTTATGATAAGAATTTTCACCATTTAAAAGCCCTAAAAATAGACTAAATTATTTACACTACACAGATATAGGTCTTACTTTTTATTTTGATCCAAATAATATTTGTGAATATTCTTGATAAATAACTGGCACAGAAATCAAAGTGGACCGCCAGACTGTTAGGTGATCATTTGGATCTTTACCCTCACAAAACCAAAAGATTGATAAGCCTGATAAGGTAATTGTGCTATGGAGAATTCTGAATATCAACAGACCAGAGAGATTATCATCTTATCTGTCAAGTTTGCAAAAGTAAAGTAGATTAAAATCTAATATTAACCTATTTATTCATTTTAATTTTATTTTTTGAATAGTAATACATTCACCTAGTTAAAATACAAAAATGAGATTTAAAAAGCATAACATTGATTAAATTTCATTTTTATTTGTCTCTGTTTGTGTATTCATATCTGGGTCCCCATTCCTAACTTAGTTTCTTTTGTATCTTTTTAGTCCGTCTTTCTAAAAATAAAGCAAGTATCTTTTTGTACTTTCTATTTTCATCTCTTCTTTCATACAGAATTTAACATACTATATCAACTATATTGTACCTTTTTCTGTCCACTTCATCACATATCCTGGAGATTTTTCCATAACACTGAGGAGAGGGAATCTTCATTTTCTTTTAGAGATACAAGGCAGAGTGATTATTCCATAGAGGACACTGGATTGCTGCACTCTTTGATTACCACAAATAATGTGCAAACCTCCTTTCTTATATGTGTGGGGTGTATCTGAGGGATAAATATCTTGAAGTGAGATTGCTGTGTCAAAGAGCAAATGCATGTTATGCTTAATAGATCTTTCCTAATTGCCCTCCAAAAATGAGAAATGCTCCACAAGCTTTCCATCAAAGTATATTGAAAAATTTTAATTTTTTTACCAGTATGATACATAAGAATTGTCAGTCTCACCAGAAATCCATTGGTCAAAGAGCCATTGGCAAGTCAGAGGTCAAAGAAATATTCTTACACATAGAAATTAAATGACTGCTCTTAAATATGGCCTGAGAGGCACTCTGCACTTCTATATTTGAGTCCTTGTAGATGAACAGTAATCTAACTTAATAGGTAGACAAGATTGAAAACCCAATTTAGGAGGATGTGCCTGTAACAATAGCCAAGTCTTGGTCAATCCCAGTGGTCATACTTCAACCACATACTTCAATCATTCATATACTACTGAGTGTTTAGACCATGTTCAAATAAGGCAAACACCAACCTGTAATGAATCTAATTTTTTCTGTACCTCACTTCCATTTTCTGTACACTTCTTTCCTTTTGCTGTTGATAAATCTTCATGCACCAGGTCAGTGCACTGGAGTCTCCCTGAATCCTTTATGATTCTGGGGGCTGTCCAATTTGTGAATCATTCATTGCTCAATTAAACTCCTTTAAATTAAGCAATTAAATGCCTTTAAATTAAATTTTATTTTATTTGGCTGAAGTTTTTCTTTTAACACTGTGAAGCTGGAAATTTTGTGCCAGTTTTTATCCACTCCAGCAACAGTTAATATTGAGTAACACTGAATTCTTTTTTACATGATTCTGCCATTGCTCTGGCAAACATTTTTATTTGAATATATTGGAATATTGTTACCTCATCTCATGACTCCATTAAAGAATGCACATTACTAATTTCCTTGAAGTTTTAGAATAAATCTCAGTAATTCCAGAGCAGCAGAGAACATGAGTTTCTGGTGCCAGCTTAGTGCTGGTAGAGGGAATGTGAAAGGAGGAGGAATTCCTCGGGCCTTCTTTTCTTCCTCTGCAAATACCACTGTTCCTTTCCTGCAATAAGTTTCTAAATAAAATCCCCCTACGTTTCTCCCCCACCAACAAAGCCTCATGGGCTTTTGCAACATTGACAAACCTTGACCTTTCAGTACGACTTTTTTGGCCCCTACACCCATGTTTGTCTTCATTTGGGAGAGTAAAAACTGGGAAACTCATTTCCTGAAGTTCAACTCCTGCCACATTCTCTTGCAGAATAGAAAGGTTACAAGGTTTGGCGTGTGCTTTACTTTCTGACAAAATTCTTCTGGTATTAAGGTAGCCGTTGGGAGATAAAGACAAAAGTAGCAAAATAAATTACATATATGTCACATTTTAATTAGAAAATCATTAATACTTTGTGAATTTAACCAAGTAGCAGGTGAAACCTACCCCTTTTCTTTACTGATGTGAACCCCAAACAAAAATGGATTTCTGTCATCTAACACCTCCCTCAGAGAATGATGATTTCACTCTGAGGTAATACTGTCTCCTTCATTTTTTCCACTCCATCATGAAAACTGGTCCAGCACATCGGGTTTCCAAATTAGTGCATTTATGTAAATAGCTGATCCTATCTCTAATTAGTCATTTACTGATTATTTTCTTTCTTTCTTCATTCATTTATTCCTTTATTGAAACATGTTGAATCTATTCTTTAATCTCCAGCGTCTAGCACAGTTTCTGGAATACCATAAATACCTAATAAATATTTGTGACGTAACTGACTGAATAAATGAATTAGTGAATTATGAATCCATGGCTTGAGTAGTGTTTATTGATAGAACGTGTGTGCTTGCTTTCCTGTGTGTTAATAACAACTCTTCTACTAGTAATGGAAAACCAGTCTAAGATTTCTTCCATGAAATCAGTGGAAAGTAGGAAGGAGAAAATAAAGGAGTGAGGATTTCTCATTACTTTTTTACCCCTGTGAATAAGGTAATCCCTTTATGTGTCCTCAAGATTAACAGCAATAAAGAAATATGAAGAAGCAAGACAATTATCCTCTTTAGAAGAAAATGAGGTAAGAAAACCAGAAGATAAAAATAAGTTAAAAATGTAGGTGATAAGGCAATTGTGGAAAGTTGATTAATTAACACTATTAATGTAAAATATTCATATCACAACCATGTCTCAGTAGAATATGTTTGGGCAGTTTCACTGAAAAATAGAAATTAGCTTTCAGTCAGCCAATTATGGTATATTAACTGTGTGAAGCACAGACCTGGTTGCTACACTGTTTTAGACACAGTGTCATTCACCATAGTGTATTAAACAATGAATTCTTTGGATGGGGTTTTAAAAGTAATTTATACTATGTAACCTAGCTACATGAAGCTAAGCATTAATTGGTAAAATAGAGTCACTAGAAAGTCCTTACCAGATCAAGGGAAATATTTTTGAAATGCTATCATACAGTTCAACGTTTTCGAAAAAGTTTTCGTGGATCCCACCAAGAAGTAACTTATTGTACTACCATACTGCTGAAATTTGCATTATGGATAGTTACAGTTCTCATAATATTAAAAATCTTTACTTCTCCTTTATATGTTGGCATGAGAGAAGACCTGGTAACAGTCTCAAATGCAACCATCATTTTTTCCTCTTTCTTATCTCCATTCTCAGATTTTCTTTTGTCATTTCCACTATTCCTTCCTCTTGGGAAATAGCAGGCTCTCAGCTGCAGCGCTGTCATGGTTGTATAAGGTGGGGCACTTTCAGTGGTCCCCTGCCTCCAGCAGCCAAACCCATTCCACTACGATTTTCCTATCAACCCCTAATAGAGCAGAGATAACTGTTTCTTATTTTATTAGCCAGTGCTGGAGGCAAAAAGGCCCTCATTCTTCCTATATGCATTTTTGCTGAAATAAAATGAACTCATTAAAATAGATGTTGTTAGAGGAATTTCTGCCCAAAAATGGAAGGACAAGTGGAATAAACATTGTCAATATTCATTCCTCATAGTTCATTGAGAACTCACTTCTCATCTCTCTTCTGTTACTGAAATTCATGTTCAAAAATGATTACATTGGTCTTTCTTGAACTTCTTTCAAAGAATATCTTTGATTATTGGCTCTCAAATAAAACTTTGAAAGTTAATCTTCTGTTACAAAACAAGCAGGTCTTCAGGCTTATCCACTAATGAAGAAGATACTTGGACGTTTTATCCAGTTCTTTGAAATTTTTTGGTCATGCAATGTCAGGTAAGTAGCTAATTTTAAAAAATAACCTTCCCCCAAATACTAATCTATATTATTTAAAATACTAAAGAAACATCAGATTAACTTTGTTTTAATTTTTTTCATTCAATAGTTGGCATTTTCTAAGATTTCATATCACAAAGGCTAAAAAGTATTACATAATTAAAGGAGGAAAACTTAATAGTTTAATTATAGTTTTATTTGGAGTGTCATACATGCAAATTAAAAATTGATTTTTTCCCATCCAATGATATTTTCAAAATGTAAATATCATCCCCAACTACCATGCCCACCTCTCCAGCCTCTTCTTTCTCTAGCCTTCTCTGGCATCTTCTCTAATGAACTCCCCTGCTCCCTCCCACCATGCCCCCATCCTTCCCGCTTGTAAAATAGTGAACAGAAGCATTCATTATGCTGGAGTGTGGGGGTCGGGTGGAGAGGAGGCACACAAATTGGTGTGTGAGCTGGATGAGATTTTGTAGAAAATTTGCTTAAAGATATGAAAGCTGAATTCAGAAACAGCCAGTATATAAAGATGATAACAGTGGTCTCTGATTTTTCTAATTAAGCAATTTGTCAGATATCTTGTGGGTAACAAGCTATTGTAAATTAGCATTTCTTTTTCACTTTGCTTTATAAATGCAGAGAAGTTAATATGTTTCCACATAAAGGAAATTATAATTTAGAATATTTACATTAAATATATTTGAATCATAAAGATGCACATTTTATTGAAATAGCTATGCTGGACAATATCAAAAAATATAAAAGGTGAAAATAAAAATCTCACTATCTTGAGAGAGGTGCAGTGAATTTTGTTGTTTCTCCTTCACATCATCTATGTCTCTACGTATGTGTGTATTTGTTCATTTTCATGTTGCTGACGAAGACACCCGAGAACAGGAAGAATAATAGGTTTAAGGTATTTACAGTTCCACATGGCTGGAAAGGCTTTACAATCATGGTTGAAGGCAAGGAGGAGCAAGTTACGTCTTACATGGATGGTGGCAGGCAAAGAGAGAGCTTGTGCAGGGAAGCTCCAAACCATAAAATCTCGAGACTTATTCACTATTATGATAACAGCATGGGAAAGAACTGCCTCCATAATTTAATCACCTCCCACCAGTTTCTTCCCATGACATGAGGGAATTGTGGGAGTCACATTCAAGATGAGATTTGGGTGGAAACACAGCCAACCATATCATTCTTCCCCTGGCCCCTCCCAAATTTCATGTCCTCACATTTCAAAACCAATAATGCCTTCCTAACAGTCCCCCAAAGTCTTAACTCATTTAAGCATTAATTAACTCAAAAGTCCACAGTCCAAAGTCTCATTTGAGATAAGACAAATCTGATAGACCTATAAGCCTGTAAAATTGAAAGCAAGTTAGTGACTTCCTAGATACAATGGCAATACAGGTATTGCATAAGTACAGCCATTCCAAATGGAAGAAGTAGGCAAAAACAAAGGGGCTACATACAATGTGAAATCAGGACCACATGAGGCTGAAATCCAGCAGGGCAGTCATATCTTAAAGCTCAAAAATGATCTCCTTTGACTCCATGCCTTAAGTCTGGGTCACAGTGATGCAAAAGGTAGGTTTCCATGGTCTTGGGCAGCTCTGCCTCTGTGGCTCTGTAGGGTACAGCCTTCCTCCCAGCTGCTTGCCCAGGCTTGCGTTTAGTGTCTGAGGCTTTTCTAGGTAAACAGTGCAAGCTGTCGGTGGATCTACCATTCTGGGATCTGGAGGATGATGGCCCTATTCACACAGCTCCATTAGCTAGTGCCCAATTAGGGACTCTGTGTGGAGGCTCCAACCCCGTATTTTCCTCTGCATTGCTCTAGCAGAGGTTCTCCATGAAAGCCCCGCCCCTGCAGCAAACTTCTACCTTGACATCCATGCATTTCCACACATCCTCTAAAATGTAGGCAGAGGTTATCAAACCTCAGTTTTTCACTTCTGTGTACTTGGAGACTCAATGTCATGTGGAAGTTGCCAAGGTTTTGGACTTGCACCCTCTGAAGCCATGGCCCAAGCTCTATCTAGGCCCTTTTAAGCCATGGCTGAACAGCTGGGACACAGGGCCCTAAGTCCCTAGGCTGCACACAGCATGGGGACCCTGGGCCAGGGCCATGAAACTACGTTTTCCTTCTAGGCTTCCGAGCCTGTGTTAAGAGTGGCTCTGTGAGGACTTCTGACATGCCCAGGAGACATTTTCCCCATTGTCTTGGGGTTAACGTTGGGCTCCTCATTATTTATGCAAATTTCTGCAGCCAGCTTGAAGCTCTACTCAGAAAATGGGATTTTCTTTTCTATTGCATTGTCAGGTTGCAAATTTTATGTGCATAAAAGTTCAGAATTAAAATTGAATGCTTTTTAACAGCTCATAAGTAACTTCTTGAATGCTTTGTTGCTTAGAAATTTCTCCCACCAGATACCATAAATCGTCTCCCTCAAGTTCAAAGTTCCACAAATCTCTAGGGCAGGGACAAAAATGCTACCAGTCTCTTTACTAAAACATAGCAAGAGTCACCTTTGCTCCAGTTCCCAACAGTTTCCTCATCTCCATCTGAGAACCCCTCAGCCTGGATTTCTTTGTGCATGTCATTATCAGCATTTTGGTCAAAGCCATTTAACAATTCTCTAGGAAGTTCCAGACTTTCCCACATTTTCCTGTCTTTTTCTCAGCTCTTCAAACTCAGATCCAAAGTTGCTTCCATATTTTGGGATATCTTTTCAGCTGTGCCCCACTGTGCTGGTACCAATTTACACTATTAGTCTGTTTTCAAGGTGTTTATAAAGACACACCTGAGACTGTGAAGAAAAAGAGGTTTAATGAACAAATGGACCTGCAGTTCCACATGGCTGGGGAGGACTTACAATCATGGCAGAAGGCTAGGAGGAGCAAGTTCTGTCTTACATGGATGGTGGTACGCAGAGAGAGCTTATGCAAGAAAACTCTCGTTTTTAAAACCGACAGATCTTGTGAGATTCAGTCATATGATGCGAACAGCACAGAAAAGATCTGCCCCCATAATTCAATCACATTCCACCATGTTCCTCCCATGTTATGTGGGAATTGTGGGTGTTATGATTCAAGATGAGATTTGGTTGGGAGCATAGCCAAACCATAGCAATGTGTCACTTATTTAAAGTCTTATTTGTGAAAATATTCTCTTGTCATTATGTTTTAAAAATAAGTGGGCCAGGCACAGTGGCTCACACCTGTAATTCCGGCACTTTGGGAGGCCGAGGTGAGCAGCTCATCTGAGGTTGGGAGTTTGACATCAGCCTGATGAACATGGAGAAAGCCTGTCTCTACTAAAAAGAAAAAGAAAAAAGCCAGGCATAGTGGCACATGCCTGTAAGCCCAGCTACCTGGGAGGCTGAGGTAGGAGAATCACTTGAATCCAGAAGGTGGAGGTTGCAGTGAGCTGAGATGGTGCCATTGCACTCCAGCCTGGGCAACAAAAGCAAAATTCCATCTCAAACAAACAAACAAATGAAAAATAAAAATCACTTTAATGGGTTTAAATATTATAGTGATGAATTGCAGTTTAAATATTTAAGTATTTAAAGCCATAACTTTAACAATATTAAGTAACAGTTTCTTGAAAAGAATCTTCTACATTTCTGGCTATTTCTTTAAGATGGTTTTATATGTGTGAATTATTTGGTCAAAGGATGTTATTTTTGAAATATCTTCGTATACATTACCAAATCATTCACTTGGATGATATTCCCAGCTTACTAAGGTAGAATATTAGTTTCTGTTTAATGAACTCTTGAGATACACACATGATATTCAAAATATCACCAACTGGTATCACAAAGACATTAGATCATGAGAGCTGATATTGGGCATTCACAGCTTAAAGGAATGTATATACTTTCTATCGTTACCTCTCCAAATACACATCACAACAACTTAATGTTTTCTGATGATGTTAAACACCACTTCATGTGTATTATTCATGTTCATCCTCCATGAAAACGTTTCACAGTAACAAAATTTTAGTGGGATAAAGAAGACAGGAAGTGACCCTTTGAAATAGTTACTAAGGTTGGGAATTACAAAGTAACTATCAAACATCTTATTTTCCTCATCTGATTTATATTTTCTCACTTTGTTTCTCTATTCACTCTTACCAACTTAGCTATGAATATCCTAAGAAGCCAGGAGGGATATTGTAACCTTGTTACCTGGTTTGGTGCTTAGGAAGCTTTTGTACTAGATAATCAAAACAGGAAGCGTTGAATTCTGGGTTGCTAAGATGCATACTAGAAGGTAGAATGAAAGTCAGTAAAGATCCCATTTCTGACAATTATAACATACATTTTAAAATAGCAATGCTTTTCATTTCTGTTTAATCTCTATCACTATTATAGAAATTCATTCCACAAAAGATTTGCAATCTCAGAATTGTGGTAAATTTGATATTTTTATACCTCTATTAAAGTATAAAATTAACTTGGATTGTTACATGAATGATTGCTGTGTAGATAATTCTTGAGAAAAAGATTGCAAATATATGTATAAATGGCATGCCTTAGATATTAATGTATTCCAAGTCATTTATTCTTCCTCATGGATACTGTTTTAAAGAAAAAAAAAATCTTTTAGAAAGGCCAGGGCATCTAGAGAAAGAGATACATGATGGAATTTTAAATAGTCAAGCTATTAAAAAATGGAAAGTTGTTTAAGACCATGCTATGGTTTATTGGGAATTGTTAGCAGGGTTAGGCTAATTACTCATGGAAAATGCCCTAAAATGCATAAGCAGTTTGTTGCTTCCTAAATTTAACATTGTAATTGATTGCTGCTGAATGAGATTACAGGCTCATTCATGAAAACTGGTATGTGCTACTCGCAAAAATAACTGGGAAGTGGGCTGGGCGCGGTGGCTCACATCTGTAATCCCAGCACTTTGGGAGGCCGAGGCCGGTGGATCACGAGGTCAAGAGATCGAGACCATCCTGGTCAACATGGTGAAACCCTGCCTCTACTAAAAATACGAAAAATTAGCTGGGCATAGTGGTATGTGCCTGTAATCCCAGCTACTCAGGTGGTTGAGGCAGGAGAATTGCCTGGACCCAGGAGGTGGAGGCTGCAGTGAGCCGAGATCGCGCCATTGCACTCCAGCCTGGGTAACAAGAGTGAAACTCCATCTCAAAAAAAAATAAATAAAAATAAAAATAAAAAATAACTGGGAAGTAATGAAACTGAAAAAATGATTTCCTCTAACCTTCTTGGGAGGGCAAAAAGAAGCACTCTACCCTTAGGCAATTCCATGTAAAGTGTGGATAGAGATTTAGAGTGAGAATTGGGTCTGTCCCTTATTAGCTGTGAGGTCATTATTGCATTCTGTAAATTATCTTTAGCTTAATTTCCTGATTTTCAAAGTCAGTATGACATTTATCCCACTGGGTAGTTTTAGATTACAATATATTACCTACCAACTTTAAATTGGATCTACTCTAAGCTTCGCTAGATAAGTGAAAGTTGTTTCTACAAAACATGCTTGGGGTGTTAAACCATCTTTAACGTCCTTTCTAACTCTGCTATTGTATGATTCTCTCATGCAGGTACTTCTCCTTTCTTTGCTTCTCTGATGGGGACCCATTTCCTAACACTTAAGTCTCATGCAAATACATACTGCTCATATCTCTTCTATTTCTACTCAAATACTACTGTGTGCACCAGATATTTTACCGTTTCTCAAAGGGCCCTGTGCTCTAGACAGTACATTTCAAACTATCGGTGGAGAAGAGCATGTTGGCTTTTGCCTCTGACATAGCATTGAACAATACTTGTATGAAATGCAACAAAATGTAATTTCTAGAAAAGAAGAACTAAAACAAGAAGACATTCAAATTACATCCTTAAAATGTATATTGCTAGGCATAGCAGACGTGAAATACTTGTATCAAATTGTTACAAACCTTTAGAAAGTGCTTAAGCTAAATTTATATAATTATACTCATAGTTCATAAACTGGCACTTTATTATGGGACATAATTTACATAGTGCTGCTCTAGAGGCTAGACCAGCTGTCCTCAATTTCTGATCCCTAAACTGCCTGTGTTTAAGAATCTTCCAGGTGTTTCTCTTGAAAGCTAATGATTGAGAAATATGGCTCTTTATTTTCTCTGCTATTTGCTATCTCTTCCATTGCAAGCCTTCAGTTGAACGTGTCTCTTGAAAATGTGGTAATAGTTTACTGCACTGTTCTTGTGGACAGGGGCTATTATTGAATATTTTAGAAATAATCCCAATCTAAGAGTTGACTTTAATTTTAAGATGTTTGGTCATTTAGTTAGTACCAGACATATAATAAATTTAGTGTAGGCAGTTGCTTTTGTTGTCAGTAATCATCCTTTCCTTAGGGATATTGTTTTATTCTTGTTTTAAGATTAACATGATATTTTAATTCAGGAAATATTGACAAAACAAGTTTATCATTAGTGATTGTACTTCCTGCTGATATGGTTTGGCTGTGTGATTTGGCCCAAATCTCATCTTGAATTATAATCTCCATAATCTTCACGTGTAGAGAGAGGAACCTGTGGGACGTGATTGGATCACCGTGGTTGTCTCCCACTTCTATTCTGTGATAGTGAGTGAGTTCTCGTGAGATCTGGTGGTTTTATAAGTACCTGGCGTTTTCTCTGCTTCCGTTTTTCTCTCTCATCTGCTGCTGCGTCGGACGTGCCTCTTCCCCTTCTGCCGTGATGGTAAGTGTATGCAGTGAGATGTATATACTTTGCAACTAAAATAAATTTGAAAAAATTTGTAATTTTTCTCTCATTTCTCCTATGTTTTGTCATTTTTTTTTTCCCTGAGAAAATGAGAGAAGGGTGCTTCATTTTTAACAGATAGTTTGGTATATATAATTTAAAAAGCTAGCAAGAGAAAAAAAGACAAGGAAATTATCAGAAGCTAAAACGAAAACAAAAATGAGTGAATGAGAGAAAAATGAAAAATATATATTTTTAAAAATTGTATTTTGTTTTCAATTGACCAATAATTGTGTGTATATCCATAGGATATAATGTGATGTTTTGATACAGATACATGCAGTAAGATTATCAAACCAGCCTGATTAACATACCTATTACCTCAGATTCTTATAATCTTTACAGTGAAAAATTTAAAATCAATTCTTTTAGCAATTTTGATTTATATAATCTGTCATTATTAAATATAGTCATTATGCTGTACAACAGAGCACCCAGAACTTACTGAACCTGGTACCTTTTGACCAACACCTCCCCTTTCCCTGTCCTCCTGTTGCCCCAGCCTTTGGAGCCACCATTCTACTCACTACTTTTATGACTTCAGCGTTTTTAGATTCCATATATATGTGAGATCTCGTGATACTTGTATTTCTATGCCTGACTTATTTCACTCAGCTAAATGTTGTTACAAATGACAGAATTTTCTTCGTGTTAGGGGCTGAATAATATTCCATTGTGTATATGTACCTCATTTAAAAACTTACTTTACACTTTCATCATTTTTAAAAAAGAATTTTGTGTTACCATCGTATATTCCATTTTTATTACTCCACAGTTGTTTTGTTTTATTTTCCGTTTTCTTTTTTCTCTTCTTCCCTCCATTCTTTGTTTTCATTCTCCTGGATTCAGGAGGTATATGTGCAGGTTTGTTACTTGGCATATTACATAGGGTGATCTAGTGTACCCATTACCCAAATAGTGAATATTGTATCCAATAAGTAATTGTTTATCCCTCACCTCTCCCCATTTGAAGTCCCTGGTGTCTGTTACGTCCATCTTTATGTCTATGTGTACCCAATGCTTAGCTCCTGCTAAGTGAGAACATATGGTATTTGACTTCCTGTTTCTGAGTTATTTCACTTAGGATAATGACATCTTTATCATAAGTGTCTTTGGACACTTAAATAACATTATGAATTACCTCTTTTATATTTTTTTATGTTCTACATATCTTTGTCACCTCAATCAGGATATAAGCCAATTAAGGGCAGGGGAAATATTCTGTTATAGATGTTCTCCAAAAAGCCCAGCTTTGCAAGTGACATATTTTTATAAATACTTGTTGAATACTCTGATGGTTTATGTTAGTTTTGTTATCCAAATTCAGTTGGCTTGCCTTTCCTTTGCACAGGTTCATATTATTTGTCCTTAACATAAGTAAGGTTAGCTGCGGTGAGAATTCCACTCTCTGAGTGTAATTACAGACTCGGGTAAACTGATTTCCATTACTCAAGTGTCATCAGGTATAGTCCTCTTGATTGATAAACACAAACCTCTGTGTGAAAGAAGGAGATGGTTAGATGCAGTGGTGTTCTGAAGCCTGCACTGCTGTTTTGTAGCAGCTGATTTTACTCATTTCAAGTCCACTTTCAACAAGTCAAAGCTGTATGAAATTATACCATGGAAGTCATCAAGCACTACAAATTGGGTATTCCCCCTACCCCTCCACGGGTGCCCGTGGTTAAACATTTAAGAGCAAGCGTACCATTGTCTAGATGGTACCAACAATTGCTAAACCAACTTTAGTGTCCCGGGTGATAGACAGTGTAAAATGTTGCTTTTCCTTATACAAATAACTTCCTCCAATTGATGATGGTGACAATAATGATGAGACAATGATGATGATATGTCAATAGTTAACATTCTGTCTTCAGCCCTTTTCTGAGTGCTTTAGATACATTAGTTCATTTAATCCTCATAACAACCTAATGAAGTAGGTATGTAGAGGAATCTTGTTAATCCCACTTAATAAATGGCTAAATCAATGCATAGATGAGGAAACACAGTGATAAAGAACAATGAAGCAAGGATAGCTGCTAGAAAGTTACTAAGAAAAATCATTCATTTGAATGGAATAAGATACATATAGTCATTGTTTTGTTAAATATTGATAGGGATAGTTAAGTTAACAATTACCTTAAAATTCTTTCAGTTTTTAAAGTTTGTTATACAAGAAACATTTCTGAGTACCTTTCATATTTACAAAGAAATCTTTATTAAGTAGCCACATATTTTATATTTTGGAAAATGCAGAATTTACTGTAACTTCTCTTTACCTTTTTTGGCTTCTAAATAGCATGCATCTGCAGCCGCTGCACTATAGCAGTTTGAGAGAACTCTGTTCCTTCGAATCCTATGATTTATGTATAATAGGAAAACATCTCTTGAATTTCATCACATGATGTAAATTTGTGTTCTGTTCAATTTTTCCTTTGTTTGACAGCTCATCAGTAATATTTATTGTACACAATATGTGATGCAAATATTTCATGAGAAATTTTGATCCATAAGTTATTCACTTTAGTACTCCTAGATGCAATAATGTCCAAGAATGGTTCTTTAATAAAATAATAGTAAACACGAAATTGATGGAAAAGTACTCTAAATAGAATTGTTAAAATATGAATGCCAATCTTTCTCCAGAAGTGATGGTGGATTGAAGAGAAGGGGGAGATTAAAATGAGCTTGCATTTTCTGAAATTAAAAAAAAAACCTCTTGTCTAGCTTATCTTGAGTGTGCATTGATATTACCAGCTGATAACCTGAAACTCAGATTCTTTGCTGCATTCCTGTTGGTAATGGGGTGGAGCTCTCTTCGAACCTCAAGAACAAAAATGTAGACTAGCTTCCTAAATAAAAAGCAACCACTGTTATGAAAAGAAAACTAATGCTCCATATGGCACCTCCATAAAATCGCTCAGTAGTCCTGCAGGAAAAACTTATTTTTCATTCTAAAATTCCACAAATATTCTTCAATATGATAACTTAAAAATTCAACCTATTAATAATTTATGACAGTTATGGACTCTGTAATTTTTAAGAAATGCTAATTTTTTACCCTGACAGTAATTGGGTTCTTATTTTTACTACACAGAAAATATAAATTGGTATCCCCTAAAATCATTAGTGACGTGAATAACATTTTAAAACTCAATATATTGGGGAGGCTGAGGGAGGAAAATCACTTAAACCCAGGAGGTGGAGGTTGCTGTGAGCCAAGATCATGCCATTGCACTCCAGCCTGGGCAACAAGAGCAAAATTCTGTCTCAAAAACAAAACAAAAACTCAATATATGTGAATTATCTCGTATTGTTAAAGTCAAGGAGCTGTATGTCCCAGTTGCATCCATGTAATTGATGATGCTTTTTATAAAATTTTTAATAAAAATTTTAATGAATCCAGACACAATAGTCCATAATTCAATCAAATGAATAGTTATTCTAATAGATCTAACTGTGTAAATAAAGCAGAAATTGGTAAACTTTTGCCATAAAGCCAAGATAGTAAATTTTCTAGGCTTTGAAGGAAAGGAAAATGTTGAAGATCTCTAGGTACTTACATCATCATTTAAAATGTAGCCATATAAAAATGTAAAAATTATTCTTGGTTTGCAAAAAAAAAAAAAAAAAAGTGTCAGGCAAGATTTGACCCATGGTTCATAGTAGTGTGCAATGCCAAGTGCACCCCTAAAAATGAGGTGAAAGTAAGATTCCTCACTTAGTCCCTATAGGGTAGTGCCAGAGATGGCACTACTCAATGGGAAAAGTACAGTCTATTCCTCTCCAAGGAGCAAATTTTCTCTCTTAAGTGCATGGAAAGTCCAAAGAGCTAAAAATGTATCCTAACAAACAGAGATGGAGACTCATTCAGTCCTTTGATATGCTCCAAATAATGAAGAGCCTGTTGGTGCAAATTGAGCTCTAGGGTTGGTAGAACGTTACTTAAAAATAGTGGAGACTGAGAATAGTGGAAAGTGAAAATAAGTCCTTGGTCTCACTCATAACAAAGACGTCACCTTTCTCTAATACATCTGAAGGTAAAGCGTCCAATGTTCCTCTCAGTGAAGACTCTCAACTGTATATTGCAGGCCCTTTGGGTTAATGCTCCTTTGACACCTTCCCTCTTCCACTTTCCCACAGATAATTTATACATTACAATAATTTTCCCAGGTACAAGGTGGCCACAGGAAACTGTCTGCATCATCTAAAGTTTTTGCCACAAATAGGACAAAGAAATACTTGTTTTCTTCTCTGTACTTGGTTAAGCTGTCTGCTCACCTGTTGCTGGTCACAATTTCATTAGCCCCCACTAGTTTCATCTAGCATTTCATTGGTCCTTTCTAACCTTAAAAGAAACTCAGATCTTTTCATTCTGGAAGAGGTAATCCTTTCCATTTTAGAAGGCTCAGGGATTCTTATCAAGTTGATGTACTACCTGCTTAGGTCATGATTTGCACAGTGTTTTTGTCAATTCTCATGCTTCTAGTAAAGACATACCTGAGGCTGAGTAATTTATAAAGAAAAGAGGTATAATTGACTCACAGTTTTACATGGCTGGGGAGGTCTCAGGAAACTTACAATAATGGTAGGAAGGGAAGCAAACACATTCTTCCTCATATAGCAGCAGGAGAGAGAAGAATAAGACTGAAGCAAAGGGGGAAGCCTCTTAAAAGACCGTCAGATCTCAAGAGAACTTAATACTATGAGAATAGCATGGGGGAAACTGCCCCTGTGATTCAGTTACCTCCCCACAGGTCCCTCCCAAGACACATGGGGATTATGGGTACTACAATTCAAGATGAGATTTGGGTGGAGACAGAGCCAAACCATATCACAAAGCAAAGAAAAAGCACTTTGGTTAAATCTCTGCAAAAAGAACAATCTCTGTGCACACTTCTTCTAGGACAATTGGCTCTGATCTCCCTATATTAGTAATGTGACTATTAAAGTGGTTCTTCATGACACATCTACTTATGCGAATTTTCCATCCATTGCCTATGTTATTTGTTGTTGGCATTGTGTCTTGCTAGATGGCTTGAACACAAATTTAATATGTGAAAAAAGACTATACCCACAACAAAGGATCAATCAGTATACAGGGAGTATTGAGGAAGTGTGATGAAAAAATTTTTTCTATCAAATTTTGTTTGATGGCCCAGACTTATATTTTTGGTATTAGATTTCAAGATTTTTCCCATGCTAGTTAGGTCATAAAATGTACTTTTAAAAAATGGTACTAATGGAGCATGCTAATATAGTCAGATAACTGTAGTTACTGGAACTCTGCAAGCCAGTTATTGAGTAATCAGTCATTAAAAAATTAGGTTCATGGTAACTGGTGACTAATGCATTTTAACATTACTTGTGAATGTATGAGTATAATTGGTGTCTGCCCTAGTTATTTTAGTGACTTTTAAAATGAGAATAAGTAAATTTCTTATTCAGATAAAATTCAGGCAGGACTGTTAATTAGAAAATTGTATGCTTGTCATCAGAATTCATATATTTTACAATATTATTTCTCTCCAAATTATTCCTGTTTGCTAAATGCAGTATTTCAGAAAAAAATCAACAGTATGAGAGAAGGGAATAATAATGTTATCTTGGCATGATAAATTGCTATTGACCTTTTGCTAGTAATGACATATTATTAATCTAAATTTTATTTATGTTTTCTTCAAATTAGTATGATACTTTTTTTCAAGACTGATACTACATAGTAATACCTTAATTTATAACTGTATACTTACTCAATGATCACATTTTATTACATCAACCACTTTACATTTATCTTTCTTTTCTTTTTTTTTTTTTTTTTTTTTTTTTTTTGAGATGGAGTTTCGCTCTTGTTACCCAGGCTGGAGTGCAATGGCGCGATCTCGGCTCACCGCAACCTCCGCCTCCTGGGTTCAGGCAATTCTCCTGCCTCAGCCTCCTGAGTAGCTGGGATTACAGGCACGCACCACCATGCCCAGCTAATTTTTTGTATTTTTTTTAGTAGAGACGGGATTTCACCGTGTTGACCAGGATGGTCTCGATCTCTCGACCTCGTGATCCACCCGCCTCGGCCTCCCAAAGTGCTGGGATTACAAGCTTGAGCCACCGCGCCCAGCCACATTTATCTTTATTAACCATCTCCATATTAACATTTACATTCTTTTTTGATTTATTAAGAAAGAATAATAAACAATTTCATTTTTCTGTCTCTATAAATTTGGTTACTATTTTATTTGGTTATTATTTTATTAAGCTCCGGTTGGCAACAGTCTTGATGACATGAAATGCTTTGATGAAGTTATTTAGAGAACTATAGAAATAATATCTGAAAAGTAAATAGCATGCTGGTGAACTTAAATTGTTAACATGTTTTCTCATTGTATTATAGCTGTAGAAAGTTTGCTACCCATTAATAACATTTTCTTAAGACATAAAATAAAAGCTGTTTAACAAATTTGCTTTATTAAAAAATAAGCTCACAATAAGCCAGGCATTGTTCTATCTTTTGGATGCCTTTTCATATATTCTCAAATATTCATAATACCTGAAAATAGATATTATCATTCACAGTTGCAGATATTGAGGCAAAGAGAACTTAAGTAATTTACTTGAGGCTTGACAGTTAGTATACTTAGACAGGCCCAAGGCTTGAGCCCAGACCATGGGGCTGCAGGGTGTGTGCCTAGCTTGCAATCATTCTGACTTCCTAAAAACCTGAAAAGGTATCTTACAGAAATATCACCATTTAAGTCTATTATGATAAAAGTTTTGGAATGAATTATCTTATAAAAATATTTTTATTGTCTCATGTTAGGTACCATTAAATATATATATATATATATATATATATATATATAATTTGTATATTATACATACACATATATTAAGTCTTGAGACTTTTCCCCCCAAATCATAGGACTACCCAATGTAAAACCCAGTGTCTTTCGCTAAATAATTCTTGAGATTTATGCCAACAATGACTTCTCACGGTGTATTTTGAGGGCAACTTGTTTTCCCTACTGTGTATCATTTGTCTGCTAAAAGCAGAATAGCAGGTGCACGTAAACCTGTATGCAATCCTGTCAGCCCACTCAACAGAATTCATGTGGTCAGAGGATTGACTTAGGCCAGCATATTTTAACATTGCCACCTAGTATAAGATCTAGGTTGCTTTGAATATCTGTCTTTCAGTAAGATTCAGATGGGAGAAATATTAAGTCTCAGCAACCATTCCACCTGTTAAAGGGCTTTAGTCCATGCTTGTGAGCATGGATTTATTCTTTGTCACATAATTCATCATTCCACATAACCTGTTGACAGTTTTACCATCAGATGCAATGATAAGGGGTGACAGTTGCAATATCAGATGATGCTTGCTTGAGACACCCTTCAATTATGTTAAGGTGAGATGCTATGAAGGTCTGAGCCAATAAACAGATTTAACTTTCTTGTCTAATTAACATATAGAGGTATATTGTTCTCTAGAGACTGTAAGAAAGGCAAGTGTTTAGTAAAGCTGATTTACTGAGTATTTGCTGGCTATCAGGCATTGTGCTCAATTTGTTACATTCATGATCTCATTTACCTCCATGAGGTGGGTCACACATTTCCATTTTGCAGATGAGGAAACAGAAAAGAGAGGTTGGGTAAAAAAAGAGTCAAAAGTCTCTGTTGCTTGAGCCACATGTTTGCTAAGAGTCGACATTGTGCAGTAACCAGCTCCCATTGAAACCAGACTTCACCATTTCCCAGCTGTGAGATATTTATGTTCTCTATGCCTCAGTCTATTCACCATTCAAATGAAGAATAATAGTATAAAAAGCTTTTGTGATAACCACATACATTAATAAATAAAACAGCCTGAAAATAATGGTGGTTGCTGTCACCCAGCTAGCAAGTGGTCAAGTTAGAATTTGCACTTATCAGATTTCGTAGCTTAGGTTTAACTGTGTCATCTTACATGGTATAGATTTTACCTTCTGTTGTACATCCACATCCATACGTATAATGTATAATAACTTCCTTAAACAAAATAAATCATCAGTATGCTCTTCCCCATAAAGATGCTCTTTTGAGCAGCATGTTCAAATTCAAGGACATACCTCTGGAGCCCACATATCATCACTCCAGGACAGTGCCTCTTGTGTAAGTGAAAAAGAAAGGAATCCACAGCAGCCTGCGTTGCAGTTCAGCACTTTGGTAAAAAACCTTTCATTGCAAAATTAATTTGCGTGAGCAGCTGTGGAGTTTCTGAAGAGGAGAGTTCACTGGAAAGACACACTGTAAAACGGAATTTGGATAACCAATTCTGCTCTGCATTCCATTTTCTGAGTGCAGGCATGGGAGAGGAAGTTCAACTCATTCAGTGTTTTTTCCTAATCTGTACCCATAAATAACAGCTCTGTTCTGTTCTTTACCCTAGAAGCTCTTTCTTGTTCTCTGAGGAGATGGAGTTGTACATTTCCTTTTGTGAGTAATGGCTTTATTAGATTAAATAAATAACATTTCACACTAATGTAGTTCACAAGAGGATTTAGAAACCATTAAGAATGTATTTAAAATCTCACAATAGACCCTCTCGATTAGTTCTCTGGGACAAATTATAGTTTCTGACACAGTAAAATTATACCTTAAGAGAGGACTGTGAACATTTTTAAAAAGTGGGGTATTCAGTCTCCTGGAAGAAAAATTTTAAAAGAGACTACTTCCTATGAAAGTTGTAGAGGAAAGAAATATCCAGTTTTCTAGATAGCAAAGTATTTGGCTACTTCACTAGAAAATAGGGCAAGATTAAAGTATATTTAATTATTTCACTTTTTGAATGTGTGATAAAAATTGTCTTATTTAATTCTTTGATAAGCTCCCTGTTAGAGATATCAGAACCTAGCTTACTAGTGTACAAAGTAGAACAGATCAATAAACCAAATAAATATATTCAAACATCTCCAAAATCAGATCTACTCGAAAATTATGAAATAATGCCATTCCCTCATGTATTTTTATTTATTTATTTATCTGCACCTCCCTTTTGTGTCCCCATACCTATTCCAGGCCAGCAGTGCTCTCACAAGTCATCTTGTCCATCACTGTCCTTAATTGCAGCATCACAAGAAGGCATGAAATCTCTTTAATTTCTTCCCTAGAACATCACATACTGGGGTCTGTTGCGGGGTGCTACGGGAGGGACAGAGTGGGATGGGGAGGTCGGGTAGGGGTAACATGGGGAGAAATGCCAGATATAGGTGACGGGGAGATGGAGGCATCAAACCATATTGCCATGTATGTACCTATGCAACAATCCTGCATAGTTTTTTGAAGCGAGACAACCAGGAACCAGTGAGGGTTTCTTGGATTCTTTGAATCTCAGTTGAGCAGCTGCCAGCTTAGCCAGTACATTGGATCAGCCTGAATCTGCTGCTGAGTAAAAATGACTCTGCTCAGGCTGCTTGGACGTAGATTAATGAGCGGTAGATTTTGAAGGGGAAACTTAACCAATAATCATTTCTAATATGAATTGCCTCTCAAGAATGGCAGAGAAGGAAAAATTTTGGCTTACTGAGAACAAATATGAGGTTTGGGTGAGCTGAGTAACTGTGGGTGGAAAGATCAGGAATGGAGTATTTAATTTATGAAACTGATCCAGTTGGAAAACCCCTAAGTGCAAAATTGTAGAGACTGGTGTTCACAGTGCCAAGATTCAGGCTGACAGTAAAAAGCACTTAGTAGGTGGCAGCTTACCTTTACTGATTTTTACACATGATTGAATTCTTTCTAGATTTAACTCACTTAAGTGGTATTAAGTACTCTAAAAGATGGATGTGGGAAAATTTTTTAAAACTCCCAATATTATATATAGTATAAATGATAAACTTACCTTCTTAAGCAAAATCTACAAGAAATTTACTTAATTCTTTTTTCATTTTTGCTGTCATCTGTATATAATTCTAAAGGAATTCTTCCAGTGGAATTTTATAACTACAGAGCTAGTTATGCTGTCTACTCGCTACATATGGTGACTGAGCACTTTATAGTCTGAACTGAAATGCACTGTTAACGTACGCGCTGGATTTTAAAGATTTATATTTATCACATTAATATAGAAATAAAGCTTCATTTCTTTAAATGAAAAAATCTATACTATCCACCTATAACAAGAACACTCTTAGGTTTTTATACTAATTATCTTTCTAATAAAGCAAGATATTAAGGATAAATTTATCAGTAGTTTATCATTGTTATCAATAGTCGAGTCATAATAAAATCTTTTTCCACTCAGGAATAGCATAAGGAAAGACTCTTCATAAATACAGCAGGGGTTGAACATCTATTATATTGCCTTCTAAAAGAAAAAAAAAACTGCCCGGTTTCTTGGGTAATTATCTGTGGGCCTGTTCTCTGAATACCAACGACATAACGCTGCTCTAAGAGGAAGCAATGTGTGCAGCCCTGTAGGAAAACCAACATGGGGTGGAGGTTGCCTGACTTTGAGTCAGCTTGCATTCTTCTCGCCCTTTTCATATTCTCTGGGGCAACATTTAAACCTATGGGAAAATACTTGTTAAAGATACTTATGCATCTTAATTTTTAGGTCTCAGTTGGGAGGATATGTGAGGAAAGGTGGGTCACATTTATCCCACCATCCCTTTCGAAAGCAGAAATGCATTCCTTTGATGATTTGTAAAAGTCTAGTTTTTATTTTCATTTTAACAGGGAATTAGGTGAAAGAGTTTCTCAGAAATAATCAGCTTTTAAATAAGTGGCCTCTTTTATTAAGTATAAACTGTCATTTGTGTGATAGAATGTGCTAG
The DNA here is from genome assembly GCF_009761245.1 of Sapajus apella. NCBI lineage: Eukaryota > Metazoa > Chordata > Mammalia > Primates > Cebidae > Sapajus > Sapajus apella. The sequence goes on along the minus strand of NW_022436959.1, from coordinate 24,014,952 downwards.
GGATGTGCAGGCAATCTAACCTAAACCAGATTCATTTCAAAAATTTCTCTAGTTAATATCTTTATGAACCTAGAAAAGACAAAGACTCTAGTAATATATACCTGTATCTTCCCAGTGTGTTATTCTGACATTGTCTTCAAAATTATCTTGTTTTCATCAATCTGCCTTATTCTGAGAAATGAAAATGGAAAGAAGTTATAATGAAGACATTAAAATACTTAGGTCTTCACAAGAGGCATTTTCTCATTTCTGATCAATGTGCTCAGAGTAAACCCCTGGCTTTTAATTTCTTCAGTATCTGAGTACATAGTAGGGACAAGATTATCGGGGATTATAAGCTCTAGCTAGACTTTTCCAGAAGTCTCTTCATTCTAGGGTTTTCAAGTTAGTGGAAAAAGAGGATTCAAGTGCACTGATAAATGCAATGGATAAATATTATAATAGTGATACTATCATAATACAGCAATTAAGGAATACTTGGCTTATAATATCTACAGGTTGAAATTTTTCACTCATACAATGATGTCCCAAATATGAGAGTTCTGATTCTTACAAGACTGCCTTAGAGACTAATTCACAAAAGCATAGGGAGTTGTTCAATGGAATAAAATTGATATGTTCTTGTAATATAATTACCTTGAATCGCTAAAAACCTATCCATTTAGACTTTGACTTTTCACAGGTTATAAGCTTGACAATATTTTAATTTAGTTTTATTCCCAGGAAGCTACAGACTAGGTAAATATATGAATTTGAGTAAATTAGAGAGTATAAATGAGAAAAACAGCGTACAGAGAATGTCAAACATATGGAATAAGTATAGTTTAAGAGGTAGCGAGAAACAATTGATAGGAACAACAGACAACTTGGTGAGAAGAAAAAGAACAGTTCAGACTAATCAGGAGAGGTATACTGACAAATTACATAATATACACAAAAACTGTTAACAGACTCATTACTAGAAGTAAAGCAAACTCAGAAGTTGTATTTCTTTTATAATGTATCATTGGTATTACTACCTGTTTTGGTTGTAAGTAGGATTTAATTTATACAGGTGACTTACTGAAACGCGGTGAGATTAATGCCACTCAAGGAAATGTTGTCAGTCTTCAGGAGGAGGGGGCATGCCACACCACACAGGGTGGCATGGGGAAGGCCCAGAGTCGCTCAGGAGACAGAGTGAGGGAAATCATGGCCCAGAGCATTTATGGTGATTTCCATGAGAAGACATGAATGAGGCAGTGATGCTCTGAGTCTCCACCCAATCTGGTCTGGAATTGTAATCCCCATGTGTTGAGGTAGGGACCTGGTGGGAAGTGATGAGATCGTGGGGGCAGTTTGCCTCATGTTGTCCTTGTGATAGTCCTCATGAGATCTGATGGTTACAAGTGTGTGGTGAGTCTTCCTCCATCCCCCTCTCTCTCCTGCTGCCATGTAAGAGATTCCTTGCTTCCCGTTCACCTTCCACCATCATTGTAAGTTTCTTGAGACCTCCTCAGCCATGTGAAACTGAGTCAGTTAAACCTCTTTCTTTATAAATTACCCAGTCTCAGGTAGTTCTTTATAGCAGTGTGAAAATGAACTAATGCAGAGAGGTAAATTTGAGTAAACAGGATAGTCGGACAACTTCAGTGGACTCTAGGATACAGGGAGAGCTCCAGTTGTTCAGCACCTGGCCCGGTGGTGTCTTAGGGCAGAGGAAATGCTGGTTTGGTGTGAAAGTGTGAGATAAAGGAGGTAGTTAGAATATGGACTTTGAAATTGTTGGTTTGTATATGAAAGGCATGCTCACAGGGTATATGTTTGTTAACTCTGGAAATTAGCCCTGGGAGAGGCGCAGCTTCTCATTCACCAACACAGCCCCCAAGAGGTCAAAGGACCATAAAATACAAAAAATAAAGAGCATGATTATTACCTTATGCTAATTTACATCGTTTTATAAGACCCTCTTCTCAAGTACTTCTTAAGTTACTTAATATATCATGAATGTTAAATATTACCAAAAACATTTTAAATCATAAGAATCATTATTTTTGTATAATTTTTAAATTTACAATTAGAGGCCGAAATGTTCATCTAAGCCTACAAAATTTTAAAATGTTTTCTATTAGCCTTTAATACTTCAGTTTGATTCTTCATTATTACAACCTTTTGCATATAACTCAGACCGCAATTATTAGGGTTTCATTTTATTTTAAAATACATAATTCTAATAGATTAACCTCCAAAAGGCATGAGGAACTTATATAACTTAATAGCAAACAACAGCAAAAGAAAACCACCCAAATCGAAAAATGAACAAAGGACCAAAATAGACATTTTTTCAAAGAAGACATGCAAATGGCCAACAGTTATATGAAAAGGTGCTTAATGTCACTTCTTATTAGAAAAATGCAAGTTAAAATCACAATGAGATACCACCTCATACCTGTTAGAATGGCTATTTATCAAAAAGAGGAAAGATAACAAGTGTTAGCAAGGACATGAAGGACTCGTGCACTGTTGGTGGGAATATAAATTGCTATAGCCATTATGGAAAACAGCATGGGGAGTGTTCAAAGAATTAAAACTGTACTATATGACCCAGTAAACCCAAATGAAATTAAATTAGCACCTCAGGGTGATAACTGCTTTCATGATCATTGCAGTGTAGTTCACAGTAATCAAGGTGTGGAAACAACCTAAGGGTCCACCAAGGGATGAATCAGTTTAAAAAATCGTGGTTGATCTATAAATGCAATATTCTCCTTTAAAAAAGATGAGTCTGGATACGGTGGCTCATGCTTGTAATCCCAGGACTTTGCTGGGCTGAGACAGGCTAATCGCTTGAGGCTAAAAGTTTGAGACCAGCCTGGGCAACATGATGAAACCCCATCTCTACTAAAAATACAAAAATTAGCTGGGTGTGGTGGCACACACTTGTAATCCCAGCTACTTCAGGAGGCTGAGGTGGGAGAATTGCTTGAATCCAGGAGGCAGAGGGTGCAGTGAGCTGAGATTGCACCATTGCACTCCAGCCCTGCAACAAAGCATGACTCTGTCTAAAAACAAAAGAAAAAAGGTACTGTCATTTGGGACAACATGGATGAACCTGGAGGACATTATGCGAAGTGAAATAAACCACACACAGAAATGCTGCGTGATCTCTCACTTATATGTGGAACCTAAAAAATGTCAAATACATAGAAACAGGGAGTAGAATAGTGGTTACCAGATGTGAAGGGAAAAAAATGGTGAGATGCTATAGCAAAGACATGGAATCAACCCAAATGTCCAGCAATGGTATGCTGTATAAAGAAAATGTAGTACAAATATACTATGGAACCCTACAGAGCCATAAAAAAGGGCCAGATTTTGCCCTTTGCAGAAACATGGATGGAGCTGGAAGCCATTATCATAAGCAAACTGACACAGGAACATAAAACCAAATGCTGCATGATCTTACCAGTGGAAGATAATATCAAGTACATATGGACACAAAGAAGGAAACAACAGACACCCTGGCCTACTTGAGAGCAGAAGGTGGGAGGAGGATGAGGATCAAGATACTACCTAATAGGTACCATGCTTATTACCTGGGTGGCAAAATAATCTACACCAAACCCTGTAACATGCAGTTTACCTATACAAGAAACCTGCACATGTACCCCTGAACTGAAAATAAAAGTTAAAAAAAAAAAAAAAAAAGAAAATATAAGACAAAGCTACAAACTTGAAGTTAGGTAGCATAAAAAGTAGAGATCTAGTATATAGCTTGAGGACTACATTTAATGCATACAGAAAATTTGCTAAGAGTAGATTTTAGCTACTCTTATTTTTTGCTAAGAGTAGATTTTAGTTACTCTTACCAAATAATAAAGGTAACTACGTAAAGTGATGGATATGTGAATTTGCTTGACTGTAATAATCATTTTATTGTGTATATCAAAATATGGTATAGATCTTAATAAAAATAAAGGAAAATAACATGGGGTTTGACAATAATTACAAGTGTTATGAAGGAGATAGAACTTTAGGTAGAATGTTATATATTAAGCTGTACTATTTGTGGGAATGTCAGTCTTGTTAATTGACTGTATACTGATTTATTTTTAAAAATTTATAAATCAATACAAAAGAATACCATAGGCAGTTTGGATTTAATTTTTTTTTCTCTTAATCCTGGAGAATCTTAGATAAAAACAAACATAAGTGACTTTCACAAATCAACTTGCACATACACACAAACACACATGAACATACACACATATCACATGACGTCAGCTATATCTATATTGAATTCAGTGTTCTTAAATAGAGATTCTGCAGAATGTCTTCCAAGATTAGGGTTGCTATTGAATAGGACCGAGTAAAAACATTTCTGAAAACTGTCATGAGTTTGAAATTTAGAGAAAATAAATACCCCATAAGACACTTTATCCTCATAATACATTAATATTTACTGATTATATTTTAATATAAATTTTTATATTTATAATTTTATAACATAGCCTACCATAGAGTCGTTAATGTTTTGGTGAAAAAGATAATATATTTATGACACATACAAAGTTTGGATGCATAATATGCTGGGATGCAATATTAGAAGTTTTGTTAGAAATCTCCATTGGATGAACTTCAAGAAATAGGTATCCATTAACATAAATCATGAATCCATTCATATGTGACTAAAAACATATGTGTTTAATGGTTTAATCTGAAGCACTACTTTAGTGCTATAGTACAATAGTATGGCTGGTTTGTCACATCCAATGCATGAAAAAAATGTGAGAACTCATTCCAACCTATTAGGAAAATGTATCATTTCTAGTGCTTTCTAAAAGCTGAATAACTTAAGTCTAGTGTTAAATGTGCTTACCTGTGAGGTTATAAATCAAACATTTTTGGGCAGATGAAAAAGTGTAGTTGTTTCTGTTCATGAATATTACTTGGTATTAATAATGATTTTGTCTTAAAATTGTCTGTAGAGTAACTGTGGAGTTTACCATGCTTTTAAATTTGAGAATTATGTCTACAAATAACTGAGCTAAATAAAATTACTGTCATCTGTTATTTTGCTTAAACTACTTCATGACTTTCTCAGATATCAAATGTGGGAATTTAAATCACAGTTGGAAAAGTGAATATTTAAATGTTTTTGCTATCTTATTTGGGAAAAAAATGTGAAGGAAATGGTAAAGAATAAATTAAGTCGTGTACTACCCTAGCCAATAAATCATCAGTTGTCTACTTGTTAATCTTAAAAATATTTGGGGCCTATTGTTAACCATAAATTAGTTCTCCAGCAATGTTTCTTAAGGGAGTTGTGGTCCAAGTACCAACTATAGTGAAGAAGTATTTGTTTATTCTGTTTATAACATTCTGTAGAGGTCACAAAGGGGATACATGCAATGGGACAGGCATTAGCTATTATGCCCATTATCATCTTCACCCATTTAGCATCTGGGAGTCATTCAGAATCCTGGGCACTTCTATCTCTCTCCAGCTTGAAGGCAGGGCTGGTGTCTGCCACTGATGGTCACATCAAGTGTGAATGCGGATGGGTATGTTTGGGGAGTGAAATCTTTTGTGAAAAAAATATGCCTGGTTTATTTTAAGAGTTACTTAGCCAATTAAAGGTTTGTTGGCTAATACTCCATGAGGAATGAAAAGAAAGGACTCTCAAAAGTTAGGGGCAGCCACAATTTAGTGATTAAAATCTCATAGGAAATTACTTGGCCTTCACAACTCTTTGGCTGGTATGGATCTAGTTCTGACAGTCGTTTAGCAGAAAGCATTAAAAACTCCAGTGTGAAGGTTACTGGTTTTTAATTTGTTTATTTGTTGATGGTAAGATACTTGTAGATGTTTTGGAACTGGCTACAAAAGATTACATGATTGTGGTGGGCTTTTTCTGACTAGCTTTTGCAATTTCATTCAACATTGAGTAGAAATGGTAGGTAGGACACACAAATTCCTAAATTTTGCTCTGTCTTCAATTTCTCTAAGATCTTCAACCACATGCTTGCTGATACTGATGTAGGTTTGTTCTTTATATAAGCAGTGATTTCTGAACTCTTACGCAAGTGCACTTGTGTGTTTCCATGTGTATATGCTAGTAATTAAGCTTTTGTGTATAAAGTCAGAAAGCGAAGCAAAATGCCTAAGGTATTTTAGTGATGCTCTATAAGAAAGCATATTTAATAGCAATGTCTTATTTTTAGCTCCCTAGTTAGATATATCTGTCCCTGTGAACAAGGATGTACTTTGAATAAGTGGCCTAATTTGATTGACACATGTCAAGGCTGAATTCAGGAAGATTTTTTTCCTTTATCTTACTTTTTTCTCTTCATTTCCAAGAAAAGAAACACTTTCTCTGTTATAATCAGTGACAGAGAACTACAGTGTTGCTGTAGACTAGAATCTAAACTGGATATGGAATTATGAGACAGATGAATAAAATATTAGTGCACTGTGTGTTTGTAGCCTCCTTCATTTCATACTATTTAAAGAAAAAAGATGCTAAAATGGTGTTATTTTTTAAGAAAACGCTATCTTAAGATAGACCTAGAGGCAACCCAGATGTATGCTAACTAAAAGTGGTTTGGGGACACACTATTTTAGCTTGAATTTTCTGTAATGGTTGAATTGGTCTGTAGAGAGTCATGCTGCAGTCATCACAATTGATTCTGGGATGCGCTTGTGTTTTCTATAATTCATGGTGTTGGAATGTGATTTTCTTGTGTTCCCTTTTGTCTGTATGGAGCTTTGGAAAATGGAAACACATTAGACTTGCAGTTTGCATAATGTAACTTTGGATATGCTTAAAAGGTTAGATCAGTTCCAGATGAGGAAAGCTCGGGTCCAAATAGTAATGAACAAACTTACACTCCAACTGGGTCTCTTAATAAGATCCCTCTGGTTTTATTTGAATAAAATAAGAAGTTCTTTAAGGTTTTTTCCCTATATTTTGCAAAAACTTAATTTCCCTCCAGGATCAAGGGATTTATTGAGAGGGGTTAATATGGTTAAATTTTAGGTGGGGTGAAAAAATGCAAAACATGCTATCTTGTGGTAATTGGACTTTACTCTTTATATTCTTTGTTTCTCTATATAGTCAGAATAGGCTAGATTATGCAGAGTACAATTCTCAAATCCCATTAGATTTAAACAATACATGTTTATTTAATGATATTCACCAATATGGAAGCCAGGGAATTCTGCTCATTGTGGTCTCCATTATATAGGAACATATTCTAACATGCAGCAGAGGTAAGATGATTTCTCAGCTTAGTGGAGTGTCCATATAAATAACTGAGAAAAATGTAAGAAAAATATTTTCCTGATTTATTTCGTGATGTTGTCAAGGAAACATGAAAAGGCATTAATTGAAACCTCTAAGGAATAAATATTCTCATCTCATTTGTTTTCACACAATTCATAGAAACATTTACAAATTTTACGTGCAGAGATTTTATATTCTTCTCTTGGTTGATTTAGACCGAGCTGTTCTTCTGAACCACTTAATAAAATAATTACTATCAAAGCAGAATTTTTCACTATGAAATGCTCAAATCTCTTTTCTCTACCCTCAAGTAAGAGATGTGTTACTAGAGATGGGTTCATCCAAGATCCATCATGTTAGACAAGGAGATTGTTAGTATAACAAATGGAAGAGTGTCCTTTGACAGTAGGCCGTTGGATTTTTTTTAACCTCTTCTTGAATTTCGCTGTTTCTTTCAAATACCATAATTATCTCTCTTGGAATTCTGTGCAACTAGCTTAGCAAGTTGAACTGGGCCTACCTTTTTTTTTTTTTTTTGAAATGGAGTATCACTCTGTCATCCAGGGTGGAGTACAGTGGTGTAATCTTGGCTCACTGCAACATCCACCTCCTGGGTTCAACCGATTGTCCTGCATCAGCCACCCAAGTGGCTGGGAATACGGGTGTGTGCCACCACATCCAGCACATTTTCATATTTTTTAGTAGAGATGGGATTTCACCAGGTTGGCCCAGTCGTCTTAAACTCCTGACCTCATGATCTACCCGCCTTGACCTCCCAAAGTGGTGGGATTACAGGCGTGAGCCACCACACCTGGCTTACCTTCTTTTTAAATACGAGATTCCAGTGATTTTCATTTCAGTCTAGTTGTATTTTCTTGGAAGTTATATTGGGTTTTGGGACCAACATCTCAGTTAATGATAAAAATATATGTACATCTGCCTTAACTTGTCCCTTGCACATATATCTTTTTGGAAGACTTCATGAATGTGAGAAGGTAGAACAGCGGATCTGTAGTTAAAGAACTCAACAAGTCCTCAGTATACTTAGATTCGATATCCTGACAGTCACTTTCTTCCCTTCTTTCTCCTGTTCTCCACTATGGGACAAAACTTTAAAGGTGAAAAAAAATTCAAATTATCAATATTTAAGAGAGATCATGTTTTAGTCCACTCTTGTATTGGTAGAATTAACTCATTGAATTTATAACTGATTTCAAGAAAGGATTTACTTATGGAAACTAGTAATTGCTAGCTAATAATTACGCTTCTTGGAACAAATAAAAAATAGATGCAGAGTGTCTATCTTACTATTTCAGAAATGTTTCACAATATCAGTGACATATTTGCAAACTTGGAAGTGAACTCATTTTAATTTGATGAAGTTAGAAGGTGTAAAAATCAATGTCGATGTTTCCAAGGAAATTCAATAAGGGTATTATATTTAGATTTAATTTTCTGTTGAAGAAACAGTTTGTCGCATTTTCAAAATTTGACAAAGCTCACATAATAATATGCTTTTACTGCTGGTATTAGAGAAGTATTGGTTAAATTTAGAACCATGTGGGAGGCAAAATCCTGACCACCAGTTATAAGCACAGTTGAAGTAAAAATTTCTTGCGTAAGTTTATATTGGCTAGGTAATAGAAAAAAAATTACTGAAAATGTAATTCAAATAGAAAGGCATTATTTAAAATGTAAATTGATTTTCAAATAGTAATTGGGTTTTAAAAAGTTTTATTAGTTCTTCGTGTTTCAAAATGTCGTATATCTTGGCTTCTTGAATCCACCTGTGCAGCCTAAGCTATGTGAATTGAGGAGAACCAGTCATACTTCTATGTAGTAACTTACAATCATGCTTCATCCTCAGAGTAACATGTGGTTTTATTACTCTTGCCACACAGAAAGATTTATGCCTAATGTCAAATAACAAGTAAATAAAATAACAGTATTTGAATGAATTATATATTTTAGTATTAACACACTTTGTATTACCTCGGCCATGACCCCAACTTAACCAATTGAGATAAATTTGTCAATTACGTGAACAATTTCATCCTAATAATTAAGCAGCCTGCTGGAAAAGGCCAAAAGGAGAATTCTTTGGATAACTTGCTAGTAATATCTTGTTTATGTTAAATAGTTAATAAATATTTGTTGAATTTATTACCATTTTTTCAAATGACAATAAATTTCTAAATATCAACAGATTCTGTGAGGGTTTTCTAGTTATCACCTTCTTACACTGACCTTGGAATTAATCCATCACTTGCACCAAGTGGTTGAAATTTTTAATTGAATAGTTCATTTTTAGTAAATATAACATGCTCTAAAACGTATATAGATGCATTTGGCACCAGACTTACTAAAGCCTTTTTCATCCCTCCATATACTTGTATTAAAATATAATATTTCTGTGTAAAATATCATCCCTAGATTGTTACTAGAATGTAATACATAAGCAGCAAAATAAATGAAAGTCTAGTACGCTAATTCACTTGAGTGTTAAAAGACATCAAAGTTGTAAATGTTCATAGCAGGGTACAGGTATACCAATTTGATGCTACCTGTTAAGGAGTCTTGGCAAAGTCCCAGTATATGTAACCAGTGTGGTTGATGCTGGTATCTGAACAAAAGGTACATTCCATCTTTGCTTTTCACTTTTTCTTTAGGCACTGGCATCACCACATACCTTTGTAGTAAACATTCTTTTTTTTAAAGAACATCCTTTTAATGATCTGGGTAAATCTGGTGGAGCTGTCAATCAAAAGACCGCTACTTAATCTAACATTGCCTAAACAATTAGAGGCTTCCATCTCCACTCTGTCCCAGGCACAACTATCAATTCAGAGGTGGACAGGTGACACAAGCAGCACCAAGTGAGGGCATTTCCTTTTCTTGGATAGAGCTTTAAGTCCCTGGAGTAAACCTATAGAAAGCCTGTCAAGGATATAAAGGGAAAACATTGCAAGTGGAGGCAAGAGCAAGGAGGGGAAGATTCAGAGTGAGAGAGAGAGATAGAGATTGATGAATGAATTTGTTTTGATTCTGGATCTACTGATCTTGAAACTCAATAACAATCCTCTTGACGACCGAAGTTAGATTTTTGTCATTTCAAACTAAAAAATATTATGGTTAATTTTTTGTCTATCATAATTATCTTACATGGAACTTACCTTTATGGCATATAAAACACTGTTGCTACTTTGGAATGGCAATTAGATTTCATTTTAGATTAATGTCATAATATTTATTATAATTATCCTAGCTAGTATTTATACAGCATTTTGCAGCATTACATATATGATGTCACTCAATTCTTGTGACAGTCCTATGATTTGGAAGCTGTTATAATCTCCACTTTTCAAGTTCAGGAAGATGAGGCTCAGGGAAGTGAGCAAATTTTCACAGGATTGTTAGCTGGTAAGGGTTAAAACTGGGAAATAAATGGAGACGGTTTGGATTGTCAAATATATTCTCTAAACCAATGACTAGTGCTCTTTTAGGATAGCCATTGTTGAGAGACAGAGGGAAAGGGAGAGAAAATCTCTTTATTGATATTTCATATGTATGTAATTATTACGAACTTTCTTTAAAGTAATGCTTATCCAACTAATTTCATGGCTTTCTAGGTTGTGGGTTTGTGCTTGGGAAAATATTCTCCTCTCCATCCCTCATGCCATCACTTTTGTTGTTTATGTGTACATTATCAAAGTCTTCTCACTATTCAGAAGTATGAAATTATGCACATTCTCTTTTTCATTATAAATGCAAGTGTTTCTATCAGACTTTAGTCCCAGTAAAAAAAAAAATTAAAAATATATTTAGCAAGAAATACAAACTTTTAAGGGTTTTGTGAATAATATTATATAGTGATACTTCTCTCTGGAATAGATATTTAGCAGATTTTTTATATTTCATTTAGTAACACTTTTCTTTTTTTACATGATGAGCAACAAAACATCTGTTTGTGGGCCCAGATATTTAACTAAAAATATTTTGTGTCTGGACCTGAATGGGGAGAGGAAGGAGAAAATCTATTTGTAACCAGCATGTTTTAGGAAGTTTTTCTCTGCCTGCTACTTTTCTGTAGAATGTCGCTGGCTGAAATGCTTCATAGTTATGCAGTTGCACTACTCTCAGATAATCTAGGATCATTTTGGCAGAGATTAGTGTATTAGTCTGTTCTCATGCTGCTAAAAGGACATACTCAAAACTGGGTAATTTATAAGGAAAAGAATTTTAATTGAATCACTGTTCCACAGGGCTAAGGAGGCCTCAGGAAACTTACAATCATGATGAAGGGGAAAGCAAACACATACTTTTTCACATGTCAGTAGTCAAGGGAAGTTTGAGCAAAGTGGGGTGAAAAACCCCTTATAAAACATTCAGATCTCATGAGAAGTCACTATCTTGAGAACAGTATGAGGATAGCCATCTCTAGTATTCAGTTACCTTCCACCGGGCCCTTCCCATCACATATGGGGATTATGGGAACTACAGCTAAGGATGAGATTTGGGTGGAGACACAGTCAAACCATATCAATTGGAGTTTTAAAAGATATACTTGAATTTTTCTTTGAATTAAAAAAGGGTTTTTAGCAACATGCTTCTGTTAGTAAGAGAAAGAAGAGTCACTTTTATGTCTTTTGCTTCTACCCAAATCCTGGAAAAGAGTATCAGACAGAACACAGCCTCATACAATAGAAAATACCATCCGGATCACAATTTATAGTTGTGTATTTGACCCTATGAAAGGGCTATAAATATGGTAAAGCCACTCTAGAGGATTTAACTACTGTTCAGGTGACCAAGTTTGAAATTCAGGAAGTCAATCAGACATCTCTGTCTGCTCAACCAGTACTGTTTTCTAGAATAAAATCCCAAACCATTTATATTTTACCCTATCTTACTTGTCTGTTTCCTCTCCATCCCTCATGTCATCACTTTTGCTCATGTACTTGGCATTTCTCCTGGATTATTATTGCGGTCACATTACTGATATTCCTGAATCTAGTCTGCTCTCTACCTCATCACTTCACATCTGAAATCTGCACTGTTACCACGATTAAGTTTTAGTATGAAGTCATGATAGTCACGTTCCATTTATGAGACATTTTCATTGTATTGCTATGCCCTCCAAAATAAAGTCTAATCTCTTCAGGGTGATACAGAATATTGTTGATACTTTGACTTTCGCCTAACTGTCCTCCCAATACTTAACCCTGTGTTCCAATAATAATGGCATACTCTTTTTCCTCGCCCGAACTCTGTCATCTCCCGTGCACCTCTGTACTGGTTTTCCTGACTGGATTGTTGTTTCTTCCCTTTTCCTTCTCTTCACTGTCATCTAATTGTTTAACTGTTAATATGTTCTTTAGTGTTCAACTTGTTTTGATTCCTTCTGAGGACTTTGTTATCTCATTGAATTTTCAGTAGTTGCTTCTTCCCCCCCCTCCCTTTTATTCTTGTGGCATCTACCCATTATAACATGTAACATATTTTGGAAATATCCCCTTATCTTTATATTCAGATTACATTTTCAATCAGAGGTAAGGCTCAGTAAATACTGAATTAGTGAATGAGTGAATTGCCACTCTGCTCTAACGGAGAAAGTTTAAAATATGTAAAAATTAACTTTCCCACATAGTTAGACCCTTTAGTGAATATTGAGAAGAGTTTTCTAAACTGAGGAGCAGTGCAGTGTAGCAGTTAGGGGCAGTGACTTTGTAGTTAAACTCCTGGGATTGACTATATTCTGCCATTATGATGTTGGACAACTTACTATACTTTTTGGAGGATGATTTTATTCTTAAGTGGGTCGTGTAGACATTTGAGTGTGACAACCCATGAAAGAGGCTTAGTAATATCTAGTACCTGACAAATTTTTACTAAATGTTACCTACTAATAGTAAATCAATAATCCTATCTTTTTTTTTTATCCTGTACCCAAAGCCCAATGCTGAGTAACTCATAGATTATTTCTAATTATCTTCTATCATATCAAGAAATACTTGTGGTTTACACTTTGCCTGCTGACCTCGAACATGTGTGCCTATCATCTGTCTGTCTGTATTTTCTGAGCACTCATACAGCTATAATTTGGTAATATTTTATAAATCAATTTTGTATCATATTCTTAAAGTATTAAATCACCTCATTCTTTGCAGCAATTTTTTAACTGCACAGGATAACAGCAACCTAAATTTTTAAAAGAATTTAAAATATTAACCAGAAGTAATAATAAAATTAATATAATCCATGAGGCTATGACTATCCTACTAAGCCACAGTGCAGACAACAAAGCTCTAAATTTTCCATATTCTAAAAGTAATTATAAAACTCAAAACCAACTAAAAGTTGGCTTTCTTTTCATTATCATCAGGTGCTGGCAATTCTAAAAATTGCCACTGAGAAAATATTTCTTCCCTTTCGGACAGATTTCTCTCTTTATACCCCCTTCATCTTGGTCCACCCCCTTAGTAAGTATTTACAAATATTTTATTATTCAGAGTATTTATGTTATGTTACGTTAAGTCCATCCATCTTCTACTTTAGTCTTCTGACATTGTTTTAATATTTCCTTATACTAAAGATAAACCCCTCTTTTGGGGAGGATATATTTATGCATTTTCTTCTTTACCAATTAAATGGGTGAATAGCATATTCCTTTAATGTATGTGTCTTTGAATAATTAAACAGTTACATACTTTTTCAAGGGCACAGATAATCTACCTGATGAGAAAACTTTGCTACTGACTGTCTTCCACATAGATTTCAAGAAGGTCATGGATAAAATGTTATTTTCCTCTTCAGATTGTCACTGTGTGTTTTCAGAGCATTGGTAATTGCTTCTCCCCCTTAGCCAGACATAATCTATGTATGTCCTGAGCCCAGAGGAGAGAAACATGGAGTTGAACAGAAGAGTTTCTCCCCATAACAAACCATGATTTATCTCTTCTACCTAAAAAATGCCAGTTTTCTGACAGTATTGAACTCCCCCATATACCACTGGATAACCTGTCCATTAGCCAAGCAGATTAGAATTCACTGAAGAAAGGGAGAACATCACCACTGCAGAGTCTTAGGAGTGTCATAGCAGGAGAGAGTCAGAGAAGAACACAGAGCTGGAGGGTTAGTGTTTATGGAATCCAAGTTGGGTCTTTCAAGGTACGAAACTGCTTCGGATTAGGCAAAGATCGTAACATTATAGTTTAATATTGTAGAAATAGTGAGCTAAGGGTCTAAGAGTGCCTATGAGCACAACCAATAACAAAGACAAAATGACATGAGAAATGTAATCTCTTAAAAAGTATACCAATCCATATAACTTTAATTTTCTTAAATATTTATATACATCAAACCTTGAATAGAAAGCATTAAAATATTAATAGAAGCCTTATTAGATGATGTGCAAATATGTTTAAAAAATACATATTTTTTAAGTTTATAGAAACTTAAAAGATATTAAACCAACCAATTTTGAGTAAAATCCTATGAAAGGTGTATCCTCCTATTGTCCCTATTTAATAGATGAGGAAACTATGTATTAAAGACATTAAACTCATTATTGAAAACCTTTCTGTAATTCAGACCCACATGGCTTACTCTGGAATTCTGTCAAATATTGGGGAAATAATTTCAGGTACTCAATCAGAAAATAGAGGAGAGATCAACACATACCAACTCACTTTATGAAGTCAGCATAACCCTAATGTTATACCCTATTCATTCCTATTTTGGTATGGCTTCCTAACTTTATTCAGGATCTAGTCTGGATAAGGCTGCCCTTCTGGGCCTATAGAATAATTTTTGTGTTTCCTGGAAAGTCTCTCCTGATTGAAGAGCCCTGTCCTTCTGGTGAGTATTCTTTTGGTTCCATTTTTGGGTGATCTGCATGCCAATCCAGTATTTGGTTTGATCTGCATGCATGATTTAAAAATTGTAGAAAATTACACATGCTTATGTATATTTCTTAACTGATGGACAAGTTAAAATAATGATAATTTAAAATGACAATTACCATTATGTGGAACATTCTACATTAACAACACTGCACTTTAAGAAGTACATTTAAAATTAGAAGAAATCCCAAATGCTTCAGAAACATTTAGATGTATGTTTGATTGGTGTATAAAGGCTTCTTAATCTCTCTATCTTTCCCTGTTACTTTGAATAGGCTGATTTTTTCACTTGATTATTTGAATTCCCCCAAAGGAAAAAATTAGTATTTATAAAAGTTTGACTCTCAGATTCATTTAGTATATATTTTTTTAACCACCCTTATTCCTAGGCCAACATCTTGCTTTCATGGCAATAATAAAGGGTATTTATTCTGCAAGTGTTTTCCTACTTGGATTGATTGCTCAAACAACCAGACCTATACATGAAAGAATGATAAATCTGTTACTGATTTCAAGTTTTGTTTTTTCTTTGGCATTCCAGCTGAGAGGTTGGGGGGAAGCTTCAAATTAATGGCCTTGCAATTATAGCAGCTCCATGGCAACCAACAACCTAGAATGACTGTTGGGCCTGCCCCTGGGTGCTACTTTCATATGTAACCCCTAAAATAGCAGTTTCCAGAAAACTGTTGCTATTTGTGCAAACAAACAGGACATTAAAAAACAGGATGCCACCTGTTGATAGTAATCTCTGTTAACCACCAGCATTTTTGGGACCTTGGAGGGATGTTCCAGGAAGCTTCTACTGGTTATATTTTGCCTTATTCATTAAAGAACCCCACTCTTAACTCAGATATCTAATTAAAAAACAAGCTAAGTTAAAAAGACCCCTTACCAAAAAAATCTGTCTCCAAAATACACGTTTCTGCCATTTGGCTGGTTATTTTGACAGTCTTTGTTTTTAAAAAAAAAAATGATATATTTAAAGAAAGTCTTCATTTACAAGGGTGTCGACCACTCTACACCAGTAAAAGAGGAAAGACTAAGTCACTAGAAACCCTTACAGTTAAAAGGGTATTGGTTTAAAATGTACATAGTAAGCCTTATATTGTTTAAGACGCTTTTTCCTAGCTATGTTATCTAAACTCGGCTTTTATATCCTTTTTTTCTTGTCTGAGCTAATAATGATGTATAAATCTAAGTTTTATTTTTTTGAGATGTAAATTTTTATCTTGTTTTACCTAAACAGTTAAATACTGCTGGAAATAGTAATTGTTTGTTCCAGCTGAACTGGATAAGATATTTTAAAAGTTTTTAAAGATATTTTAATGATGTTGCCAGAATTTAATTGACTTAAATTTAAGAGCTCTATTTAATTGAGTCTGAAAAACCTACCATAAGTGTTTAGATCAAGTATTTTTCAGAAAAATATAAACTAACTGAAATGTCCTTTAGTTCACGTGATCTGAGATACTCTTTGGCAAATCTAGTGTGAAAATTGGTAAGATAAGAATGCCTGCAGAATTTTTGGCATTGAATGTAGTGAAGATACTTTTGCCTGAGTTTGCTGTTTAGACAGGTTTGTGTTAGCTTTATGAACTGTTTAGAGCAATAAAAACTATGTTTAACTGAAATTTTTCTTTGCTTTTGTCCTAGGCTTTAGGCCTGGTATATAATTCAGGAACCCAGAAAGCCCCCTTGTTCTGTTTTGTTTTGTTTTTTAAATGCTGGTACCATGTGGGTGATCAGATCCCATGATGACGGGGAGGGAACATTGGTAAGGGTAACTGCTATCTCAAAGACCTTGGCTTGCTGAGGTAAGGTTTGCTGGATTTTGCTTTCTCAAAAGAAACACGAGATGATGGGTAGCCTTGTTTTACATGAGTGATTCTAATATAATTGTTAAGAACAAGTAAATTAGGTAAATGTAAATAGAATGAATCTTTATAAATGAACTCTTTACAGTTTTGAAACATGTCTTGGTAATTGAAATCTTAAAGTAAAATTACATAATAAATATTCTTGAATGTCTAAGTCACTTTTGAGTAAGTTAGAATACTAAAACATTAATTGCTAAACATAGCTTCAAGTTTATCTCCTTTTGACTTCTTAAATTTTTATAAAAAGTTGAAATGTATTAATGTGTCATATTTTACATTCAAAAATTGTCCATTGAAGAAGCATTATATTTTCAAAAACCATAAAATGTATATTAATAAAATGTTTCAGTATTTGAAAGTTCAAAATTGCTCACTTGATATGTTTTCACTAGAAATTAAGGTTACCAAGAGTTCTAGTTAATACATATAGTTTTATAGGTAAAATATACAAAAAATATAAGATGTGTTTATGGTTAAAAAGGAACATAAAGATGTGTTTTGTTGAGAAATAATAATTTTGCCTACTTTAGAAATTATTTTAAGGTTGTTTCAGAATGAATAAAGACAATAATGAGTAAGTATAACACTCAGAAAGGAAAACATGAGAATCTTGTATCATCACACTGATAAGAAAAAATGAAGTTAATTTTGTCCTAAAATAAAGTGACTTTCATAATGAGAAAAAGAAAAGTATAAAACAAACCTGAAAAGTTTAAGAAAGTAGCAGAAGGTCCGAAGAAGTAGTAAAAAGTTTTAGAAGTTATGGAAAGTTTTAGAAAGTTGTAAAAGTATGAGAAAGACGGATCTTATGAAAACAATTTTATATGTGATCAAGTTGACTATAATTAAAAGAACTATAAGTCTAAAGTTGAGCATTATCAAAAGCACATTAATGCTAAACCAAAATTTGATTTTTTTAATGACAAGATTTTCTTAGAGTATTGAGAAGAGGCTTTATTTTTTCACCTTATAAGTGAAACAAATATTTAATCTTAGGAGAATATCCTATGCTTCATATTGTCATTATTATGGTTTTTAATCATTTAAGAGAATTGATTTCTCTCTATGAAAGGAGCTAAAGATTTTTCTATATCTATGTAACTTTCTGTATTTGGTTTTAACCTTTTAAATCATCACTCTGATTAAATGAATGACTATTACTCTAAAACGATCTGTGATCCTATTTTGATTAAATGCTTTAAACCTTTTGGTATCTTTTACAAACTTCTGAAAATCAAATTCTAAATTGAGGTTGTTCGTTCTTTTAGTAGAAAAATATTGAGACTTGTTTGATACATTAAACTGCAGTTACAGGGCTAGATGCTAAATTACTTTAGTTTACCACAATATCTGGCTACAAGTCTCCTACCAGGAATAAGAATTGCTTTGTTCCAAAAACCCCATAAGCTGAAGTTGGATGACTTGATGCAAATTTTAGGGGAAATACTTGAGCCTGATGTGTGGGCTATTCAGTAAGCCACCTAATGTCATAACCATAAACATTCAAACTGCAAACCAGGACTAGAGATTGACAGCTTCAGGCCGTGGACAGCTTTTCCCAAGGCATTAGGACAAGACTTCTATCATGAAACTCTCACCTCTCTTACTTTGTCTTGCTTATGCTTACTACTTTTTCTTCTTTTTGCTTTATTTTTTTTGCATGCCAAAAATAATGCTAGAATTTCACAAACAGATTCTGCAGGTAACTTGACCAAATGCCTAACCCAAATCTTTACGTATCATAAGAGAGCCTTTAGTCCACCTAATAAGTAATTTAAGCATATCTGGAACACAACATTTTGTTCACATTGTATTAATCATCCTTTTTGTAGAGTTAGGAATATCTGCTTTAATTTAATTTAGTTATGGGGTACTAAATAATACAATTGCTACCTCCTGGCTAAACAAGGAGATATCTTTACCACTGCTAATACCATTTGCTGTGCCTAGATAAATTCCTCTGTGGAAATTGAGACTCTACTGCATAAAATAAGAAAACAGACTCAGTGACTATGATAGGTCTCACCCAGTCCCCAGTGGTCTTTTACTTGGTTTGGTTGTTTGGGCTCTTGACTCAGAATCAAGAGATTTAGATTTGTTACATTACTGTTAGTTTTACTTTGTATTATTTTCTTCAAATTTTGTAACTTTTGCATGTCAAATTTCTACAGAAGTACAATACCTAGCAGGGTAATGCTAGCCCAACATTTCAAAATCATAACTAACAACTATGAAACGGACAATATTGAATTTAACAATGTATTCCAGGCAACTTGAGAGCCACTAAGTGAAAACCTTCTTGCTAAAGGTTCTTGACATTGACTCATAATTGCTGGCTATTTCACCAGCATATGACCAGACCAATAAGGAATAAGGACCAGACCATCTGGGTGCTGAGAGAGTAAAACCTAGAGTAATTACCAGAGTAATCAATATCCTTACAGTAAAAACCTCACTGCATGTTAATTGATTAGTGATACAGAGAAAGAGCATAATATAAAGGGGAAAATGTAGAAGTCACTGATGCCAAAGTCACTGATGCACAGCTCATCTCTTACACTTACACTAGATTGCACTTACACTAGACCCAAACAAAGTAAGCCAGGAGCCTCAAACTCCTATGTCTGAGATAAAAAGTATCACAAGAACCTTGTAAAAACTCATAAATTACCACATGTTCTGCATGTTGTACACATCCTGTTTATTCTGCAGATCCTACACATAGGTCTGTAACAAGGCTTATCACAAGAAATCCCTGAAAATTGTAGCATTCTAAGCCACTCTTAAAAAGACACTTGCCGGCCGGGCGCGGTGGCTCAAGCCTGTAATCCTAGCACTTTGGGAGGCCGAGGCAGGTGGATCAAGAGATCGAGACCATCCTGGTCAACATGGTGAAACCCCGTCTCTACTGAAAATACAAAAAATTAGCTGGGCATTAGCTGGTGGTGCGTGCCTGTAATCCCAGCTACTAAGGAGGCTGAGGCAGGAGAATTGCCTGAACCCAGGAGGCGGAGGTTGCGGTGAGCCGAGATCATGCCATTGCACTCCAGCCTGGGTAACATGAGTGAAACTCCGTCTCAAAAAAAAAAAAAAAAAAAGACACTTGCCTAGCAATGGTTGTCTCCACCCATGAGTGAGCAAGGGCTCCTTTAACAAGCCTATGTGACCAGTTATTTTTGTTTCAGAATAGCTTTTATGGACCTTTCCTCTTTGTCTTTAAAAGTTTTCCCTTATCCCAATAGCTCCAGATATGCCTTTGATTCATCAAAACATACATATTCTGGATTACAATCTCCTGCATATTCCTGAAAAATCTTTTTGGGGAGAGCCTCTCTTGTTATTTTCAATTATCTCCAAATTAATATATGTATAATCAACATATTTTCAAAAATCCAACATTTTTTGTTTTTTATAGAATTTGACAAGCTGATTCAGAAATTTATATAGAAATTCAAAGAACCTAGAATTCTTAAAAAGAGAAAAAAGCCATTTAGAAGACTTCCATTAGCTGATTTTAGGAATTACTGTTAAGCCAGAGTAATCAATATAACACAGCACTACCACAAGGAATGACAAATCGATTAGTGGAACAGAAGAGCTCAAAAACAGCTGACTTACACAGTCATTTAATTTTCAACAAAGGAGATGAATAATTCCAATGGAGAAATAAAAATTGTCAACAGTGATGAAATATTCACAAGAATTTAAATGAATCTCAACCTCTACTTCCAATCATATAATCCCTGTGTTACAAAGATGGTGCTTTTTACAGATAAGAAGTAACTGTTTCAATAAAGGCCAATTCCCTTTTTTTTTCCTCTGAATGGCTATAAAGAGGAATGAGAGATAGGAATCTATTTCAGACGGTAAACTCTGGCATACAGCGGCCTGAGAGAAGCAGATTCTGCTCTGCTTTTTAAGAGAAGATGCTCTTCTGTAAGAGATGAACTGTGCTCAGGATTATCTACTATGCACAAATTATTGACCACAGTCATGAGCCAACCCTATTATCTTTACGAGGACATTAAAAACATGGGCTCTGTTGATCACTTTCACTCCTTTGATGGATTTTTTTTTTTTTGCCATCAAATCTAACAGTTCTTTGCTTTGTCCTAGGTTAAGATGCATGTGCACTAGCCAGGCTGAATTGGAGTCTCAGAGAGTGGGGCTCAGAAACTGACCTGGTAAATAAGAATCTGAGGTGACTTTTATAGTTACACTAGAATTTGAGGACATAGCTAAGTGGCACCGGAGAAAATGGGGAGATGCTGACGTAAACAAGGCAAGCTCAGTCCTAGGACAATTTAGAAAACTGTCCTTAAATTTGGGCTAGGCCTTTGGTCAACTAACTTCTGGCTTTCTTTTTCTTGGCTGCTCCCTGATTTCTTTTACTGTTTTGGAGAAAAGGTTGAGCAGCAACAGAAAGGCCTCAAGCCCCAAATTGTACAAAGGTTTGCCAAATGAAATGCTATCATCTCACAAGGAGCAAAGTTACCAGAGGAGAGTGCCAGGAAACTGTAGCACTCTTTCTACATTCCCATGGCCTTAAAGGGCCCTTTTCAAGCATGTAGCTCTCAAGCGAGAACCAGGAAGAGCAGGACACCTCCAGCCTCCCTTGCTCTAGTGGAGCATAAGATGCACCTTCCTCTCTGAAAAGGTGTAGGAGAAACAATGTTTGACTTAAACAGACTAATATGGGAGGAAAAAATGTGGAATTTTGATTATTCTACTTGAGATCAAGTCTGAAAAAAAGTGGATTCAGCTAGGATAACCATATCCTGAGGGTCAGACTGTTGATTGAAGTTGTTTAAATATCATCCAAGGGTGGGATTGGTCTGCTGCTGAGGGTTGTTTAGCCCACAGGAAATCAAGTCTTCTAAAATTGAGTCAGAATCAGAAACTTCTAACTGAAGTTTGAGAACATGAATAGGAAAAAGCTCAATGAGAGAATCTCCCAAAACTATCATGAGAAAATGTTATATTTTAGAAAACAAATTAGTATGTTCTTTGAAAAACCCAGTATAGGCAACACCTTGCCAGTTACCTTTGATTCTTCGAACACTCAGTGATTTAAATACTCCTCTTTTTCAGTAAGTCCTATGATTTCATTTATCCATGCTATTAAATTAAAACTTTGCCCTACTGAGTTTCAAATACAGAACAATAAATCATATGATCATGAAAAAAGTATTTGGTATGAGTGGGCATGGCTGGCTTTCAGTTCTATGCTTTGATTACAATTCAGGGTTGCAACAATCATAATTACAGCCATATAATTATGGCTACCTAGCCATTTAGCATACTTAGCAGTCAGGGAAAGGGTAGTCACCCAAGGCATCAATTACTACTGAGACCATTAGCTGTGCTTGGCTCACATGAAATGTGCCACAAACTTCTTTGGAAGACAATGCAGTAAGAAAAACACTGGCAGTCATGATAGTAATGATTATCACAATTCACAAAGGTATTTAAATGCCACATCATGAAAAAAATGAATCCTCTCCAATATCTTGCGTTAGTCTCTAGTCAGACAAATGCTGTGATTTAAAATAACTGTAACAAAGAAGTTGTGTGGGTTTAGATTATAATACATAACTGTTTGCCAGCTTCTTCTGACAGAATCTTTATTTCACAATGCCTGTTCGCTAGAAAAAAAAAACACATAGGAGGAGGTGAAATTCTAATTTTCACTTATAACTCAAGTCTGATTTGATTATCATAGGCACTGTAACACAGACTTTCTAATTGTCATGGAATTTTAGTTAAGAGTTGCTTGAAACAAGTGGGCTGAGAGTATGAGGGGTGTGTGTGTGTGTGTGTGTGTGTGTGTGTGTGTGTAAATACGTGCACGTATTTTCACTGCAACTGTACTATTCCAAATGAGATTTAACTTGGCTTTTATCATTTTTATTTGACATTTTATTTGCTAACAGTGTTTGCTGGTATCTGTAGTAATGAGCTAATTTGTCTCATAAATAATTAAAAACACATAAAAACTGTACTGATATTCCTAATGAAAATGCTTTCTGAATTGAGGCTAAACTTACGTTGTCTCTAGTACATGAAAGTAGTGAAAACAAATCTAAAAACAGTAATTATAAATACATCTGAAATTCTGATGTCAAAATATTTATAAGCTTATTTTTGTTAAATTATATTGGTAGCTTTTACATAATTTATTAAAATATTAATGCATTTTTATTAATGACAATAGTATTGAACTAAATGTTGTAATGTATGTTATAACAATATGAAACTTTGAGTAATGTAGATTGGGACTGAATACTAGCTCAGACTAAAGCAGAGAAAGAGAGAGACAAATGGATCAACCTATAATGGGTGAATCCAAAAAGAATAACCACAGTTTTAAAACACAGGAAATACAGATGGAACTCAGACAAATGCCATAGATATGTTTAGTCTAAATACTGAGAATAACATCTAGCAATAGTCCTCAACTTGAGTTTACATATATCTGATTTAAGAGCTTTTTTGTTTTTTTTTTTTTAATACCATGGAATACTATGCAACTGTATAAAGAATAAGATCAGGTCCTTTGCAGGGACATGGTTGGAGCTGGAGGCTGTTATCCTTAGAAAACTAATAAGAGGAACAGAAAACTAAATACTGCATGTTCTCACTTACAAGTGGAAGCTAAATGATGCGAACACATGGACACACAGAGGGGAACAACACACATGGGGGCCTTAGATGGGGTGGAGGTTGGGAGGAAGGGGAGGATCAGAAAAAAAATAACTAATGGATACTAGGGTTAATACATGGATGAGGAAATAATCTGCATAACAAACCCCCATGACGCAACTTTATATAACAAACCTGTACTTGTATCCCTTAAAATAGCTTAAAAGTTTAATAAAAAAGAAAAGAAAATACAGATTTCTTGGGCTCAACCACAGACAAAATAAGAGTCTCTAGCATGAAGCTTTGGATTGTTGCTGTTTTTTAAGTTTATTTTGAGGTAATGGTAGATTAACATGCAGTTGTCAGATGTAATACATATAAATTTCATATACCCTTCACCCGGTTTCTGCCAGTTGTAACATCTTACATAAACAGAGTATAACCAGAAAATTAACATTCATAAGATTTATGTATTATATCCTTATTCACACCACTCCAATTTTACATGCGCTCGTGTGTATGTGTGTGTGCATGCATGCTTTTACATATGCAGACTTGTGTGACATCCACCGTGGTCAAGATACAAAACAGTTCATTACAAAGATCCCTTATACTAGCTTTTTATAGTCAAAGCCACCTCCTTTCTTCCCCTGGATTCCCTCGGCAACTGCCAATCTGTTCCCAAGCTCTCTAATCTTTCCATTTAAAAAATGCTACATAAATTGTATCATAGTGTGTGAAAACTTTTGAGATCAGATTTTTTCACTTAGCATAGATTACTGGAGATCTATCTGAATTGTTGTGTATATCAATAGTTTGTTCCTTTTTAATGCTGAGTAGAATTCTATGGTACAAACGCACCACGGTATGTTTAATGACTCCTCCATCAAAGAACATCTGGGTTTTTTCCAGTTTTTGACTCTCACAAAGATGCTATGATTATTTGTGCACAGACTTTTGTGTGAATATGTTTTTGCTTCTAATGAGATAAATTGCCCAAGTGTGTAATTGCTGGTAGTTGCATGTTTAGGTTTATAAGAAGCTACCAAATTGTTCTTCAGTTTGCTTGTACCATATTACATTCCCACCAGCAATGTACAGTTAATCAAGTTTTTCTGCATTCTCTCCAGCATTTATTGTTGTCACTGTTAATTATCTTCGTCATTCTCATAGATGTGTAGTGACATCTCATTGTGTTTGAATTTGCATTTTCCTCATGGCTAAAGATACTATGTTTCTTTTTCTTTATTTATTTTTTTGAGACAGAGTCTCACTCTGCTGAGCAAGGCTGGAATGCAGTGGCAGGATCTTGGTTCAATGAAACCTCCACCTCCCATGTTCAAACAATTCTCTTACCTCAGCCTCCTAAGTAGCTGGGATTGCATGTGTATGCTACCACACCCAATTAATTTTTTTGTATTTTTAGTAGATACGGGGAGATGGGTTTCACCATGTTGGCTAGGCTGATCTTGACCTCCTGGCCTCAAGTGCTGCCTTGGCCTCCCAATATGCTAGGATTACACATGTGAGCTACCACTCCTGTCCAAGACATTCTATTTATTGTCATGTGCTCATTTGCCATCCCTTCCCTGAAATGTCTGTTGACATTTTCTAATCGGATTCTTTTATTTTTACTGTTGAGTCTTAGCATTCTTTTTATTCTAAATTTAATTCCTTATTATATTTGTAGTTTGCAAATATTTTCTCCCAGTTGATATCTTGTCTTTTTAATCTTTTGAAAGAGTCATATATAGAGTGAAAATTTTTAATTTTGATGAAGTTCAGTTTATCAGATTTTCCTATTAAAGATAGTGTTTTTGTATTAAATGTAATAACTCTTTGCTTATTCTCAGGTCCTGGAGTTACTCCTCTTTTTCTTTGAACGGTTTTATGATTTTTATGAGCCAGTGTGACATAATGTGAGTATGTGGTGTGAGATTTAGGTCAGCGTTCATTTCTGTGGCTTGTGGAAATCCAATTGTTTCAGCATCATTTGTTGAAAAGGCTGTCTTTTTTCCATTGACTTGCTTTTGCACCCTTGCCAAAAATATGCTCTAAAATATGTTAGACGTATTTGGATGGCTCTCTTTCTGGCCTACTCTGGTCTCACAAAATGAATTTGGAATTGTTTCCTCCTCTTCTAGTTTT
Organism: Sapajus apella; assembly: GCF_009761245.1. NCBI lineage: Eukaryota > Metazoa > Chordata > Mammalia > Primates > Cebidae > Sapajus > Sapajus apella. Next base: position 23,989,120 of record NW_022436959.1, on the reverse strand, counting down.
TGGAAGAGTTTAAAAATATTGGCATTAATTATTCTTGAAATGTTTAGTAGAATTTGTCCATGAGTATGTCTGGTCCTGGGCTTCTCTTTTTTGGGAAGTTTTTGATTACTGATTTAATATACTTATTTGTCATTATTGTATGCAAGCTATTATTGACTTTGTTTTGGTATGTGTTTGTAGACAGAATAATAATGGTATATTTATAATAATGGTATATATAGATGGGGCAACATCTATACATTGTGTGATAATCAAGTCAAGGTAATTGGCATATCCATCACTTCAAACTGTTGTTATTTCTTTGCAGTGAGAGAGCCAACCTTCTCTTTTCTAGCTGTTTTGAAATATACGTTATTGTTAAGTATAGTCACTATACTGTGCAATGGAGTACTAGAGCTTTTCTTTCTTCTAACTGTAATATTTTACCTGTTGACCAACCTGTCCCAATTCCCTCCTTTCTTTTCCCCTCCACAGCCTCTCATAACCACTATTCGCTCAATTTCTGTGATACCAACTTTTCTTAGATTCCACATATGAGTGGGATCATCCTTTTGTGCTTGGCTTGCTTTACCTAACTTAAACTGCTCTAGGTTCATCCATGATGTCACATGTAACAGGATTTTATTGTTTTATGTGGCTGAATGTGTGTATATATATATTCCTTGCATATATATATATATATATATATATGCACTGTATATGCAAGATTGCACTGTGTATATATGTCACACTTTTTTATTCATTCCTCTATTAATGAGCATTTAGACTGATTTTATATCTTGGCTAACAGCCAATAGTTCTACAATAGACATGAAAGTGTAGATATACCTTTGACATACTGATCTTATTTCTTTGGATGAATTCCCAGTAGTGGGATTGTAGGATCATATGGAAGTTCTGTTTTTAATTTTTTGAGGAAACTCCATGCTATTGTCCATAATGGATGTAATAATTTATACGGTGATCGGCAGTGTATGAAAGTTTCTCTTTGACTACATCCTCACCAACAATTGTTATTTTTGTCTTATTGATAATAGCTATTCGAGCTGGAGTGAGCTAATACCTCATTTTGGTTGTGATTTGCATTTTTCTGATTAGTGATATTAAGCATTTTCAAATATACCTGTTGGCTATTTATACATTTTATTTTTGACAAATGTCTATTCAGATGGTCTGCCCATTCTTTAGATTATTTGTTCTTTTGCTGTTGAGTTGTTTGTGTTTCTTTTATATTCTGGTTAGTAGCCATCTTTCAGATGCATAGTTTGTGAATAATTTCTCCCTTTTTATAGGTTCTTTCTTCACTTAGTTGATTATTTTTATTGTCCAGACACTACTTAGTTAGATGTAAATCCCATTTGACTATTTTTACTTTTGTTGCTGACAATTTTGTGGTCTTATCCAAAAAAGAAAAAAAACCAAACCCTTTCCCACACCAGTGTCATGCAGCATTTCCCCTGTTTTCTTTTAGTCTATTTCCTTCATAGGTTCAGGTCAACATGTATGTGTTTAATCCATTGTGAGTCAATTTTTGTAAGCAGAGAGAGATAGATAACTAGTTTTATTCTTAGCACGTGGGCATTCAGTTTTCCCATTACTGTTTATGAAAGAAACTGCCCTTTCTCGATTGTATGTTCTTGGTGACTTTGTTGACAGTTAGTTGATTACAAATGAGTGAATTTATTTCCAGTTTCTTTGTTCTGTTCCATTTGTCTACATGTCTCTCTTTATGACAATTCCTTTCAGCTACTGCTACTACTGCCATACTTTTAAGTCATGTAGTGAGTGTAATTCCTCTAGCTTTGTTCCTTTTTGATCAAGGCTGTTTTGACTATCTGGGTCTTTAGTGGTTCCATAAAAATTTGTGGATCGTTTTTTTCTACTTCTGTGAAAAATGTCATTGGTATTTTGACAGAGATTACATTGAATCTGTACACTACTTTGGGTAGTATGGATATGTCATGAATGTTCTTCCAATAGGTAAATAAAGGATTTCTTTTCACTTACTAGTGTTCTCAGTTTCTTTTATCAATGTTTTACAATTTTTATTGTGGAGATTGTTTGCCTCCTTCGTTAAATTTACTCCTTACCATTTTTCGTAGCTATTATAAATGGAATTTCTTTCCTGATTTCGTTTTCAGAGTTTGCTGTTGGGATATAGAAATGCTGTAAATTTTTGTATGTTGATTTTGTATGCTTCAACTTGACTGGGTTCATTAGTTCTAACATTTTTTTTTTGGTGGATCTGTAGGGTTTTCTAGATATAATATCACATTATTGGTAAATGTAAAATTTGGCTTCCTCCTTTCCTATTTGGATGTCTTTTATTGCTTTCTCTGGTGTAATTGCCATAGCTAGGACTTCCAGTAATAGAGAGAATAGAGGGGTCAAAGTGGGGATCCTTTTCTAGTTCCAGATTTTAGAGAAAATCTTTCAACTTTTCCCCATTCAATATAATGTTAGACATGGGTTTGTCATGTATGGACTTCATTGTGTTGAGGCGTGTTCCTTCTACAACTAATTTGTTTAGAGTTTATCACAAAGATATAGAAGTATATGGAATGTTTTTACTGTGTTTATTGATATAATCATCTGGCTTTGTCCTTCATTCTGTTAATGCAGGATATAATATTTATGAATTCTGTATGTTGAACCATTCTTGAACCTCATGGCGAATGATCTTTTTGATATGCTGTTGGATTCAAGTTGCTAGTAACTTATTGAGGATTTTTGCATCTATTTTCATTAGGGATATTGGTCTGTAGTTTTCATTTTTTGCTGTGTCTTTGTCTGGTTTTGGTACTGGAGTAATGAGTTATTCATAGAATGAGTTTGGAATATATATTTTTTTTTTGAAATAGCTTGAGAAGAATTGACAATAGTTCTTTAAATGTTTGGTAGAATTCTGCAATGCAGCCATCAGGTACTGGGCTTTTCTTTGATGGGAAACTTTTTGTTACTCTATCTTTTTACTATTACTGGTTTGTTTGGGTGTTCTATTTTTTCCTCATTCACTCACAGTAGGTTGGCATGTGTCTAGGAATTTACCAGTTTCTTCTAAGTTTCCTAATTTTTGGACATAAAGGTGTTCATAATAGTCTCTTCTTATCCTTTGAGTGTTTGTAGTATCAGTTGCGATATCCTTTTTCACCTGAATTCGAGTCATCTCTTTTCCTTAAAGGTTTGTCAATTTTGTTTATATTTTTAAAAACCTAAGTCTTTATTTTGTTGTTCTTTTGTATCATTACAGTTTCTATTTTCTTTATGCTATAATTTTTATTACAAATTTTCTTCTAATTTGGGACATTTTTAATGTCTTGAGGCGTAATGGTAGGTAGTTTGAGATAGTTCTCATTTGTTGATGCTATAAACTTTCCTGTTAGCCCTACTTTTAGTGTATCTCATAGGTTGGATTATGCTGTGTTTCTATTTTCATTTGTCTCAATGAATTTTTACATATTTTTTAAAATATCATCATTGATCCTTTGCATGTTCTGGAGTATATCATTTAATTCCATGTATTTTTGTTCCCAAAGTACCCCTTCTTATTGATTTCATGTTTAATTCCATTATGTTCAGAAAACATACTTGATATCTTTATATTCTTTAATTTGCTAAGACTTGATTTGTGGCCTAATGTACAAGCTATCCTGCAGAATGTTCCATGGGTAGTTAAGAATATGTATTCTGAAGCTGTTGGATAGCAGGTCCTGTAAATAACTTTTAGCTACCTTTATTGTAGGGTGAAGTTTTACCCTGATGTTTCATTCTTGATTTTCTTTGCCTAAGTGATCTGTCCATTGCTGAAGTTATGGTGTTGAAGTCTTTATCTGTTACTGTGTTATAATCCATCTCTTCCTTTAATATATTTGTTTTATAGATTTAGGTGCTCTAATGTTGGGTACACATATATTAATAATTGTTATATCCTTCTGCTTTATTGATTCCTTTATTATTGTGTAATGGCCTTCATTAGCCCTTTTGACACTTTTTGCTTTAAGTCTGTTTTATCTAGTAAAGTACAGCTACTCCTGTTCTTTTTTGGTTTGCATTTGCGTGGAATAATTTTTCCATCCCTTCACTTTTAGCATATATGTATCTTTTCATATGAAATGAGTTTCTTGTAGTCAGCATATAGTTGGGACTTGGTTTTTTTAATTCGTTTTTCCACTCTCTCTTTTAATTAGATTATTTAGTCCTTTTACATTCAAGGTCATTGTTGATAGGTGAGTGTTGACTGATGATATTTTTTTTACCTGTGCTCTAGTTGCTTTGCAGATCCTTTTTTTCTCTCACATAGTCTTCCTTTGTGGTTAAGTGATTTCCTCTAGTAGTATGTTTTGATATCTTGCTTTTTATGTTTAGTATATTATAGATTTTTGCCTTGTGGATATCACGAGGCTCACAAAAACATTCTGTAATTATAAGTTATTTTAGACTGAAAAAAACTTGTGTGATTGCAAAGAAAGAAAGACAACTGAGAAAACTAAACTTAAACTCCACTCTCCTCTACGTGTTGATTTTTCAGTGTCAGTCTACACTTTTTATATTGCCTGTCTCCAACAAATTACAGTAATGAATAGTTTTGCTTTTTGTTCTTCATACCAGAGGTAACCATTTACCCAAAGTCCAAAACTCCCACAAAGGCGCTTTTGTCTTTGTGTGGTTACCAAATCATTGCTAGAGCGGTAGAGAGCTGGAGACCTGTCTAACCATCTTGCTGACTTTACAACCAGCATTGGTATTTTTTATTTGTTTTATATATTTTTTTATTATTATACTCTAAGTTTTGGGGTACATGTGCAGAACATACAGGTTTGTTAAATATGTATACAAGTGCAATGCTGGTTTGCTGCATTCATCACCCCATCATCTACGTTAGGTATTTCGCCTAATGCTATCCCTCCTCTGTTCCTTTAGCCCCTGTTAACCCTCCTCTGGCCCCTCTCTGCCCCACAGGCCCCATTGTGTGATGTTCCCCTCCCTGTGTCCGTGTGTTCTCATTGTTCAATACCCACTTATGAGTGAGAACATGCAGTGTTTGATTTTCTGTTCTTGTGTCAGTTTGCTGAGAATGATGGTTTTCAGCTTTATCCATGTCCCTGCAAAGGACATGAACTCATCCTTTTTCTTGGCTGCAGTAGTATTCCATGGTGTATATGTGCCACATTTTCTCTATCCAGTCTATCACTGGTGGGCATTTGGGTTGGTTCCAAGTCTTTGCTATTGTGAACAATGCCACAATAAACACACGTGTGCATGTGTCTTTATAAGACAACAATTTATACTCCTTTGAGAATATACCCAGTAATGGGATTGGTTGGTCAAATGGTATTTCTATATCTATATCCTTGAGGAATCGCCACACTGCCTTCCATAATGATTGAACTAATTTACACTCCCACCACCACTGTAAAAATGTTTCTATTTTTCCCACATCCTCTCCTGCATCTGTTGTCTTCTGATTTTTTAATGATCACCATTCTAACTGGCATGAGATGGTATCTCAATGTGGTTTTGATTTGCATTTCTCTATTGACCAGGGATGATGAGCTTTTTCTCATATGTTTCTTGGCTGCATAAATGTCATCTTTTGAGAAGTGTCTGTTCATATACTTTACCCACTTTTTGATGGGGTTTTTTGTTTCTTTCTTGTAAATATGTTTAAGTTCTTTGTAGATTCTGGATATTAGGACTTTGTCATATAGGTAGATTGTGAGATTCTTTTGCCATTCTGTTTGTTGCCAGTTCTTTCTGAGGATAGTTTCTTCTGCTCTGCAGAAGCTCTTTAGTTTAATTAGATCCCATTTGTCTATTTTGGCTTTTGTTGTCACTGCTTTTAGTGGTTTGGTCATGAAGTCCTTGTCCATGCGTATGTCTTGAATGGTATTGTCTAGGTTTTATTCTAGGGTTTTTATGGTGTTAGGACTTACATTTAAATCTTTAATCCATCTGGAGTTAATTTTTATATAAGGAGTAAGGAAGGGATCCAGTTTCAGCTTTCTGCACATGGCTATCCAGTTTTCCCAACACCGTTTAGTAAATAGGGAATCCTTTCCCTATTGCTTGTTTTTGTCAGTTTTTTCAAAGATCAGATGGTTGCAGATGTGTGGCATTATTT